>NC_142867.1:147310000-147618750 GCF_051225735.1 Oryctolagus cuniculus | reverse complement strand
GAAAACCCAAGATCAACATATCAGCATTTAGTTAGGTTCTTCAGCAGTGTCTTCACACAGTGGAAGTCTGTGACCTCAGGAAACAGGAAAGCAAGCTAGCCCAAAGCTTTGTGAAGTCTCTTTTATAAGGCCGTTAACCCCATCTGCAAGGGAGAAGCCCTAGTGGCCTAATCACCTCTTCTAGGCTCCACCTCTTAATACCATTACACTGGCACTTAAGTTTCCAGATCCACATTTTGGAGGAAACACATTCCAACCATTGAATCAGAATTTCTTGAGTGTAATAACTTTTTTTTTTTTTCAAGTTCAAGACCTATCTTACAGAATACAATAGGAAAGAGGAATTCAAGAAGCTGTGGGGAAAGAGAGCTTTGGGATGTCTAGCATGCAGTTTCCCATAGGTAGACTAATAGCCACTGGCAGCACAGAGAAATCATGTGGAACAAGCAACACAAATAGAAATTGGCTTTCTACAATTCAACAAGGAGGAGTATCTTCCTGTCTGCTCCCAATTAATATTATGGTGATTGGCCTTTGTAATTGCAATTTATAGAGCATGAACTGCCTTCTCCTCTGGCAATCTCTAGATGGGTAAGCAAGGTTCACCTGACAGCTCCTCTTCACCTGGGCACAGGTGCTTTCCAGAATCCTCAGTTTGTTTTGCGAGTTTCAACTTGTAAAGGGCGAATCCCCTAGGGAACAGCCAAGTGTGAAAGGCTGGGACAAAGAGAAAGCTCTTCTTCCTCTGGTAACAGAACTTTAGGAATGAATTAGGAAACATTTACTCAACAGAGTATCCATCCCATTTTAAGGAAGAGGAAACTGAGGTCAACACAATGTCTTTGTGTATGTATTCTGATTGTGGAAATAACTACATGTCTCAAGTCAGTCTTTTCTTCCTATCTTAACATGTAGAATGAGGAATGTCAATGGAGCCACTTTTGCAAATGAATCACAGAGAGCCAAGCAGGTGCCATTCCTTACAGAATGGTGAGGTGTCAGACTGAGAAACTGTGTGTTCTTTGGTAACAAAAATTTTTGGGTGTGGTTGATCTGGAGTCAAGAAAATGCAATGCCCTTGCTATTTTTGGGCAAGGAGTAGTATGTGAGAGGGAAACAAAGAGGAGATGTAATACAGTGACAGATATGAAGTCACATCTGTTGACTCCTATAAATTCATAGTTTTAGTGTTGGTGGAATTGATTTTGTTCTCAGTTGAACAGGCAATCACAGAAGATGAGTCAGGTAAATACTGGGTAGGTTTTTTATGTCATGCTTAGAAGGCAGACTGTTTAAAGGTCTTGGCTTTTCCATCTTAAATTGAGTTACTGATGACCTGTGATATTTCAGATAAAATAATCCAGAACATAGGGGTATTGATGTTGAAGTATGTTGGTTTATGTAAGTGTCCTACCAGGATCACATTCCAATTGGTACAGATGGGTTTTTGCCTTGTGATGAGGGGTATTCCTACTGCCAATCAACTGGGATGGGAATATGGCCTGTAATAAATCTTTAGATTTGGGATTGTGAAAGAAAGACAACTCCATCTCTCTCTGGGCTATGCCATGGTTGGTCTAGAATTCAAAACCCAGGTGCTCGAGAGACTCCTGCTGAAGGGAATGTATTGATCTCTAATAGGTGGGAAGATGTCAGAGGTTAGAAAGGAAATAACTCTGTGTAGATTTTCTAGAATATTTCCCTTCAGCCATTCTTGCTGTTCAATTAAGTAGTTTAAAAATTTACCTTTGTTTAAAATAATGTGGAGAACTAAAAGAAAGAACTTGCTTCATGCATGGGATAGAAAAGTCATGCAGAAGTATGCAGTTTCACCCTCTAAGAGAGAATGGTGTGAGCCAAAGCAGATAATCATGAACATGCCCAGCTATGGGGGTCTTCTCACAAGCCAATAGTGACAGTAGAAATAGAGGACCTGAACCAATGGATGTGAGGGGCCTGATTCTGAGTACCAAGGAAACCACAAGGAGAACTCAGAAAACAACTGGTGGGCAAAGAGCAAGTAGAGTTCTGAGTTATTATAAATAACTCCAGTTAGAGTCAAATTAGTAAAGTTTGTGCTCTGACTGGCTAAAATCTTCAGGAGATGATCCAGGAACCAAGCAGTATTCCAAATGCACTACCAAACATTGTCATCTGTCGTCCTTACAAGCCAGGCCTGATAATAAAAACTGCTAACAAACATGTAATATATGTTTCTTATGTGTCACATACAGTGCTAACACTTTGCAGTCCTTATGATAACATCATGATTTTTTGCAGATGAGGAATCTAGGGCTTTAAAAGGTTAAATAAATTGCCCCAGATCAAGAGCTCATAAGTGATAGAACAGGGAATCAAACAGAGATAACTTATTCCAGAGCCTGAACTTTTGACCACTGTCCATCGACTGCTGTCCACTGGGGACCAACAGTGAAAGCTCTGGAATGTTGGTGGGTTAGGGGTTTGGGGTGGGATGAGAAAGTAGGTAGAGCTGGGAATAGACAGAGAAGAACCAATGGGATTTCTTTCTTTTTAAAATGATTTATTTATTTATTTGGCAGTCAGAGTTAACACAGAGAGAGAAGGAGAGGCAGAGAGAGAGGTCTTCCATCTGCTGGTTCACTCCCTATTGGACACAAAGGCCAGAGCTGCACCGATCTGAAGCCAGGAGCCAGGAGTTTCTTCTGGGTCTCCCACATGGGTGCAGGGGTGTCGCTCCCCCTCTTCGTGGAGGAACGACACAGGACCCTGCGCTGTTCTTTTGTCTGCTTGGTCCTCCCCGGGTTTGCTGCTGGTTCTTCCCGGGTTAGCTGCCGTCCCTCCTCCTCTGTGGAGGGGCAGGCCCCCTGCCACTTTCCCCACTTCCGCGGGGGAGTGGCACACCACCGGCCGGCTCTCTCGGGGGCTGCTCAGATGTTATCCAGATGTTCCTGGTGCATGTTGTCTCTCTCCTCCTTTATAGTCCTCTTCCACCAATCCCAACTCTGCTACCCACACGCCGAGTACACTGCTCTCCTCCAATCAGGAGCGGGATCAGCTCCTGTAGGTCATCACTCAAGTTGGCGAGAGGCAGCTGCGTAGAAGTTGTTTACTCCCTTCTCAGCGCCATATTGTGGGAGAGCAGATGCATAGAATAAGTCTTAATTCCAGTAACTTAGTCTAGTCCGAGTTGCTCCCCACACAGGGGCCCAAGGACTTGGGCTATCTTCTACTGTTTTCCCAGGCCACAGCAGAGAGCTGGATCAGAAGTGGAGCAGCCGAGACTTGAACCGGTGCCCTTATGGGATGCTGGCACTGGTTTTACCTGCTAGGCCATAGTGCCAGCCCCGGGATTTCTTTCTAATATACTTCCACAATTTTAGGACATAACAACAAAATCATTTTGGGAGAAAAAAAGAAATAAGGATGTTGATTGTAAGGTATATCCTACTTTTAGAAATAACATGAAAAAAGTATCACAGAATATGGGGAATAAAATATATTGGTGCTTCTCATAGCACAGAGCTTTTGTATAATTCTCATGTAGCTTTTGTAAGGATCCCCAGAGAAGTAAATTATTTCACAAAGATTATACAGCTGGTTAATGACAATGAAAGAACTTAAGCCCATACCTGCTTGAGTATTAAATCAAGATTCAGTTGGCAGTAAGCCTCTATTTTTTTTTCTCTTTGCAGACAAGATCACGTGACTCCACACTTGAAAGAGTGTCTTTAGAGGTGGTTTCCATAATGCTGTTCCTGAAAGCAATGCAGGTAAGAGTTCTACAATCACCTTCAGACATTTTGGACGCATTAGAGAAAATGATAATGGCTTCTGCAATTTACCTGGTAACCATCCTTTTCAGGAACTTTTCCTTTAGAGCCATGCTACTTATGTGATTTGAGCTAGTTTACTTTGGAATCCAACACTGAGATTATTCAAGTCAATGTACACAAAGGGTTATTATTATTTCTTACCAAGAAAAGATATAAATAGATTTCAGTGTGCCAGCTTCTGTAAATATGCAATATCCTTCCAAGCTTATGCATATTTGGAAACTACAGTAAATGTTTATGGGCATTAATTTAATTGAACCTGATATTTATTACTCTATGTTTGAAGGTAAGTTAAATGTAACTTTCTAAAATTTCCTGCTTGTAACTAAAGCAAGATGAACTACAGGGAATATTTCTTTTCCTGAGTATTAGACTTCTGAAAAATTTAATAGCCACAAGAGGACATACAATAGAAAGTGATTGTTGGATATTGACTATGTCATGATACACACACATGGTTGCCTGTATATATGTTTGTGTGTATACATATACAGATGTATACACACATGTGCAACATTTGGACTTCAGAAAAGGTAGGTAAATACATTTACATATTATAATGTGCTGATATGTGCATACATGCACATACATGCTCCTGTGTCCAAAGATTAGTTCTGAAAAACAGAATGTAAATTGAATTTTTACTGAAATTGATTTAATTATCTTGAGCCAATAATTGAATAACTTCTTCTTGAAAAGATCCCTTGGCAACTTATATAATTTACAAAATTGAAGAATATATTAATTTTCTTAAAGCATCTCTATTTTTAATATATACAAGCATTGCATTCATTCCATTAATGTCAGTTAAAATATTTACTTAGGGACTGCTGTGTCATGGATACTCTTACAAGTGCTGGAGAAGGGGTGTGTTAGTGTTGGGGGGGGGTATGGCAGGGGAGAGAAAGAAGAGAATGGGAGTAAAGGTGTGAGTTTGTAACCATAAACTATTGAAACAGAAATTCTTTGTCTCTTAGCAGTCTGTTTGTCCTTGGGAAGCTATTAGCCCCATATGGAACTGAGCTCTCCTGGGCACTATTAGCAATAGTCTCTCTTTAATATCAGCCTTTTAGTCTAGACCAGACGTTTACACTTGATTCTCATAATGCAAATTCAAGCTCATAGCCAGATAATCCAGTATATTCATGTAAAAAAAATCTACTCTGCAACTTTGAAGTCAACAACATTTTGAGGACATTACTCCCAGCAGAAATGTACATGTTCAGATCTTTAAACTTTGTACTACTACTTGTAGCCTGTGTAGTTGCACTAAGAACAGCTGAACTAGAGACACCTGGCCAAGTATGTTACACTGCAGTGTATTTAGCAATCACATCTCTGCAAGTTCAGGATAGCATGCTTTTTAAATGTCTTCAACAGTTAAGTAATACCAAGAAATTAGCCCCCTACAGCAATAAATTACTTTGATATTCACCAAAACACAACAACAAACTGGCTGTCAAGTTTGGCAACCCTTTGAAAAGAGGTGGGCCTCCTCTCTGAACCCTGAATGGAAACATTATTTTTCCTCCACTAGAAGCCATCATCACTCTTTCACCAGAAGGAAGGTCACACCATCTTTCACAAAAGATTTGCCTGCTTGTAATTACTGCCTGGAGCGTACAGACAAATGCAATCTTTTAAAATGCTAACTGTGTTATACTTATACCCAAGGGATCCCTGGGTACAAATGTAACGCGGCCTCACCAGTTTGTCTTAGCAAGACCTTACAGTGCTGATTGAAAACAGCTGAACTAAATCAACAGTTACCTTGAGCCAGGGGCCTTTGGAGAGCAATTAGAGTCAAGGCTTGGGTTTTGAACCCAATATGCTCTGTCAGTCTCAATGATTTGTGTTTGTTGTACCCAGTCTCATTTCCTGCATGAAATATGAGGCTGTATAAAGAGGAAAAATTCCCAAGATTAAAAAATATTTGACCTCAGTGCATTTGTGAGCATAGAAGTACACATGTCTAAATGACCATTTGGGTCTGTAGTACAAAGTTCTATTGATGTTGGCAGCCCGAGCTTCCCAGTCTCAAAGCCACATGAATGGTTTCGTGTTTCAGCCAAAAAATGTTTTCCACATGCTTTAGTGTGGGCCAATTTACACAGTAGATTTCGTGGATACTGCGGCCAAGTGCTTCATAAAGGGCTGCCTTCTCTGGGATCAGGGAAACCACAACAGACACATTGCTAATGCAATCTAATTATCTGCTTGAATATTTTTCCAGATGTATCCAATGTCTAAAAATACTGCAATAAAAAAGATATTATTTGACTCCCTCAACTGAAACAGTGGCATAAAGAACCTGTTTGTCTAGAGGGAAAGTTAATGACATTGTGCTTCTATGACTGCATTTAAATCAGTCAAATGAAACAGTACCCACAGGGTGGGTTCTGCTCTCAGTTTGACCAAGCCTTCCAAACCTTGGTAAAAGAGATCCCTCCATTATATAAAGGGGTGACCCTCTCTCTCATAAGTTAATTCCTCTCATTTGTGGTTTCCTAATTTGATTGAGATTGGTTAGTGCAATTCATGACCAAGAGACTCCATGTTTTTGCCACTCAGTTCACTGTATGCCTCCCACAATGGGACAGCAGGCCATTTCCTTCCTGTCACAGGAAAAAAATCTTTTGACTAATAAGTAGAGATTTCTACCCTGTCCCCAAAGAAATACTGGCTGTTCTGAAAGTCTTCATGTTTCCCTTTTGTTTCCCTTCAGCAGAATTTATTTTTGTATAGTTAGTCCCATACTTCAGCCTAGTTTCCTTTGTGTTATTTGGATCTCAGCTAGTCTTGCAGATACATGATGTTATGCCAGGTTATTGTTCAAGCTGTTGGCAGCTGTACTCATTTCTAACACATCCAACTGCCCGGGAGAATACAAGTGCGTTCAGTAGGAATTTGTTGAACTAAATGGAGAGGTCAGTTTTATCAGCCTGTGACTTTACACATACTTTCACAAAGACTTTAGAATGAACTATAAAATTCCAAAATAAATAACCAAGCCTAGGCAAAACACACACACACACACACACACACACACACAGTCTTCCAGGAAACAGAGTAGCTTATGAAATTGGTTATCCTTTTTTTTTTTTTTTTTCCAATCTCCATACTGGCAGCAAGGGTTGTACGAGGAGGGCACATTCTGTATTACACCTTTCAGGAAGTAATAAATCAAGGCAGGGCATTACCTTCACTGCCTTAACTGGTCTTATTCATAACTATAAAACCAGTGTCCCGGCTTCCCTAATTCTCATACAGCAACGACAGTAAGCAGAGATTTCTAACTTGGAGATACCTTAGTTAGGCAATGAGGTTGTGGCTGAAGCTAAAGAAAAGGAAAGCAGAGTGCCAAGAACTTCGGGTAGGAGTGAGTGAGGCCCCACTAGGCTGGTTCATCTCATTCTTCTTAATTGAGCTGTTCTCCTTGCAATGAGAAATTTCACTGATTGATTTGACTCTCTTGTTTCTTGTGAAATCTTGAAACCATATCCCCATCCACTCCACTGTTGTTTCTTTTTTCCCCCAGCTAGGATATGGTTTCAAAATATGTTCAGAGTTCTTTAAACGATGTCCCCAGGGAATGAGGTCACTTGGGCTTTTCAATTAGAAAAAAATAGGCAGCTTTCATTTCTCTGGCAATGCTTTTTTCATTATATGATCCCTTCTCGTAAACATGTGTGCTGGTCCTGTTTTCTATGTACTGTCAAGACATTCTCAGGAAAATGGACCAGACAAGAGATACAATGAAATACTACTCACTTTGCAAATAAAGACTCTTCTATTTAAAAGTGGGCTGTGTTTCACATGCGTATTTATAATCCAGTGGTTGGAATTCAGACTGTGTTTTCGTATAGAAGGAATGTTAAAAATGGGTGATAAGTTCTCTCAGCCCTTCTATACCCAGGGTATAACCTCTAATGTATTGAAAGCATTCTATTGATAAAAAAGTCTTTGTAACCTGCCTCCCATTTTATGAGTAGGATTCTGGAGATATGAAACTCCAGAGTAAAGGAATAAGAAGTAGGGGAAAAAATGTTCTGCCAGCATTACTACTAGGGTTAGCCCAAGCAACACTTTGGAAGAGACAAAGTAGGTTTGGCACCCCCTTCCAGAAACTCATCTATAATTTTTCTCTCCCTTTTCATAGTCGTCTTTCAGGCCCTAATAGTTTCACATTTCCCTATACTTTTGCATTGTGTTGCCTTTCATTCCTATTGTCTCATGAATGGGTTCATTATGTATCACTCCTCACTCACCTTAATCAAAATGCCTTGGTGTCATCAGAAGAAATGCTTGGTGATTAAAATAATTTGCACAGAGATATGAATAACTTCTTAATCATCTTTGGTTATCTACATTTTAAAGCAGCATGCAAACTAACTCTAAAGGATCTGTAATCTGTTCATTTCAAACAATGTGATGACATTGAAAAAATTCAAAATTTTGGGAAAACAAGATTTGGTGCCTGGTTCCCAATTCATCGGCAGGAAGACCTGTCCAGCTTGTTGGCTTTGTTTTGTAAATAAGTGCCTAACTTCTCACGTAGCGTAGGGTTCTCTCTCTAACAAGTCTGCATTGCAGAGAGGGAATCTCAGAACTCCAGAATCCAGAGATCTGTTAGTGAAGAGGTCTTCCTCCACTTTCTTTGTGTTGTTAGTATTTTGGGTAATTGTAAGCTCACAACCAGCTACAGTACAAACTGAAGTAGAGTTCTGAGTTCTAAATAACAGCCTTAGAAAACAATACCTGTAACCTTCATAATTGTTTTTGGCAAGTAGAAACATGGCACTTTTATTTATTTTTAAAAATTTTCAAAAAGATTTATTTTATTTATTTGAAGGACAGAGTCACAGAGAGAGGTAAAGACAGAGAGAGGTCTTCCTCTGCTGGTTCACGCCACAAATGACTGCAATGGCTGGAGCTGAGCCAGTCTGAAGCCAGGAGCCAGGAGCTGCTTCTGGGCCTCTTATGTGGGTGCAGAGGCCCAAGGTCTTGGGTCATCCTCCACTGCCCTCCCAGGCACATTAGCAGGGAGCTGGATTGGAAGTGGAGTAGCCAGACTTTTAACCCACTGTGCCACAGTGCCGGCTCAGGCATTACATGTTTATAAAAAATAACTTCTGTGGGGCCGGCACTATGGTGTAGTAGGCTAAGCCTCTGCCTGCAGTGCCGACTTCCCATATGGGTGCCGGTTCATGTCCTTGCTGTTCCTTTTCCAATCCAGCTCTCTGCTATGGCCTGGGAAAGCGGTGGAAGATGGCCTAAGGGCTTGGGGCCCTGCACCCACATGGGAGACCCAGAAGAAGCTCCTGGCTCCTGGTTCCTGGCTTCAGATCAGCCAAGCTCCAGCCATTGAGGCCATTTGGAGAGTGAAGCAGTGGGTGGAAGACCTTTCTCTCTGTCTCTCCCTCGCTCTGTAACTCTATATCTGAAATAAATGAATAAAATCTTTTTTAAAAAGTTTTTTCGCATAGCAAGCTAAGAATTGAGATGCTTTGAACAGAATTGTTAGGCGTTAGACTTTCATGGGTACAAAAATTGGCCATTTAGATTATGAAACTTTTGGTTTGGGTTTTGAAGATGCTAGTATGACAGTGCATCTCAAAATAGGACTAAATCACTTCTGTCCTCTGGTGGTTCCTCTGAAAAGAAGTTAAGAAATTTCCAGGAAAAAGGAATTCAAATGACTTTGCTCTTAAAAACTTAACAGAGTCAAAAATAAGATTAAGTATCATTCTCTCTAAGGTCTGCTATTCACATCCTAAAGGTAGCCCATGTAAATCAGGTCTCAGCTTCCACTGGTGAATTGGATGCAATGCATTTAGGTTCACCCATTTTCCCAGTATTATCATGTTACTGTCTGTATTTGTTACATATGCCTCTTTTGCTTTGTTACTGTTGGGGTTTATTACTGATGTCTAATTTTACACAGTAAGCCATTATCACACAAAAGTGTTTGATGAAGACATAAAGATAGCTATAAAAGTATGACACAAACCCACCACGACCAAAAGCGCTTTCAGTGACCAGGTTTCTGGGTGAATGAAGGATGTGATTGCACATGCGCTGAGATGGGGAGATGCAGCCAGAAGCAGTCAGATAAAAAAGTGAAAGTGGGTAATACAAAAATAAACAAAGGAAAATTTGTTTCATAAAAATAGCAATCATTTTGACCCTGGAGTGTGGTAAATTGCCTTTTATAAAACTTGGTTAAATAGTGGCAAGAAGCCATCAAATTTGCAGGTAAGTACTCTATGTTTCTCAGGCTTAAAAAATGATTTTTTCCATAGAAATATTTTCCAGTATTAAATGGCTAGATGTATATTGCCTAAGAAAATAGGGGAATCAAAAGTACTAAGGCATAATTCAGAAGTTACATTCCCTGTAACAAAAACAAGTATAAGTTATACATTTTCCAGGTAGCTAGTAAAATTAGCTTCAAAGTTAATAACAAATAATGAGGCATGATAGGTATAGCTGAATTACCACACCATAAGACAGCTGTATATCATGAAACATTAATGGCATATAATGTGTGTGCTGTAGGAGATATTTTGCCTTTCATCTGGCAAAACCACTGCTGTGTTATGTATGAGTCATATCTTGGCTACTTTATGGTATGTACATTGAGGAGAAGTGCTGGATTTTTTTTTTTTTCTGTTCATCATTTAAAAATCCAAGCTAGGGACCGGCACTGTGGCGCAGTAGGTTAATGCCCTGGCCTGAAGCACCAGCATCCCATATGGGCGCTGGTTCTAGTCCCGGCTGCTCCTCTTCTGATCCAGCTCTCTGCTATGGCCTGGGAAAGCAATAGAGAATGGCCAAAGTCCTTGGGCCCCTGCACCCACGTGGGAGACCCAGAGGAAGCTCCTGGCTCCTGGCTTCGGATTGGCGCAGCTCTGGCTGTTGTGGTCAATTGGGGAGTGAACCATCGGATGGAAGACCTCTCTCTCTCTCTCTCTCTCTCTCTCTCTCTCTCTTTCTCTGCCTCTCCTCTCTCTGTGTAACTCTGACTTTCAAGTAAGATAAATAAATCTTTAAAAAAAAATCCAAGCTAGTTGAGGTTGTCACTCTGTCATTGATGTTTCTCTGAAGCATGTTGTAGATTAATAAAGAATATTGAGCTTGTCACTGACAGGGAGTTAGGCCTGCATACAACAGGAAAAACCAGTACCCCCACAAGGCAAGGCTTTGCAACAGACCGCCAGTTGGCATACGTTGCTACTAACAGTGAATGGCTGGTGATGAGTAGTAATATGCCTCAGAATCTTTGCTCAGTATTTAAAGAAATAGGGGGAATTGTGGAAATAATCATATGGTGGTATATGTATGTTAACATGCTCTCTCTCTCTCTCTGTTTTTTTTAAAGATATATTTATTTTATTTATTTGAAAGTGGAGATAGATATACAGGCGGAGAATGAGCTCCCGTCTATGGATTTACTCCCCCACTGCTTGCAACAGCTGATGCTGGACCAACTTGAAGCCAGGAGCGATAAACTCCTTTTATGTGGGAGGCAGTTGAGATCTTTTATGTGAGAGACAGAAACTCAACTACTTAAACCAACAATTTGCTTTCTCCAGGCACACATTAGCAGGAAGCTGGGATAGGGAGTGATCCAGAACTTGAACCTAGGTAGGTTATGAAATATGGGTGTGCCAATCAGCATCATAACCACTGTGCCAAGTGTCTACCCCAACAACCAGAATTGGTTTATCTAACTACAGTCTGACTTCCTGCTACATGTTAGAATTATTATTATTTTTTAAGATTTATTTATTTGAAAGACAGAGTTACAGAGAGAGAAAGAAAGCAAGAGACAGAGAGAGAGGTCTTCCATCTTAAGCCAGGATATTCTTCCAGGTCTCATGTGGGTGCAGTGGCCCAAGTACTTAGGCCATCTTCCACTGCTTTCCCAGGCCAATAGCTGGATCAGAAGTCAAGCAGCCAGAACTTGGACCAGTGCCCATATTGGATGCCTGCATCAAAGGCAGCAGCTTTACCTGCTATGTCACAACACTGGCTTCTAGATGTTAGAATTATTTTAAAAATTAGTGCAATATACTTTCCATGTTTTCTGACACACGTGTGAATGCATTAGTAAATACCTAGGAATAAAATTCCTTGGTATTGTTTAGTCATAAAATATGGTTTTGTCACAGACATTTGTGAATAAGACTTTACTTTCCTAGAGTAGTTGAAAGATAACAAGTGGTGATGTTATGGATAAAAGGGAACCCTTGTACATTATTGGTGGGGATATAAATTAATACAGCCATTGGGAAACAACTTCAGCTCATACCATTGCTGTGTGAAAGCATCCCACCCAACATTTTCAGCAACACTTGGCATTAGATTCTTAAACTTGCCCAAGCTTGTGGGTGTGTATAAGAATATCATTGCAGTTTTAAATTTCATTTAAAGCTGCAAAGAATTTACCTGAATATTTGAAATGATAAATGAAATTTAAAATGTCTTCATAAAACTGATAATACCAGTAAAATCCTTTTTCATTGCTTAAAATGTTTCATTCAAGTGATATAACTAACAATTTATTCTCAATACTCTAATAACTTAAACTCTTATCCCCTTATCCCATAACTTATAAATCATTACTTTTTTAAAAAAGATTTATTTATTTATTTATTTGAAAGGCAGAGTTACAGAGAGAGGCAGAGAGAGAGACAGAGAGACAGAGAGAGAGAAAGTCTTCCATTTGCTTGTTCACTTCTCAAATGGCCACAATGGCAGAAGCTGGGCCTATCCAAAGCCAGGAGCTTCTTTGGGGTCTCCCATTCAGGTGTAAGGGCACAAGGACTTGGGCCATTCTCTACCGCTTTCCCAGGCCATAGCAGAGAGCTGCATGGAAGTGGAGCAGCTGTGACTGGAACTGGCGTCCATATGGGATACCAGCACTGCAGGTGGAGGCTTTACCTGCTATGCCACAGCGCCGGCCCCTAAATCATTACTTTTAAGATCAGTTATATTAATATTTATCACAAAAACTAGTCTACATTACAAACAAAATAACTGCTATTTTGACACCTTCTAAACCACTGATATTTTCCTTTGTCACAAGTAAATTAATGATTTTTCCTTCATTTGAAAAATTACATTCTAATAAGCAAGAGAAGATAAATAAATTTTACCTGGCTATTAATATAACTAAAGAGTGATGATTTGAAACTTTGAAACCTCCAGCTTGTGTTACATTATACACATGAGCATCATTGTTAAAAGACAGCTGAATATTGGGACTGTGGTTGTGGTGCAGTGTGTTAAGCCACTACCTGCATATGTCTGCATCCCATATCAGAGCACTGGTTCGAATCTTGACTGCTCCATTTCAGATCCAGCTCCCTTCTAAGGCACCTGGGAAAGCAGTGGAAGATGGACTTGGTGCTTGGGCCCCTGACATCCCCATGGGAGACCTGGGTGATGTTCTGGGCTCCTGGCTTTGGCCAGGCCCAACCCAGGATATTGAGGAATGAACCAGCAGATGGAATATTTATCTTCCTCTTTCTGTCTTCTGTTATTTAAACTTTCAAATAATATAATAAATCTTTTTTTTTTTTTACAAAAATGAAAACTGGATACAGAGATTGTGGTTTGAACTCAAAGAATAGTTGTTATTATTGTGAAGGAAGCCAAACAAAAACATCCTGATCCTTTGTAAGAAATTATAATATTAATGACAATTATACTTTATACCATGGCGTATACTTGATATATACATTATAAGTTTTTAGAAAAATTAGTAATCACAATTATTGCAAAAGATCATTAAGTGAAAAAAGACAAAAATATTTTAGGAAGACAAAAGTAAGAGAAAGTGCCATGGACTGAGAGCTCATGACAAGAATTCCAGGGTTGACATGGCATTGCAGCATACTGACAATCTGGGAGAATCATTTACACTTCTGAGTTTCTATTTCTCCAATCTTATTACAACTGCCTTGATTTCCTTGTGTTTTGTCTAGATGAGATAATATATGAAAAATATTTTAAACACCACTTTGCTTCCAGTTATGATAGGTAGTTCATATCAGATTTATATGTCTAGAAGAGGAAATTTGCAAGTTGGGTATAATGCAAAAATGTTAGCAGAAAACAAAGCAAATAAATGCCCTGTTTTTGAAGGCACTGGGGACCAACCTAGACATCCAGAACATGAGGTCTAACATTCTAGCGAAAAAGGAGTCATATTAGGAGTTTCCCCTCAGGATATTTTGTGACCAGTATTCAGTACTTGAGCAGTAATAGATTCTGGGGGACAAAAAAAGTCTCAAGAAACTACTAAGAAGGGGAGCAGAAATTATCACGACTGTAGGATTCGCTAAAGGCCCTCATAAATACCCCAAATTTTAGGAGAGAACCCTGAGAGCCTATTCCTATGAAGTAATAGCAAATCTGAAATAGACTGGATTTATTGGATCAAGGAACTATACCTGTAGTCTGTATGCCTATGGGATAAAAATAACTTCCTCCCTCTGGAGGAGATAATGTTATCCAGCACCACTGGGATATTTTATATGCATTATTTAGCATCTGTTATCCATTAAAACAATCAAATCTATGCAAATCAAGAAAATGAAGAAATAGATCAATAAATGGCCCAGTTGTTGAGAGAGAAAGGCTTTATAAGCTACAGGACATTTAAGGGACACAGTGAAAAGACTGAATTATGTGTAATCAGATTCCAGAAAGAGAAGTGAGGTGGAATGAGAGAGAAGATTCTTTGGAGAGATCATGGCCTAGAATTATCCAAAATTATTGAAAGGCACCCTGATTCAAGAATATCTGAATCAAAAGTGGGGCAAAATCAAAGAACATCACAGCTAGACACATCATAGTGAAAATGCTGAAAGCCAAAAACAAAGAGAAAATCCTAGAATTACTGTAAGGGAAAAAAGACATATTGCCTTAAAACAAACAACATTAAAGTGATGGTTGATTTTTTAATGATGTGATTTCTTGCTTAAATACTTGTAAGAATTCACCAGAGGGTCTAAATAGTCATGAAATATGCTTTGTGAGAAAGTTTTAGATTTATATTCATTAGCAATATAATAAAACACTGTCAGCTCCTTCTATGAATTTTGAAAGTTAAATTTTAAGAAGGAATTTGTCCATTTTTCTAACTTTAAAACTGTTGACATATCATTTAAAATTATATACTCATTCTGTAAAGTGTACTTTATTTTGTACTTTAATTTGTATTTTGTTGATTTTTTAAATTTTTTAAAATTCCTTTTATGGAGTTACCAATTGTATCAATATATTTGAAATATAAACTTTGGAATTTATTTTTATTTATTGAACATTTTTCCTATTTCATTAATTAAATCTCTTCAAATTTTATTTCTCCTACTTTGTTGACTTTAAATTGCTGTCTATAATTTTTTTAAAATTCATTTTATTATTTATGAGCTAATTTTTAAAGATTTTATTTATCTATTTTTTTCCAAAGAAACCTTTTATTTAATGAGCACAAATTTCATAAGTACAACTTCAGGAATGTAGTGATTCTTCCCACCATACCTGCCCTCCCACCTCGCCTCCATTATCCATTAAGATTAATTTTCAGGGGGGCGGAGCCAAGATGGCGGAATAGTGAGGGCGCGCACCGATAGTCCGGGAAAATTTAGTTTAATAAAAGGGGAGTTACGGTAGCCGCAGAAAATAGAACCAAACAAAAATTGCAGGGGAAACCCTTCTGAATGGAGCAGGCGTGAATCGGACGACCTACTGGGAGAACAAGGTCGCCCACCGCACGGAAGCAAAGTCGCGGGACCCAGCCGCAGAAGACAGTGCTCCAAGGAGAGTGCACGCCACACAGAAAACAGCGGGGAGACTTGAGATGCTCAGGGCTCCGAGTCCACACATCGGCGCTGGAAGGGGAGGTGAGCTCAATAACCCGAGACATTGGTGGGGAAACGGGGGTCAGAATCTAGAGGGGGGCCGGAAAGTGCAGCAAACTCACTACCGGAAAGAAGGAAAAAAAAAAGCTTCGGGGTTTCTCTTCCCCCTAACCTTGCAAAGGTTACAAGCCTGCAAGACTTGAAGAATTCCCAAGAGACAAAGAGCAGGCCTCCTCTTTGGATTTACATATCAGTGGGGGAGAGTTAAGGAACTGAGTCACTACAATTCAGTAGCCTAGGCAACCCAGTGGGAGTCCAGAGGAGCCAAAGACTGGAAGCTAAATACCATCAATTCTGCACAGCCCTGCCCTGCAGTGTTACTTACCCCCTGAATAAATAAAATAAATAAATAAATAAAAAGAGAGAGATTTACCACGCATAACCTGAGGGTGTCACCTTTGCACACCCTTAACCAGGAAGAACCAGGCAGAGCTCTCAGGCCCCACCCATCTCAAGCCTCCAAGGCTCCTCCAACAGCAGGCAGTCCACTTAACACGGACACAGTATAAAAAAAAAAAAAAAAAGAAAAAAAAAAGCGCACAGTGACGCAAGAAGAATTAACTATGCCAAGTAACAAACACAGAAATAGAGGGAGCAAGATCAACGATGACACTATGATGCCTCCAAATAAGCAAAACACCCCAAGCCAAGAGTATGAAGATGATGAGATAGAAGAAATGCAAGATACGGATTTCAAAAAATTTATGATAAGAACATTTAGAAGTTTTCAAAAGCAAATCCTTGAACTACAGAAATCCTTAATGGACAAGATTGAAAATCTTTCTCGTGAAAATGAAATTTTAAGGAAGAGTCAAAATGAAACTCAGAAACTAGTAGAACAGGAAAGTGTAATAGTCAAGAGAAATCAAAATGAAATGAAGAGCTCAATAGATCAAATGACAAACACATTAGAAAGCCTTAAAAACAGAATGGGTGAAGCAGAAGAGAGAATATCGGACTTAGAAGATAGAGCACAGGAAAACATACAGTCAAACCAAAGAAAAGAAGAGGAAATTAGAAACCTGAAAAATATTGTTGGGAATCTACAGGATACTATTAAAAAAACCAACATTCGAGTTCTAGGAGTTCCTGAAGGCATGGAGAGAGAGAAAGGATTGGAAGGCCTTTTTAGTGAGATACTAGCAGAGAACTTTCCAGGTTTGGAGAAGGACAGAGATATCCTAGTACAGGAAGCTCATAGAACCCCCAATAAACATGACCAAAAGAGATCCTCACCACGACACGTGGTAATTAAACTTACCACAGTGAAACATAAAGAAAAGATCCTAAAATGTGCAAGAGAGAAACGTCAGATTACTCTCAGAGGATCTCCAATCAGACTCACAGCTGACTTCTCATCAGAAACCCTACAAGCTAGGAGGGAATGGCGAGACATAGCACAGGTGCTAAGAGAGAAAAATTGCCAGCCCAGAATATTATATCCTGCCAAGCTCTCATTTGTGAATGAAGGTGAAATAAAGACCTTTCATAGCAAACAGAAATTGAAAGACTTTGTGGCCACTCGTCCGGCCCTGCAAAAGATACTTAAAGATGTGCTACACTCAGAAACACAGAAACACGGCCATCAATATGAAAGAAGGGAAAGGAAGAACACCTACCAGTAAAAGAGCATGGGAAGCTCAAAGCATATACTAGAAAATATTTCCGGGAAAATGGCAGGGCAAAGTCACTACGTATCAATTGTCACATTGAACATTAATGGTCTGAATTCTTCAGTTAAAAGACACCGTTTAGCTGACTGGCTCACAGAACACAACCCAACTATTTGTTGCCTACAAGAAACACATCTCTCTAACAAAGAGGCATGCAGACTGAAAGTGAAAGGTTGGAAAAAGATATTCCATGCCAACAGAAACCAAAAAAAAGCAGGTGTAGCCATATTAATATCAGACAAAATAAACTTTAATACAAAAACTGTTAAGAGAGACAAAGAGGGACACTATATAATGATTAAGGGTTCAATTCAACAGGAAGATGTAACTATTATAAATGTATATGCACCTAATTACAGGGCACCGGTCTATTTAAAAGATATGTTAAGGGACTTAAAGGGAGATTTAGATTCCAATACAATAGTACTGGGGGACTTCAATACTCCACTCTCAGAAATAGACAGATCATCCGGACAGAAGATCAACAAGGAAACAGCAGATTTAATTGACACTATTGCCCAAATGGATCTAACAGATATCTACAGAACTTTCAACCCTACATCTACAGACTTCACATTCTTCTCAGCAGCGCATGGAACCTTCTCTAGGATTGATCACATACTAGGACATAAAGCAAATCTCAGCAAATTTAAAAGAATTAGAATCATACCATGCAGCTTCTCAGACCACAGCGGGATGAAGCTGGAAATTAGCAACTCAGGAAACCCCAGAAAGTATGCAAACACATGGAGACTGAACAACATGCTCCTGAATGAACACTGGGTCATTCAAGAAATCAAAAGAGAAATCAAAAACTTTCTGGAAGTAAATGAAGACAACAACACAACATATCAAAACTTATGGGATACAGCAAAAGCAGTATTGAGAGGCAAATTTATAGCAATAGGTGCCTATATCAAGAAATTGGAAAGGTACCAAATAAATGAGCTTTCAGCGCACCTCAAGGACCTAGAAAAACTGCAGCAAACCAAACCCAAATCTAGTAGGAGAAGAGAAATAATTAAAACCAGAGAAGAAATTAACAGGATTGAATCCAAAAAAACATTACAAAAAATCAGCCAAGCGAGAAGCTGGTTTTTTGAAAAAATAAACAAAATTGACACCCCATTGGCCCAACTAACTAAAAAAAGAAGAGAAAAGACCCAAATCAATAAAATCAGAGATGAAAAAGGAAACGTAACAACAGACACCACAGAAATAAAAAGAATCATCAGAAATTACTACAAGGACCTGTATGCCAGCAAACAGGAAAACCTATCAGAAATGGATAGATTCCTGGACACATGCAATCTACCAAAATTGAACCATGAAGACATCGAAAACCTAAACAGACCCATAACTGAAACAGAAATTGAAACAGTAATAAAGGCCCTCCCAACAAAGAAAAGCCCAGGACCAGATGGATTCACTGCTGAATTCTACCAGACATTTAAAGAAGAACTAATCCCATTTCTTCTCAAACTATTCAGAACAATCGAAGAAGAGGGAATCCTCCCAAATTCTTTCTATGAAGCCAGCATCACCTTAATCCCTAAGCCAGAGAAAGATGCAGCACTGAAAGAAAATTACAGACCAATATCCCTGATGAACATAGATGCAAAAATCCTCAATAAAATTCTGGCCAACAGAATACAACAACACATCAGGAAAATCATCCACCCAGACCAAGTGGGATTCATCCCTGGTATGCAGGGATGGTTCAACATTCGCAAATCAATCAATGTGATTCACCACATTAACAGACTGCAGAAGAAAAACCATATGATTATCTCAATTGATGCAGAGAAAGCATTTGATAAAATTCAACACCCTTTCATGATGAAAACTCTAAGCAAATTGGGTATAGAAGGAACATTCCTCAATATAATCAAAGCAATTTATAAAAAACCCACAGCCAGCATCCTATTGAATGGGGAAAAGTTGGAAGCATTTCCACTGAAATCTGGCACCAGGCAGGGATGCCCACTCTCACCACTGCTATTTAACATAGTTCTGGAAGTTTTAGCCAGAGCCATCAGACAAGAAAAAGAAATCAAAGGAATACAAATCAAGAAGGAAGAAGTCAAACTATCCCTCTTTGCAGACGATATGATTCTGTACTTAGAGGATCCAAAGAACTCTACTAAGAGACTATTGGAACTCATAGAGGAGTTTGGCAAAGTGGCAGGATATAAAATCAATGCACAAAAATCAACAGCCTTTGTATACACAAGTAATGCCATGACTGAGAAAGAACTGCTAAGATCAATCCCATTCACAATAGCTACAAAAACAATCAAATACCTTGGAATAAACTTAACCAAGGACGTTAAAGATCTCTACGATGAAAATTACAAAACCTTAAAGAAAGAAATAGAAGAGGATACCAAAAAATGGAAAAATCTTCCATGCTCATGGATTGGAAGAATCAACATCATCAAAATGTCCATTCTCCCAAAAGCAATTTATAGATTCAATGCAATCCCAATCAAGATACCAAAGACATTCTTCGCAGATCTAGAAAAAATGATGCTGAAATTCATATGGAGGCACAAGAGACCTCGAATAGCTAAAGCAATCTTGTACAACAAAAACAAAGCCGGAGGCATCACAATACCAGACTTCAGGACATACTACAGGGCAGTTGTAATCAAAACAGCATGGTACTGGTACAGAAACAGATGGATAGACCAATGGAACAGAATTGAAACACCAGAAATCAACCCAAACATCTACAGCCAACTTATATTTGATCAAGGATCTAAAACTAATTCCTGGAGCAAAGACAGTCTATTCAATAAATGGTGCTGGGAAAACTGGATTTCCACGTGCAGAAGCATGAAGCAAGACCCCTACCTTACACCTTACACAAAAATCCACTCAACGTGGATTAAAGACCTAAATCTACGTCCTGACACCATTAAGTTATTAGAGAACATTGGAGAAACCCTTCAAGATATTGGCACAGGCAAAGAATTTCTGGAAAAGACCCGGGAGGCACAGACAGTCAAAGCCAAAATCAACTATTGGGATTGCATCAAATTGAGAAGTTTCTTTACTGCAAAAGAAACAGTCAGGAGAGTGAAGAGACAACCGACAGAATGGGAAAAAATATTTGCAAACTATGCAACAGATAAAGGGTTAATAACCAGAATCTACAAAGAGATCAAGAAACTCCACAAAAACAAAACCAACAACCCACTTAAGAGATGGGCCAAGGACTTCAATAGACATTTTTCAAAAGAGGAAATCCAAATGGCCAACAGGCACATGAAAAAATGTTCAAGGTCACTAGCAATCAGGGAAATGCAAATCAAAAGCACAATGAGGTTTCACCTCACCCCGGTTAGAATGGCTCACATACAGAAATCTACCAACAACAGATGCTGGCGAGGATGTGGGGAAAAAGGGACACTAACCCACTGTTGGTGGGAATGCAAACTGGTTAAGCCACTATGGAAATCAGTCTGGAGATTCCTCAGAAACCTGAATATAACCCTACCGTTCGACCCAGCCATCCCACTCCTTGGAATTTACCCAAAGGAGTTTAAATTGATAAAGAAAAAAGCGGTCTGCACCCTAATGTTTATTGCAGCACAATTCACAATAGCCAAGACCTGGAACCAACCTAAATGCCCATCAATGGTAGACTGGATAAAGAAATTATGGGATATGTATTCTTTAGAATACTATACCGCAGTAAGAAACAACGAAATCCAGTCATTTGCAACAAAATGGAGGAATCTGGAACACATCATGCTGAGTGAAGTAAGCCAGTCCCAAAGGGACAAATACCATATGTTCTCCCTGATCGGTGACAACTGACTGAACACCAAAAAGGAAACCTCCTGAAGTGAAATGGACACTATGAGAAATGGTGACTTGATCAACATAGCCCTGACTGCTAATGGACAACTTAATACATTATCCCTCATAGTATTTTTTTTTTTTTGTCTGTTCTACTTAATATGACTGGTTTAATTCTGTAATTATCACACAGTTATTCTTAAGTGTTGAAAATTAACTGAAATGTGATCCCTGTTAAACATAAAAGTGGGAATAAGAGAGGGAAGAAATGTATAATTTGGGGCATGCTCGGGCTGACTTGCCCCAATTGGTAGAGTTGGAAACATACTAGGGGATTCCAATTCAATCCCATCAAGGTGGCATGTGCCAATGCCATCTCACTATTCCAAGTGATCAATTTCAGTTCACAATTGATCATAATGAAAGGACTAAGAGTCAAAGGGAGCACATAAACAAGTCTAGTATCTGCTAACACTAACCGATAGAATAAATAAAGGGGAGAGTGATCCAACATGGGAAGTGAGATACTCAGCAGACTCATAGAATGGCAGATGTCCTAAATAGCACTCTGGCCTCAGAATCAGCCCTAAAGGCACTCGGATCTGGCTGAAAAGCCCATGAGAGTATTTCAGGCATGGAAAGCCAAGACACTCTGGCAAAAAGATCTCTGTGAGTGAGATCCCAGTGGAAAGAACAGGTCTTCAAAGAGGGAGGTGCCTTTCTCTGAAGGGAGGAGAGAACCTCCACTTTGACTATGACCTTGTCTAAACAAGATAAGAGTCGGAGAACTCAAGGGGCTTCCATAGCCTTGGAAACTCATGACTGGTGCATAGGGAGATTACTGATGCCATAAACAGGAGTGTCAATTTGTAAAGTCAAATACAGGAGTCACTGTGCACTTACTCCTCATGTAGGATCTCTGTCCTTAATGTGCTGTACACTGAGGCTTAATGCTATAACGAGTACTCAAACAGTATATTTCACTTTGTGTTTCTATGGGGGTGCAAACTGTTGAAATCTTTACTTAATGTACACTAAACTGATCTTCTGTTAAAAAAAAAAAAAAAAGAAAAGAAACTATCAATTCCCAACTTGACTCTCACTGGGATTAAACATGACAATAGGTCTGATCTGATTTCATCATCATTTAAAAAAAAATCATCTATTATTTTTCACTTTATGTTTCTGTGTGGGAACAAACTGTTGAAATCCTTACTTAAGGTATACTAAGCTGATCTTCTGTATACTAAGATAATCGAAAATGAATCTTGATGTGAATGGAAGGGGAGAGGGAGTGGGAAAGGGGAGGGTGGTGGGTGGGAGGGACGGTATGGGGGGGAAAGCCATTGTAACCCATGAGACGTACTTTGGAAATTTATATTCATTAAATAAAAGATAAAAAAAAAAAAAAAAAAAGATTAATTTTCAATTAACTTTAAACACATAAGACCAACTCTATACTAAGTAAAGATTTCAACAATTTGCACACGCACACACATGAAATGAAACTTTTTGAGAACAAGCTTTACAGTTAATTCTCATAATACAACTCATTGAGAATAGAAGTCCTGCATGGAAAGCAAGTGCACAGTGACTCCTGTTGTTAATTTAACAATTAACACTCTTATATAGGATGTCGTTGATCACCTAAGTCTCTTGACATGAGCTGCTAAGGCTGTGGAAGCCTTTTGAGTCCACAGTCTCTGCCAGTATTTAGGCATGGCCATAGCAAAGTGAAAGTTCTTTCCTCCCTTCAGAGAAAAGTACATCTGTCTTTGATGGCCCCTTCTTTCCACTGGAGTCTCACTCAGAGAGATCCTTCATGTAGGACTTTTTTTTCCCACAGTGTCCACTGTGAATCTAATTAGGGATCCTCTGAAAGTAATCTGGCATTTCTATCATGCACATTTTAGAATATTTTCTTTATTTTTTACTGTGGAGAGTTTGATTACAATGTGTTGTGATAAAGATCTTTCCTGGTCATGTCTATTAGGAGTTCTATGTGTTTTATGTATTAATGTCCCTTTCTTTCTCCAATTTGGGGAAATTTTCTAGTATTATTTCACTTAAAAAACCTTATTATCCTTACTCTTTTTTCATGCCTTCAGGAACTCCTAGAACCCATATGTTGGTTCATTTGATAGTATCTTGTAGATTCCCAACAGTGTTTTTTAGTTTTGTAATTTCTTCTTCTTGTGTTTGTTCTGACTGTATAGTTTCTTGTGCTTCGTCTTCTAAGTCAGATATTCTTTCTTCTGCTTTACTGATTCTGTTGTTAAGTCTTTTTCACTGTTTTTTTTTTTTAATTTGTTCCATTGAATTCTTCATTTCCAAGATTTCATTTTGATTCCTCTTTAAGATCTCAGTTTCATGGGAGAAATTTTCTTTCATGTCATGTATGGACTTTATTAGTTTGTGCATTTGCTTCTGATTACTTTTAAGTAATCTTATGATCAACTTTTTGAATTTGATTTCCGGCATTTCTTATATCTTATCATCTTCACAATTTATAATTGCAGTGTTGTGTTCTTTTGGGGGCATCAATTTGTCTTCCTTATTCTTGTTTCTTGAATTGGTGTGTTTGTTATTTGGCATTTGTGGAGATACTTGTTGGTTTCTTCTTTATTTTTTGCTGTGATAGCTTTTGTCTTTGGATTATGTCTGAATGGATTAGTGGAGTGTCTGCTTTCAAGGAATACCTAGAGGCATGTGGTGTGTGTGGCAAGGGAGCTCTGATCAGTGCTACAGGGCGAAGGGTGTGTCTGAGGTGACACACCCAGGTTTAGTGTGGTAAATCTCCTTTTTTTTTTTTTTTTTTTTATCAGAGGGGAGATTTGTTCTTGTATGTTGGCTTAGACTCAGCTGAGCTCCTCACCTCAAAGAAGAACAGTGCCTGGGTGCTAAGCCCAGTGGGTATCTTATCCATCTGCTCTGCCACAAGGACCACACATAGGATCTGTGCAGTCTTTATTGTAAGCTCAGGTTCCCCAGCAATGTCCCTACCAGGTAACTAGGGAGTCCTGATTGTGTAGAACCTCCCACAGTGACCGCCCAAAGTCCCAGTCACACCCTGAGTCCTCGTGCAGCCTCAGTGTTTTCACAGTCCCAGCACACAAGCTCCCATACCCAGGAGCACCCAGCCCCATCTGTTCTCCCCACTAGACTCAAGAGTCTCCACTTGGCTGTTGCTGGGCACAGCTGTTACGTATGTCCAAAATGGAGCCTTCGTTCTGTCAGCTTGTTACAGGACACCATTGTAGGGTGATCAAGGAGAGAGAAAACGTGCCCCCTCTTTGTTTTTTCTCCTCTAGTTTGGTAGGTACACTACCCCCACAGAGCTCCAAGCCAGATTCCCTCTAGGCTCTTCCTGCAGCATGTTTGCCAGTGGTTTGGGCTGCTGCAGTTTGGTCTCACCTCAGTTTCCAATGATAGTGTGGAGGCTCTCAGCTGTTGGGGTCCTGAGTTGTGTATGTCCTTGTCCTCCACTTAGGTCCGCTGTGTCCCTCCAATTTGTGTAGAGTTTCCTCTGCTGTTTTCTCCCTAACTCTTCCCTGAGACTACACTTTCCACTCTTTTAAAATTATCTTCTCCTAAACAAAACAGTAAGTTCCCTCCCTACTCCACCTTCTTTCCAGGTCCTATATATCTATTTGAGAGGTAGAGTTACAGAGAGAAAGGTCTTCCATCTGTGGTTCACTCCCCAGATAGCCACAATGACCAGAGCTGAGCTGATCTGAAGCCAGGAGTCAGGAGCTTCTTCGGGGTCTCCCAAATAAGTGCAGGAGCTCAAGCACCTAGACCATCTTCTACTGTTTTCCCAGTCCATACCAGAGAGCTGGATTGGAAGAGGAGAAGCTGGGATATGAATTGGCATTTATATGGAATGCCAGTGCCACAGGCAAAGTTTTAGCTCATTATGCCACTGCCACTATAATTTACATTATAGTCAAAGGCTTAAAGCACAACTAAATAAAGAGTTCAAAAAAATAAAAGTAAAAAGACCATAGTTCAGCAGAGAAAATAGAAATGGGTATAAATAATCGAATGAAAAAAGTTCAGCTTCACTCATATAAAGTAAATGTTAAAGTGATCACAAAATCTGTAAAACTACGATAGTATGCTTTTTTTCTTTCTTTTCTTTTCAAATTTTACATGCTGTGAACAAATTTCATGTATTTCATATTTACAGATTGAGGAGGATAGTGATACTCCCACCCTAACCCCCTACCCATGCTCCTACCCCCCTCATCCTTCCTGTCTATTTTTTCTATTAAATTTTCTTAAATGTTATTTAAATTATACATTTCATGTATTCATTTCATCAAATTTAGGAACATAATGATACTTCCCCATTACCATTTCTCCTGCCCATGCGCCAACCCTTCCTCCTCCCTCTCACAGATTTATTTTCAGTTTCCTTAGTGATCCTATAGATAACCATAAGGAGTTATGGTTATTTGTTAAAGAATTCAACAAATAATATGAAGAAAAAATAAACACTGTTCCTCATGGAAGAGAAAAGGGCCATTCACAATCATTGAATCTCAAAATGTCCATTTCACTCCAATACATTACCTTTCGGGTACTCTATTGGTTGCCTCAGACCAGGGAAAACATGATATCTGTCTTTTGGGAACTGGATTCTTTTTCTTTCTTTTTTTTTTTGAAAGCTTTTATTTAATGAATACAAATTTCATAGGTACAACTTTAGGAATATAGTGGTTCTACCCCTGCCCCCATACCTGCCTTCCTACCCCAACTCCCGTCTTACCTCCTACTCCCTTTCCCATCCCATTCATCACGAAGATTCATTTTTAAGAATCTTTATATACAGAAGCCAAATGTATACTAAATAAATATTTCAACAATTTGCACACACACACAGACACACACACAAAGTATAAAGTACTGTTTGAGAACAAGTTTTACAGTTAATTCTCATAATACAACTCATTAAAGACAGAGGTCCTACATGGCAAGTAAGTGCACAGTGACTCCTGTTGTTAATTTAACAATTAACACTCTTATTTATGATATCAGTGGTCACCCGAGGCCATTGCTATGAACTGTATAGGCTATGGAAGCCTTTTGAGTCCACAAACTCCTTCAGTATTTAGACAGGGTCATAAGCAAAGTGGAAGTTATCTCCTCCCTTCAGAGAAAAGTACATCCTTATTTGATGGTCCCTTCTTTCCACTGGGGTCTCACTTACAGAGATCCATCATGTAGGACTTTTTTTTCTTTTTTCTTTTTTCTTTTTCCTTTTTTTTTTTTTTTTTGCCATTGTGTCTTGGCTTTCGATGCCTGAAATGCACTCATGGGCTTATCAGCTGGGAATGGCTTATTTCACTAAGTATGATTTTCAGATGCATCCATATTGTTGCAAAAGACAGAATTTCATTTTTTTTTACAGCTGAGTAGTACTCCATAGTGTATATACACCATGATTTCTTTATCCAAGCAACAGCTGATGGACATCTAGGTAGATTCCATATCTTAGGTATTGTGAATTGTGCTGCAATGAACACAGTGGTACAGATAATTCTTTCAAGATGCTGATTTCTTCTGATTTTGGGTATATTTCCAGAATGGGATGCCTGGATCATATGGTAGGTTTATATTCAGATTTCCGAGGTTTCTCCATAGTGTATTCCACAGTGACTGTACCAGTTTACATTCCTACCAACAGTGGATTAGGGGACCTTTTTCCCAGCATCCCTGCCAGCATTTGTTGTTTATTGATTTCTATATGAGAGCCATTATGACTGGGGTGAAGTGAAACTTCATTGTAGTTTGGATTTGTTTTTCCCTGATGGCTAGTGATCCTGAGCAGTTTTTCAAGTGCCTGCTGGCCATTTGAATTTCCTCTCTTGAAAAATACCTGTTCAAGTGCTTTGTCTATTTCTTAACTGAATTATTTATTTTGTTATTAAATTTTTGGACTCTTTATAGGTTCTGGATATTAACCCTTTATCAGTTGCATAGTTTGAAAATATTTTCTCCCATTCTATTGGTTGCCTCCTCACTTTGCTGAATGTTTCTTTTGCAGTGCAGAAGCTGCTCAGCTTGATGTGATCTAATTTGTTAATTTTGGCTTTGATTGCCTGTGCTTCTGGGGTCTTTTCCAAGAAGCCTTTGCCTAAGCCAGTGTCCTGCAGAGTTTCTGCAATGTTCTTTAGTAATTTGAGGGTATCAAGTCATAGATTTAGGTCTTTGATCCATTTTGAGTGGATTTTTATGTAAGGTGTAAGGTATGGTCTAGTTTCATATTTTGGCATGTGGAGATCCAGATTCCCCAGCACCATTTGTTAAAGAGACTGTCCTGGCTCCAGGGATTGATATTAGCTCCAATGTCAAAGATAAGTTGATTATAGATGCATGCATTGATTTCTGGAATTTCTATTCTGTTCCATTGGTCTACAAGTCTGTTTTTGAGCCAGTACCAGGCTGTTTTGATTATGATTACCCTGTAGTATATCTTGAGTCATGTATGGTGATGCCTCTGGCTTTGTTTTTGCAGTATAAGATTGCTTTTTCTACTTGGAGTCTTTTGTATTATCATATGAATTTTAGTATTTTTTTCTAGGTCTTCAAAGAATGTCTTTGGTATTTTGATTGGGATTGCATTGAATCTGTAAATGCTTTTGGTAAGATGGGCATAGTGTTTTGTAATTTTAATCATAGATATCTTTGGCATCCTTGGTTAAATTTATTCCAAGGTATTTAATTTTTTCGGAGCTATTGTAAATAGGACTGATATTAAAAGTTTTTTCTCATCCATGACATTGGCTGTGTGTATAAAAGCTATTGATTTTTCTGTGCTGATTTTATATCCTGCTACTTTACCATACTCTTTAATGAGTTTCAATATTCTCTCAGTGGAGTCTTTTGGATCCACTATATATAGAATCATGTCATCTGCAAATAGGGAGAGTTCGATTCTTCCTTTCCAATTTGTATGGCTTTGACTTCTTTTTCTTGCCTAATGGCTCTGGGTAAAATTTCCAGGACTATATTGAATAGCAGTGGTGAGAGTGAGCATCCTTATCTGATTCTGAATCTTAGGTGGAATGCTCCAGCTTTTCCCCATTCACTAGGATGCTGGACATGGGTTTGTCATAAATTGCTTTGATTGTGCTGAGGAATGTTCTTTCTGTATCCAATTTGCTTAAGGTTTTCATCATGAAAGGATGTTGTATTTTATCAAATGCTTTCTCTGCATCTACTGAGATAACATATGGTTTTTGTTCTTCAATTTGTTAATGCAATGTATCACTTTTATTGATTTGTGAATGTTGAACCATCCCTGCATACCGGGGATAAGTCTCACTTGGTCCGGGTGAATGATCTTTCTGATGTGTTGTTGGATTCAATTGTATAATATTCTTTAAGGATTTTTGCATCTGTGTTCACAAGGTATGTTGGTCAATAATTCTCATTCTCTGTTGTATCTTTTTCTAGCTTAGGAATTAAGGTGATGTAGCCTTTATAGAAGGACTTTGGGAGGATTCCCTCACTTTCAATTTTTTGAACAGCTTGAGAAGAATTGGAGTTAGTTCTTAAATATTTGGTGGAATTCAGCAGTGAAGCTGTCTGGTCCTGGGCTTTTCATTGTTGGAATTGTTTTTATTACTGATTCAATTTCCATTTTGGTTATTGGTCTGTTTAGGTTTTCAATGTATTCATGACTCAATTTGGTAGAATGTGTATGTCTAGGAATCCATCCATTTCTTCTAGGTTTCCGAATTTGTTGGCATACAGCTCTTGGTAGTAATTTTATTTCTGTGGTATCTGTTGTTATATTTATTTT
The DNA here is from genome assembly GCF_051225735.1 of Oryctolagus cuniculus. Lineage (NCBI taxonomy): Eukaryota > Metazoa > Chordata > Mammalia > Lagomorpha > Leporidae > Oryctolagus > Oryctolagus cuniculus. Next base: position 147,589,712 of record NC_142867.1, on the reverse strand, counting down.
TCCATCTCTGATTTTATTGATTTGGGTCTTAACCCTCTTTTTTATTAGTTGGGCTAATAGTATATCAATTTTGTTTATTTTCCTAAAAAAACAATTCTTCATTTCACTGATCTTTTGTATTTTTTGTTTCAATTTTATTTATTGTCTAATTTTAATTATTTATTTCCTTCTACTAATTTGGGGTTTGATGTATTGTTGTTTTTCTAGGTCTTTGAGATGCATTGATAGCTCATTTATTTGGTATCTTTCCAATTTCTTCATTTATAAACTTCCCTCATTACACTGCTTTTGCTCTATCCCATAAGTTTTGATATGATGTATTGTCATCTTCATTTGTTTCCAAATTATTTTACTTATGTTTTGATTTCTTCTGTGATGCACTGTTCATTCAGGAGCCTGTTTTTCAGTCTCCAGGTGTTTGCATATGATCTAGAGATTCTTGACTTGTGGATTTTCATCGTCATTCCATTGTGGTCAGAGAAGATGCATAGTATTATTTTTTTTAATTTGCTGAGACTTGCTTTATGGCTTAGCATATGGTCTATCTTAGAGAAAATTCCAAGCACTTATGAGAAGAAGGTATATTCTTCAACTGTGGGATGAAGAGTTTTATAGATGTCAGTTAGGTCCATTTGGTCCATAGTGTCAATTAGCTCTGTTTCTTTGTTGATTATATGTCTAGGTGATCTGTCCATTGCTGAAAGTGGAGTGTTTAAGTCACCATTACTGCTCTATTGGAGTCTATGTCTCCCTTTAAATCCATTGTCATTTTTTTAAATAGCGAATTGCCCTGTAACTGCTTGCATATACATGTTGTAGTCACATCTTCCTGTTGAATTGATCTCTTAATCATTACATAATGCCCTTCTTCATCTCGTTTCTTTTTTCTTTTTTTTGACAGGCAGAGTGGACAGTGAGAGAGAGAGAGAGAGAGAGAGAGAAAGGTCTTCCTTCCGTTGGTTCACTCCCCAAATGGCCGCCCCATCTGGCGCTGTGCCGATTCGAAGCCAGGAGCCAGACGCTTCCTCCTGGTCTCCCATGAGAGTGCAGGGCCCAAGCACCTGGCCCATCCTCCATTGCCTTCCCGGGCCACAGCAGAGACCTGGACTGGAAGAGGAACAACCGGGACAGGATCCAGTGCCCCAACTGGGACTAGAACCCGGGGTGCCAGCACCGCAGGCGGAGGATTAGCCAAGTCACAGTATGCATGTTAAAGTCTATTATGTCTGATATTAGATTGGCAACACCTTCCCTTTTTTGCTTTCCATTAGTATGGAATATCTTTTCCATTATTTCACTTTCAGTCTATGTGTATCTTTTTTGGTGAGATGTGTTTCTTGCAGGCAACAAATAGATGGGTCTTGTTTTTTTTTTTTTTTTTTTTTTTAAATCCATTCAGCCAGTCTGTATCTTTAAACTTGGAGAGTTGAGGGCATTTACATTCAAAGTGACTACTGCCATTTTTCCATAAATATTCCTATTGTTTACTCTAAATTTCTTTTGTACTTTTACTGAGAAATTTTCTGCCTTAACCTTATTTCATGATGTTGGCTATCTTTCTGTGTGCAGCACATTGATAAGCATCTTTTGCAAGGCTAATGAATGGCAGCAAATTATTAAAGGTCTTTATTTCACCTTCATTCATAAATGAGAGCTTTGCAGAGTATAGTGTCCTGGGTTGACAGTTTTTTTTTTTTCTTTTATGACTTGGACTATATCTTGGCATTCTCTCCTAATTGGTAGGGTTTCTGATGAGAAATCAGCTGTGAGTCTAATTGAAGATCCTTTGAAAGTAATATGTTGTTTATCTCATGCACATTTTTGAATGTTTACTATGGAATGTTTGACTACAGTGTGGCATGGTGAAGATCTTTTCTGGTCATATCTGTTAAGATTCTATGTGCTTCCTCTACTTAGACATCCATCCCTTTCTTTCTCCAAAGAGATGGATTAAAATGGAATGATAGTTCTGCCCAGGAATAGTAATACAGGTAGGTTTTATCCCAGTAATACAAAATTGGTGTTACATAGAAAAAAGTTATTTATCACTGAAAAAGAAAAGACAAAAATCCAAAATACCCATCACAGCAGATTTTTTTAAAAGCATTTGGTGATGATAAAACCCTTAAGAATAAGAACCTTTGGTATCCTTACTTTGATAAATTGCACTGACCAAAAACTTAAGCATGAGCTGTTTTTATCCCTTCAATTCAGTTTTATACTGAAGATTCTGTCTAGTCCAGTAAAATAAAAAGAGACAAAAAAAGATATAAGGAACAAAAATGTAAAATCAAATACTCATACAGTTGCCACTGTTTATAGATAATATGATTGTATTGCTAGACAACTTTTGATAGAGTCTAAAGAATACAAATTGATAAATTAATAAGGCAATTGGCTATAAGATCAATGTAAAATATCAATTATTTATGTATACTGCTATTAAAAAGAATTTAAGTATATCATTTATTTGTAGGAAAATGGTTGGAATTAGAGGCCATTGTTTTCAGTGAAATGAGCCAAAGAAAAGTAAATAATGCATGCTCTGTCTCATATGTAGAGGCTTAAAATAACCCTCAATCTGAACACAGCATGGTGATTACTAGATCCTGGGAGGTATTGCAGGTATACAAAGAATTTAGATTAGAAAAATAGGAGAAAGGGGTGTGGTTTATTAATTGTGAAAAATAAATTAATGGGAAAGATGGTTATGTGGTATATGAGAACTCTCCATCACTTAACAAATTTTGTTTTGTAAATTTTAAACTATTTTTAATTTAAAGTATATTAAAATTATATCACTCTTATAGTAAAATTAAACTATTAGGAAAATTATATAAGGAAGACTATAAAACACTCCCCCAAAAAGCTAGAAGAATTGATATGAGAAAGTAAAGAAGGATAAACAAATGAAACTATACCATGTTCATGGATTAGAAAACTTAAATTTGAAGACTATTAGTTCTATATAGTCAATAAATTGCACTTTACTATATGCAAACTCATTGGAAAGAGATGTGGAAACTGATATGCTGATTTTCAAATAATTTTTAATTTGAAGAACGAGAACAAAGTGTTTTTACTTATATTCTCAAATATCAATGTTTATCATAAATTTAAAGTAATTAAAACATAATGATATTGGTGTTAGAACAAGTAAAACACAGCAAAGGAAGAGCAGACCTATCATCACAAGGCAATGTAGGAAAGAATACTCTTTCAGTAAATGATGTAGATCAATTGAGTATTCACAGATATTTTTCAAAATAATTTTTACTTCATACTTCATATTGTAATCAACTATTTACTAGTGAATCAAAGAATTAACTATGAATCATAAAATATAAAGATTCAGAAGATAATGTAATAAAAAGTCTTCTTGATCTTGGAATATGTCAAAACATGTTTTTTACATATCATAAAGAAAACACTAGTTATAATAGACAAGACTGTTAAGTTGTTCATTAAATATAACAACTTCTATCTGTTAAGAGATACAATTGAGAGTGAAAATGTAAGTTACAAAATAGAATACTCATATGCTAACAATAATAAGGAAACCCTCAAAATTAATGAAAAAAAGTCCTTAATTTTAAAATGGTAAGAGACTTATTTTGATCAGACATTTCATGTAAAGGCAAGAAGCATATGAAAAAGAGGTCACTGTCATTAGACACCTTGGTAAAGAAAATTAAAACTACAATGAGATATCACAGCATGCCCACTAGAATGCCTAAAATTTAAAAATAAAAGTACAAAACTAAATGTAGATGACAATGCAGAGCAAAAAAATATTCATTCAGACCTGTTAAGAGTGTAAACTGCTAAAATACTCAGGAAGCCTATCTGGCAGTGTGTGAACATGTGACCACATGGCCCAGCAAATCTACTTCTAGGTAATATTGCAAAAACATACATATATGCAGCAGAAGACATGTACAACAATGTTCATAGCAACATTATCCAACAGAGTAACAATTGAGGAATAACGTAAATGTTCTGTAGCAGTAAAATGAGTACAATGGAATTCTAGCAGTAATGAAAAACAAACTCTACCACATGCAGCATGGATGGCTCTCACAGATTTAATGTTGAATGATAATGCAAAGACAAAAGAGCACATAATATTTGATTCTACTTAAAAGTTCTAAAACAGACAAAACTAATAATGGTGATAGAAAATAAAAGAGTAGTGACATTTAGTAAAAAATTAATGATTGGGAGGGTACATGAGAGAGGCTTCTGGGTGTTGGTAAATTTGATCTGGGCAGTGGTTAATTTTAGGAATGGACATTGAAAAAAATTATTGAACTATGTAATATTTGTATACTTTGTTATATGCACATCACACCTCACTACAAAAGTAAACAAACAAACGAATGAGTCTTTTTAACCAAACAGAAAATTCAGGAATTCCTATTACCTTCTCATCCCTATGTCTCATCGCTTATGATTATAGGGACATTACAATTATATATCTTATACTAAGTTTTTTCATGAGGCTCCTAAACAACAAAATGAGTACGTCCAATCGTGATCAAATATATGATGGAGCAAAGGAGGACGAGTTGATGAGTTCCCAAAGGAGAGAACGATGGAACATCTGTTAGTGGAGCACCTTACGGAGGAGCATGCCGTTCACATTTTGTTATGGGTCCTTAGTGGCAGTCCAGTAGATTATTCACCTCTGGACTCCCAAGTGTGCAGCACAGTGCTAGAACATTATAATGATCCCAGCTAATCTATATTTTGGGTTTATTCTCTGCTGGATTTCTTACATATGTGATCCCAGTTACTTCTCACAAAAACTTGTGAAGTAACTAAAAATTTCCCCCCATTAAAAAAAAATTGACTTTTTATTCATTTGAAGGGCAGAGAGACAGAGACACACTGAGAGAGGTATTCCACCCACTGGTTCACTCTCAAAATGTCCACAAAAAATATAGAGCTGAGATAAGCCAACGTCAGGAGCCAAGAACTCAGTTTGGTTCTCCCACATGGGTGGCAGGGACTCAAGTACTTACGCCATTACCCACTGCCTCACAATATGCACATTAGCGGGAAACTGGAATTGGAAGCAGAGCAAGAACACAAACTCAGATGCTGATACAGGATGCAGCCATGTCAAGCAATGTCTTAACTGCTGTCCCAAATGCCTGCCCAGGCAGTCACAATTTTGTCCTCATTTTAAAGTCAATCAAACCAAAGCTCATGGAAGTGACAATAATGCCAACTCACTGTCTTTTAAATGGTAGAGAAGAGGTGCAAGTTCAGGTCAGTGTGAACCTCAAGATTGTGTTTATAACTTCCAGGAAAAGCCTTTAGTATACAAGTCAAGGTCCTCTGTATCTCCATTACAGAACTGAAGCAAACAAACCATTTATTAAGTTTAAACTCTAGAACTCTCCTCATGGACAATAAAATCCCTGAGGCAGAGATAACATTATAGTCATCTATGAGTCCCAATTGTTTGGCATGGGGCCTGGCACATAATAGATGTTAAGTGTAATTAAAGCTTTGATCAGTGAGGTAGCTTGAATTTTCATGGCTATGGAGTTACTGTATAATCCACTCATTATGGAACACTTGTTTGTGAATGAAATAGAAATTATCTCTAATGTAAGCTTCACATGGTAATAAAAATACTCATTAAAGAATACTGATTCAAATTGTGGGATTAAGTGGTATCCACTAGATCGGAAATTAGCAACTGATCCATATAAAGCAACCATTTTAATGGTTGCTGGAGATTTAAAATAATTTTATACAAAGTCTAAATTAAAAACAAATTTTGAGGGCTTCTGAACAAAACCCTCCTCCGCTGTTACCACACCTTCCTCTTTCTCAGAGGAAGGATAGTTTCTGAATGCACTGGTTTTGTGTTTTCCGGATGTGCTGTTTGTGTCTGAAGGTAAGCTACCACAGAATCTCCCGTCCCACAGAATCTTCTGGAAGGCAAAGAACACTCAGAAACATTACCTCGCCTACGGCTCTCCCAGCAGACACATGCTCTAAGAATGTCCCCTTTTTTCATCAACTATCTGTCCTTGGAGAGGACCCAATTTTCCTTGCTTTTGGAATGCATAGGATGCACAGAGGTGACTGGATGAAGAATTTACCATATCATCTTGAGGAATACTGTGGTCTTTGGTTTGGCAAAACCTTGCCACAGGAGGTGGTAGATGCTGTGCAAGAATGTCTGGGGGTGGCATGGGGTTTGGAGGCTGCTTTTGTTTTTCCCTTTCTCTAAGCTTGTTTCCTGTGAGTCACTTTTTGATTATGATGGATTTATTTTCTGTTGCATATTCATTTCAAAGATCCTGAGCACTGTTTTTATAAGATTCATGGAAACAAAGATTCATGGTTCTGATGAAAATGGTTGTTCAGCATCTGTCAGAGCCTATGTTCCTGCATATTGTTTTTATAAAACATCTTTGGCATTCTAAAAAGTTATTTAATATCCATGATGACACAGAAATCTCTGAATTATCAATACTTACTCTGAGTATCTGGACCATTCGTAAGTAAAATTATTAAGTACTGGAAGATTCAGATTTCCTTTTGATTTTTTTCTTTATTTATCATTTATACATTTATTTGTGGTAAGAACACATAACATGAGATCTGGCCTTTTTTTTTTTTTTTTTTTTTTTGACAGGCAGAGTGGATAGTGAGAGAGAGAGAGAGACAGAGAGAAAGGTCTTCCTTTGCCACTGGTTCACCCTCCAATGGCCGCCGCAGTAGAATATACTCCCTCTTGTTGCTGGGCAGTGGCATAGAGCTACAGCTCACAGTCAGCCATGTGAACCTGGGGATAAGAAACTGGGACTCTACACCACACTGCTTCACTGTTTTCAAGCTAGGACGTTTGATAGGCCATAATAATAATAAATGCACACACAGTACTTTCAACTTAGAATGAATTTATCAGGACATAGCTTCCTTGTAATTTGAAGAGCATCACTGCTTAAAAAGGCCAGATCTCGGCCAGCGCCACGGCTCACTAGGCTAACCCTCCGCCTTGCGGTGCCGGCACAGCAGGTTCTAGTCCCGGTTGGGGCGCTGGATTCTGTCCTGGTTGCCCCTCTTCCAGGCCAGCTCTCTGCTGTGGCCAGGGAGTGCAGTGGAGGATGGCCCAAGTGCTTGGGCCCTGCACCCCATGGGAGACCAGGAGAAGTACCTGGCTTCTGCCATCGGATCAGCGCGGATACCATCTGTATAGCTAACTACAGGTAGAGCAGATCTTGAGAATTTATTCATTTTGCATAACTGAAACTTAGCATCTGCTGAACAGCAACCCCAGTTTCCCTCTTCTCTCAGCCCCTGGTGACTACCATCTACTCTCTTTTTCTGTGAGTTTGACTTTTTCACAGACCTCATATAAATGGAACCACATGCATTTGTGCAACTGTGAAAGGGTGTATATCACTTTACTTAATTAAATGTATGTTACTTCTTTAACATGAGGCAGTTGCAAAAAGGGAAATATCAGTTGAAGAAACAGTTGTTTGTTTGCTAATATAACAGGTGTCCTTCAAGACCTTCATCTCAGGGAGCCAGTGTCCTTTTCAAGACAGGAAATATCTTGTCTACCTCTTGACCTGTGAAGTTATTCCAGAAAACCTTTTGTGTAAAGTTGCTTCTACGCAGGAGAGAAGTTTTGGATTTTTTTTTTTGAAATTCTATATAAAAATTAAAAATGTTTTTACATCTGTAAATATATGCATTAATAACAATTTATAAGAAGAACAAATTCAAAATTTCTGTCTCTCTTTCATAACAAATATAGTTTCACATGAGTAAGAGGCTAGAAAAATATAGGTAACAATCCCCCTCCTCAATCCCATGTTGTAACTAGATCAAGCTCTCTTTTGGCCACCTGACTCTCCCCTTTGGGTCCCTCAGTAACAGGATCTTTTGATAGTAAGCAATAGGAAAGGCCATAACTTCATAAAAATAATTAATTGGGGTTTAAATATAGGGGATAGCATAAAGCAGTGATATAAAAACCACTTTAGAAGGATATAGCAGAAGTTTGGTGAATCAGCAAGGAAGGACAGGTCCCAGGGAAGTTGGTCCCCAGTCTCTGTATTAGGAATTAATACATAAAGTGTTTGAACCACAGCTCATTGCTGGCAATGAGGCAAGTCCGACTCTTGACCAGACTTCAATTCTGGCAAAGAGATCTGATGGACCTACATTGGGTCCCATATTATGCATTGAGTAGGGAAAGACAGAAAACCTTGACATACTGAATGAATGAACTATTGCAGTATAGCAAATCACTTCAATACTCAGTAGCTTAAAATTATAAAAATTTATTTCCTATCAACAGATAGGCAAGGATTATTTATTTCCTATCCTCAGATAGGCTGGACTCAGTGGTGTAACTCTTCTTGAAGATGTGGGTAAGGAGACAAAAATTTGCTCTACGTGTGTAGAGCATTTATTCATTTTGATTCCAACTGGATGGGTAGGACTATACAAGAGAGGCTCATTCCATGGCAAAGTAAGAGTGTACATCTATGTGAGTCCTTTGATTGCACCATGTCATATGGCCAAGTGCAAAACCAAATGGTGAGAAAGCACAATGTTTTCTGTGGGAGTGATGGCAGAATGAATGGGCAAAGTGAACAGATTGAATGAAGAAAAGGGGTCAATAGTTAAATCGGGGTAATTACCAAAGGATAAAAGAAGTGATTACCTCCAAAAGAAATAATAAAGTTTTTACCCTTAAAAGGACACTCAGAGTCAGGTGATTAATTCTGTGGCTAAAATACCAGTTAAGACACCCCATCCCACATCAGAGTATCTGAGTCTGGTGCCCAGCCTGGCTCCTGACTCCAGCTTCATGCTAATGGAGACAGCAGTAATGGCTCAAGTAATTAGGTCCATGCCAAGACATGGGTTGAATTCCAGGATGCTAGCTTTATCTTTTTACCCAGTTCAGGCTACTGCAATCATTCTTTTTTTATTTATTTTTAAAGATTTATTTATTTATTTGAAAGGCAGATTTACAGAGAGGCAGAGGCAGAGGCAAAGAGAGAGAGAGACAGAGAGAGAGATGCCTTCCATGGACTAGTTCACTCCCCAGTGAACGTTTTGCCCCATAAGCAAGTAGTAGGATCACTGTTTTAAGGGAGACAGTGGCAGATCTGCGGGAAAAAAAAATCTCCAGAGTAAAATCATCAACCCCCAGTGGAACGTGAATCACAAGCCAAGAACTGTTAGTTAAAAGAGAAGGGTGAAAAATGGAGACAAGAAGGACGGAGTGAGGAGTGGGCATGAGGTAAAAAGCAGAAGGCTTGAATTGGCCTGGCAAGCCCTCTCAGCAGGACAACACACACAGGTCGACATGCAGGATGAGACAGGGTGCGAGGCAGCCTAACGAAAGAAAGATGTTCTTCAGGAAGGAAAAATATGCTTGAAATTAAACACAAGGGAGGAAAAGGGTGTTTACAGTTTTCTGAGATGAGATTCTATTCTGAAGTCATAGTTTGGCACCCCTACCAAAGAAATTTGGTTTCCCTTGGAAAGATTTATGTCTTCCAGAGTTGAGAAATATAGCTGACTGCCAATATTTCACAAAGCAACATGGAGAGAAATACTACCTATGTTAGTGTTTGGTTTGGGACTTCTCACCTTTGTTTGGCACAGAATTTTTCATTTCAGAAGTGGGAGTGAATACCATTCATGTCAACTTCCAATGAAGATCTCAAAATCCTTGGCCTAAATTACCCGGTGCATCATAATGTTTTACTTACCTGTGTATGAACATTTTAAATGGTAAGATAAATTGACAGAACCTGTAAACCTTATGACCTTTCTGTTCCAAAATTCCGAACTTTCAGATAGCATTGCCATCAAAGAGAACTAAAAGAAATGTAATCAAATCCTTTGGAAATTTTGCATAGTAGTTGGGAACAATAAAACTCAGGTCCAACTCTGTCATTTGCTATTTATGTGACTTTGAGATATTACTCAACCCCAGTGTGCCATTGATTCCATATCTGTAGAATGGAGTTAATAAAAGATTCTATTTAATAGGGTAATGGAAAAGATTAAGTGGCTTAAGCTTTTAGAACAGTTCTTGGCACTTAAAAAGCATTAATTGTTATTACACATTCTGGAATTTCTGAGATATCCCAATTTTAACAGTTGTCTATTACTATAATCATATTATTATGGACATGCTCTAAAAATGCCAACTAACTGCATTTTTAAGATTATTTTTTCCTCTTGGACCTGGCAGAACATTCTTTATCAGGTTATTTGTCTTTATTTGAGGTTCAGAAAATATGGTCTTGTCAAGAATTGTTAGAGGTATTAGAATGATGGGAAGAGGAAATTTTTTTATAACCTTCTCCAGCTCCAAATTATGTCAGCCCCACCATTATCACTGCCTTGAATTATCACAACTGTTTGTTTATACCCATTGAGTTTCATATCCCTGTTTTCCCCATCCATGGGGACTTTTTTTTCCTGGCATGGTCATCTGCATACACTGGCCACAGTTTTCCCCACAGCTTGTCTGACAGCTTATCTTCCTTTTGCCTACTGTCTGTCTCTCCTTTCCTCTTCTATGCTTTCTTCATCTTCCTCTTCATTTGTCTGCTACGATTCTGTTTCCCCCCATTCCCTTACTTCCAAAAGTACTTGCGTTCCTATCTTTCTTTTCCCAATTCCCCAGTTGTACCCCATATCCATTTATTACCCAGGCAGATGTTATTTTCTCTGTCCTGCCTTCCTTTAAGTTTTCTATCATTCCCTCAATGTGTGTGTCATCCGGCTCTTTGGTTTTGTTTCATCTCCTGCTTTTTCTCAATTTCAGACCACACAGACAAGTAATGTAGCTTGAACTAGGGGTAAAAAATGTGGGCTCTTTTCTGGTTCTTTTCTTTTCCTGGTTCTTCCATTTGCCATCTGAGTGACCCTGGACAAGGCAATTAACCCAGCTAAGCTTTAGTCTCCACATTTGTGCACCACGTATTCTGAATACTCAATGGAGGATTATCAAGCATATATGAGGTAGTACTGTAAGTCAAGCAGTGTATTTAACTTCTATGTATTGCTCTTCATTTATACTATTACTCGATCCTCCCTGGCAATCCAGATATCCTACTCATTTCCAGCTTATAAAGTGACCATATCCTCTCTAAACCTTATTATCATTTCTACTGGTAATTATCCCACTGCTAATCCTTTTTGTCCAATGCCAACTCTTCTTTTTGCCCTTTTATCCTGTCAACACCAATTTATTTTATGTATTTTATAATTTATATATTTTAAATATATTTTTAAAGACTTTATTTATCTGACAGGTAGAGTTACAGACAGTGAGAGAGAGATAGAAAGGTCCTCCCTCCGTTGGTTCACTCCCACAAATGGCCGTTATGGCCGGCGCTGCGTCGATCCAAAGCCAGGAGCCAGGTGCTTCCTCCTGGTCTCCCTGTGAGGGCACAGGGCTTAAGTACATGGGCCATCCTCCACTGCCTTCCCGGGCCACAGCAGAGACTGGCAGCAACCGGGACCAGAACCAGCACCCATATGGGATGCTGGCACTGCAGGTGGAAGATTAACCAAGTGAGCCACGGCACAGGCCCAACACCAATATTTTCAAATCACAGTGTTTGGCACACATGACAACCTGCTTCTCATTCCATGACTTCTCCTTCACAGTTGTTGCTGCCTTCCATCTGCCTGGTAAACACTTTTACATTTCAAAATGCAGCTCAGGTATCCTTTCTTGTGGCAAGTCCTCTTTGTGGGTGGCATGTAAATATTTTTGTGCATCTCATTTCCATTCATCATTGTTTATGTTCTTATCTGTCACTGTTACTAGACGTCCAACACAGTCTAAGTTACCCTTTTCTGATCATGTGAATTCATCAATTTGAATTCAAGCCCCAACTGGATATTGCTTTTATCTGTGTGACCTTGACTTTGTTATTTAACCTCTATGAGAGCCAGTTTTGTTGTATAAATGGGGGACAATGATAACCCCTTTATTGAACTCCCATTATTTGTCAGGACTGTGTATTTGCTCCCTTACATTTTCTCATTTAATTCTTAAAGCTACCCAATGACAGGCTTATTTTTCCCATTTTATCAATTAAAAAAGTTGAGGATAGAAAGGTATTTACATAGACAAATAAAATAATCTAAATAACTAGAATCTCTCTATTCTCACTGTCCTTCCATCTACTTTGCTGGAATATTAAGAATAATCTATTCAAATAATAAAACATTAAATCATTCTCTTTGCAAAAAAGAAAAAGAAAAACAAGAACAGAAAAAAAAAAAAGAAAAACTGTCCAGTGGCCTAATTGCAGTTTGAAAAAAAAATATGATCTAAATGTCCTTTCATGTCCTATAAGCCCTACATTATCTGACCCTTAATCACCTCTTTGACTTCATCACATATTGTGTTTCTGCCATTTCACAGAACTCAGAGAAATTGACTGGGTTGCTTTTTTTGTGTAAGATAAGCTCTTTCCCAACTACAGGATGATTCTGTGTGCTGTTTCTTCCTCCAGCAGATTCTTAAATTACTAGCTCCTTCTTCTCAACCAAGTCTTAGCTCAAACATTACCCCCCCTAGAGTAATTTCATTTAGTCTGGCACTATCACTCTTAATTTCATTAACTGACTTTATTTTCCTAAGAGCACTTGTACAAACTAAAATAATCATTTATTTATTTATTGCCTATTTTCCATATTCTCAGTATTTAGCATAGTACCTTTAATGCACATTCCTTAAAGGAATGAAATGTCCAAAGTCAAGTCAACCTAGAAAGATTGAACTGGGTTTGGATCCAGGACTGTCTGACTCTAAAGCTCATATATTTAACCACTGTGTTCTTTCCTGGCATCTGCCATAAAGTTACTTGGAATAAAGAGTAGGCTAACATGAACCCAGGCTCTGTAAACTCCAAGAGTTATGTCAATGTGACGTAGAAGTGTTTGAGAACTCTGTTCTTTGATGTCCTGTACTGGATATCACATGCATTCAGATTGTGCATCCTCAAGAGGTGCTTAGTCATCATCAGTTTTAGGGAGGAAGGGCCCTTGGCTACAATAAGTCCTTCTGATATTCCTTTACAGTTTTCTGATGTCACTTGTGAGAAATGCTGACCTCTTTTACTTATACTCTTGGCCTTATCTTTGCCAATCCTACTGTTTTCTCATATACTCTTGATCTTGCTGCCACTAACAGAAAATTTACTTCAAGTCTCCTAATAATTCTTTTTAACTGATTTAACAATTCTATTTTCATAGAGATTTTAGCCTTCTCTTCAAACCTCAGCTATAGGTTTGCACCTGCAGCAACAGCTCCCATGTGCACCCCTGGTAACCAGCAGGGGCAAGAAGGTAACACTGTGAAAGTAGATGGGGCTGTAACCAGTAGCTTTTGTGCATGCATGTGATCCAGGGATTTTACCCTAGGGAAAAATCTGTGTTCTCTATTGATTTTTAATGTGGCTGGGAGGATTGACAGGGAGCTGGACACCTATGTAGAACTGTGAGATTCCCTCAGCTTCTCAACATATTACATATTACAGGGTTCAAACCACCTAGGCAGAGCACCTACAGGCAGCTGGCTCTGGGTACTTCTCTGCCTCTCTGTGGACAGCACAGTCTAGCAGGCCAGAGAGGATCCTCTGTACCCTATTACTGTGGAGGCCTTGTGTGCTGAAACTGTGGGAATTCTGCGAATTAAGAGGGGAAAAGAACATAGGGGCTGGCATTGTGATGCAGTGGATTGGACTGCTCCTTGCTATTCCAGCATCTTATGTTGGAGTGTCGCACTTCTGATCCAGCTCCGAGCCAATGTGTCTACAAAAGCAGCAAAAGATGACCCAAGTGCTTGGGACCCTGCCACTCAAGTGGAGGACCCTAATGAAGTTCCTGGATCTTGGCTTTAGCCTGGCCCAGCCCTGGCTATTGTGGCCATTTGGGGAGTAAAGCAGTAGATGGAAGGTCTCTATCTATCTCACCATCTCTCTATGTCACTCTACCTTTCAAATAAATAAATAAGAAAATCTTAAAAAAAGAAAGAAGAACATTGAAAAACAGTAAATAGAATTTTTATGCCTCATCATGATTTCACATATAACAAGCATACAGCAGAAAAAATTGATGATAGTTTCTGAAATATTCAATCCTAATATATGAGCAAGAGCTTACGGAAGGCAAGTTAACATGGAAATAACTGCTCTTCTGGAAAGAAGCCTTGTTTTGAGTTTGAGTTGCTATAAAATATTCTCCTATTTGCATAATTCTTACTTTGAACATCTCTAATAGAGAGAAAGTTTAACTATATTGTTTTAACTATGTAGATGACCCCTGAGAGACTAGTTGGATATATATATATATGTGTGTGTGTGTGTGTGTGTGTGTGTGTGTGTATGTATATACATACTAGAGAAAGTAAACACAATTCCTTAAAGGGTAATACAGTAAAATCACATTGTACAAACAGATCAAAACAGAGACAGTTTTAGCCTACCTGTTTATTATCTTTTCCAATAGCATTCTGTAAAACATGAAGTCAACTTTTAAGTTGAAGTTGGGTTTCTCAATTGCTGACATTAAAAAAAGAGTCCAAATTGGTGCCCCCAAGAGAGGAATGAAGCCCACATTTATGGCTAATGATATGATGGGTGATACATGATTAGAACTGGATCTTATCATAGCAGAAGACATTTTTTGTTTGGAAATAAAATAAGAAGAAATTGTTTTGTTGCTACCTCTCATTGGCCAATAAAACTATGAAACTTTAAATCTGTGGCTTCTCTTTAGGAGTGGTGGAAGATGACATGAGCAGGTAGATTTTTGGAGGGCCTAACCCACTCTGAGATGAACCTAGTGTGTTGACAGAACATCTCTAACTCACTTCCCTGAAACCAGCAATAAACAAGACTCTTTTGTGGAACATGTTTAACAACCACAAGAAAAGATTTGTTCCTGGCAGGAAATCATCCTAAAATGTTTCTTGTCCAAATATGAATATAGTCCTTTAGGGTTTAAGACCATGGTGCTAATATTTGGTCCCTGTGAATTTCCTTAGAACAGATTAGAAACTATATGCATTGTACTGAGTGGAGAAGCTGTTGGTTTATCTGTAGGGCAAAAGCTGGAGCAATACGCAGACTTACCTTGGACTTGGGCAGCAGAAGCACCAAGCTGACAAGAGGGCAAGGACCTACAGTTCAACTAAGCTGATAGTTGTCAGAATATAATTGACTCAAACCAGAAGTTATAGCCAGGGAAACCATCTAAATAAAGGAGTAGTAGGCATGGACTGTAGCATTAGTCAAGCTAGAAGCTAAATACTTGAAATCAGCAAAGAAGAGAAAGCAAGATGGAACCATCAATGCACAGTGGTGGAGAGTCTAACAAAGGTGGTTGCAAACTCAAACTCTGCCTCATTTTAACTGTGAGAATTTTGGCACCTATGATTTTATTATTTGCTTAAAACACTAGCTTTTCATCTTTATTGGATCATCCCTTTAGAGGCCCTCCTTGGGGAAGGTGTTCCCTATACTCATTGATATCAGGCTTGGCCATTTTGCTTGGTCAATTAAATATGAGCAGAAGTAATTTAAAAAAAAGGTTCAAGTAGATAATTTTAAATATCCTGTGTATTAGCCCCTTTTTGTTACTATCATGAAATATTCAAGACAGTAACTTTATTGAACAACAGTGTTTACTTACTGAGCTCAGCTGGAGTCTGAAAGTTGGCATAGCACAGTAAACGTTCTTGAAGGGAGACCCCAGTAATTGTGGAGCACAAATTGTGGAACCCACATGGCAGGAAGCCTGACATCACAAAAACTGGAAACTGGAGCAGAACTCAGGAGTCAGGCTTAGGTTTTTATACAACCTACTCTCGTGAGAACTCACCCAAGGGAATTAGTATTCCCTTCTAACGGTAGTTCACCCAATAGCCAAAATCACCCTTAAGGCCCCACCTCAAGGTTCCACAGCACTCCCCACCCCAGGCCACCAGCCTGGGGAATAAGCTCCCAACATATGGACCCTTAAAGGACAAACATCCAAGCCATAGCACACTGGGTGATTTCTCTCACTGTTCTTTTCCCTCTGCCATGAGAAAGGCAAATCACAGATGGGGTATGCTCCTTCAGTACTGATCCCGGAACAGAGATGATGTGGGAGCACCAGGGCCAACCCACATACCCACTGTCACCAGCTTGTCCTGCAGGCTACTGATATTTCTGGTTGTCTGTTACTACGGCATAATCTGCCAAATAATACCCACACAGCCATTTACGTAAGTCTCTCTATGTTGCGTGTTCGTTACATGTAAAGTTAAGTTATTGTGAAGAGACTATGAGATGATCCTTGGATATTTGGTGTCTTCTTAAAAGAAGTGATCATTGTTATTGTTCCAGGGACCCAGGCTGGGGTCTGTGGAATTAAGGATCAGAATCAGGAATCCATGAAGTGACGGAGCTGCACACCTACATGTTGGCATTTAGCTGAGGGCATGAGTAAGACTCTGGGGGATGAAGTAGAGGGAAACAAGAGCAGCACAAGTAGCACTGGTAATGAGCTGACTCATCTGAGGCATATGTTTTGTAAAAGCTTCCAACGAAGGCCAAATCCATCGAAATCAGAGCTGGATCCAGGCTGTCGAGTGGGGACAAATGTGTAGGTGAGCTGTTAGGAGATATGGACATGAGTTTTACATGAGGCATATTTTTCCAAAATAAGCTTTCTCATTTGCTCCCAAACTGGTTTTCCACTCCTAGTGTTATTTGAAAACACTGCGATTATGTCCAAAATTCACAATGATAAAAATTTTCTCCTTCTGGATGGCGTTAAACTTTTATGAACAGTATATCATTTATGTGTCTAAAAATTGTTTTTAAAGTAGAAAATGGACCATCAGCTCTAAACAAACTTATATACTGGCAATAATAGATATAGCTGATTTTGGAATCATTTTGAAGAAGTATAATATTGCTGCTGATGCTGCATTAGCCATGTGGTTTTCTTCCCATAGATTGTTTAAAGAAGAAAATGACTGAGTAATTGTGCTTGATATAGGACATAAAGCAAGGCTCTAGTGGACCCAACATGTTTTAATTGAGTAGGAGATATCTACCACTAGAATGATTTTGTGGAGCCAGAGGGCAAAGGCCAGGTGTCCAAACCAATCATCCCTTGAATGTGTTCCAATGGTTTTCAATATGTTAGAATCTCCTGGCACATCAAAACTGATAACTCAGGCAGTTGCTTGGTCAAAACTTAAGGTGCATGTTAAAATGTCTGCATCCAATAATGGAGTCCTTGAGTTCATTGCACAATTTGGGTTCCAGCTCCTGATTCCAGGTGCTAGCTTCTGATTCCAAGTTCCTGCTTATGCAGACCCTGGAAGGCAGCAGGGATGGCTCAAGTGACTGGGTTTCTGCTACCCATCTGGGAGACCTAGATTGAATTTTTGGTTCCTAGATTCACCCAACAGCCATTGTAGGCACTTGGAGACTGAACAAGCAGATAGAAGCTCTTTCTTGTTCTCTCTGCCTCTCCAATAAATGGATAAATAAATATTTTTTCTTAAAAAAAAAACCTGATACTCAGATACTACTCCTAATTAAAAACAAAACAAAATCTTTGAGGACCAGAAATCACAATTTTTAAAAAAACTCACTAGTTGATTCTTGTGTATGATCAGGGTTGAGGACCACTGAGGAAAAAGACAGAGAAGGTCAAGGGTGAGGAGGGCTTTGTGGAGGCTGTTAGTTAAGAAACCAGGAAGAATAGAGGAATGAAAAGGGAGATTATTGACTAGGGTTTCTCAGACTTAAATGTGCATATGAACCACACGTGGGTCTTGTTAAAATGCAGATTCTGATTCAGTAGGACTCTGGTAAACTATGACATGTATTTCTTTTTAATTTTATTTTTTAAAGATTTTATTTATTTATTTGAGATGCAGAGTTACAGTACAGAGAGGGAGAGACAGAGAGAAAGGTCTTCCATCCCCTGGCTCATGCCCTAAACGGCCGCAACAGCCAGAGCTGAGCTGATCCAAAGCCAGGAGCTTCTTCCAAGTTTCCCATGTGACTGCAGGGGCCCAAGCATTTGGGCTATATTATACTGCTTTCTCAGGCCATAGCGGAGAGCTGGATCAGAAGAGGAGCAACCAGGATATGTATAGGTACCTATATGGGATGCCGGCACCCACAGGCGGAGGCTTAGCCCCCTATGCTACAGTGCCAGCCCCATGACATATTTCTAACAAGCTCCCCAGTGATGTGATGCTACCAACCCCTGGAACTTATTACTTGGAGTAATAAGGAACTGAGTAAGCAAGTAGAAGTGGTACCAAGTAAATTAGTTTGCTCATGTGCAAAGGACTCTTCTCAGGCTGTATGGGCAAACGACAGTTACATTAAAAGATCAGATCAGAATTGGATAAAACAGATGGCAGTTGTGAGCAGAAAGAATTTAGTGATTCCTCATATATAAAACACTAGCTGCTATAGCTTGAATTTATTCTGGGTCTTCTCAGAAGAAGAACTTGAGATGATTGCCTTGTATCAGAAGATATGCCCAGAGCTAACAATTAAATGTAAATATATGAACCTTCCAAAGTAGTACAAGGTAGGTGGTTGGTAAAAAGCATTCTCTCGGCCAGCGCCGCGGCTCACTTGCCTAATCCTCCGCCTGCAGCGCTGGCACCCCAGGTTCTAGTCCCAGTTGGGGTGCTGGATTCTGTCCCAGTTGCTCCTCTTCCAGTCCAGCTCTCTGCTGTGGCCCGGGAAGGCAGTGGAGGATGGCCCAATGCTTGGGCCCTGCACCCACATGGGAGATCAGGAGGAAGCACCTGGCTCCTGGGTTCGGATTGGTGCAACGCACCGGCCATAGCTGCCATTTGGGGGGTGAACCAACGGAAGGAAGACCTTTCTCTCTGTCTCTCTCTTTCTCTCTCACTGTCTAACTCTGCCTGTCCAAAAAAAAAAAAAAAAAAGCATTCTCTCTAAGATAGAGAAGTCTACGCTTGGTGGTTGTATTGATGGACAACTGTAGCAGGTACTGAAAGCAAAATCAAGTGGTTTTCATAGCATTTCTAAAATCCATGATATTCTTAAGATCATTTTATTGAGCATAAAGTACATTGATAATAGTATCAGTGTACATAATATATCATATATAATAATAAAGTATAGTCACCCAAATCAGAACTCCAAAAGGCAAAAAATATCATTAGCTTATGTTTATTACATGTGTCATTTCTCTCTACTTTTAGCAAGCAATACTTCACTCTCTGATCCCCACTTCTGGAAGTGATATATACCTTTTCTTCAATTTAAATGTGAATAAGTAAGTTAGTTCCCTTAAGTATAATACTAGTAAGCAATACTACCATAGTATTCACATATGAAAGCAGTCATGAAGGTTGACACTTGGATAGTTCAAGTTTGGAAAAATGTAGCTTGGAACAAACAAGAAACTACATTAAGAACTTTGATATTTACAAACTTGGATGCTAACAAAATATTTGCACTGATTTATTTAGCAAAACTGCCCATAGAATAGTTATATAATGTCAAATCAAATTTAATGAACAAATATTTACTAAAACAAGAGTGATTTTTTTTTGACAGGCAGAGTGGATAGTGAGAGAGAGAGAGAGAGAGAGAGAGAAAGAGAGAAAGGTCTTCCTTTGCCGTTGGTTCACCCCCCAATGGCCGCCGCAGCTGGCGCGCTGTGGCCGGTGCACTGCGCTGATCCGATGGCAGGAGCCAGGTGCTTCTCCTGGTCTCCCATGGGGTGCAGGGCCCAAGCACTTGGGCCATCCCCCACTGCCTTCCCAGGCCATAGCAGAGAGCTGGCCTGGAAGAGGGGCAACTGGGACAGAATCCGGCGCCCCGTCTGGGACTAGAACCCGGTGTGCCGGCGCCGCTAGGTAGAGGATTAGCCTATTGAGCCGCGGCGCCGGCCAAGAGTGATTTTTAAAATTCAAAGTGTTTTACAGCTGTTATCTTTTTTCCTGCATGTAAACAGTTTTGTGGGTTCAGGTGAATATCTCAATTTACTAATAAAGAGATTCAAATAGATTAAAAATAGAAGAAGTGTTTTCCAAATGTGCTTATTCTAAGTTCCTATGTACATTTATGGGAAAATAGTAATTTATTTTTATTATATTCAAAATAGTGGTTTCTTTCTCTTAATTCTTTTGTTTCTAGTCATCTTGTATTTTCATGGACATGAAATACTTCTTTTCCCAGTGACTTAAGAAATCAACTAACTATAGCATTTGGTTTTAGAACCTACGTGGTCTTGATGAAAGTAATGTAGGGGCCGGTGCTGTGGCATAGCTGGTAAAGCTGCCTCCTGCAGTGCCTGCATCCATATGGGCACTGGTTTGAGTCCCAACTGCTCCACTTCCAATCCAGCTCTCTGCTATGGCCTGGGACAGCAGTAGAAGATGGCCCAAGTCCTTGGGCTCCTGCACCCCAGTAGGAGACCCAGAAGAAGCTCCTAGCTCCTGACTTCAGAATGGTGCAGCTCTGGCCATTGAGGCCATTTGGGGAATGAAACCAGTGGATGGAAAACCTCTCTCTCTCTCTCTCTCTTTCTCTCTTTCTCTCTTTCTCTCTCACTCTGCCTCTCTCTCTCTGTGTAAATCGGACTTTCAAATAAATAAATAAATCTTAAAAAAAGAAATTAATGCAAAAACAGCAACAATGACAAACCCCTGTCATATATTTATTATATAGATAAATTTGTGAGCACTCAATCATTGAACTACGTTTTTCATTTTTAGTTCCTATTACCACATATAACTCCACAAAATTGTACAATTTCTCTGAATTCCCAAATTTTACCTCCAAAGATTTGTTCCACATCATCAGGAGTATACCTGGAGCATTTTGACAAATGAATCTTCCAGGCCCTGCCTCCGTTCTCTTATTTGATAACAGTGATGTGGATTGGTAAAGATACAGCCCTGTCTCAAGATGGGAACCTATTTCCCTTACAAATTCATAGGATCTCAATGTTTCTGGACAAGTGAGGCAGGCTAGTGGGGTGGTCACACTAGATCCATTTGCTTTCGGATGTAGGTGACAGGAGTGGGAAAAAGCTGGAACCACAGTACATTATTGCTTCTATAACGAATCAGCATCAACATGGCTTAAAACAACACACATTTTACTCTTAGGGTTCTGAAGCTCAGAAGTCCAAAACAGTCCTCACTTGGGTAAGATCAATGTATTGGCAGGATTGTGTTCCTTAGGAGGCTCTATCAAGCAAAGATTATTTCCTGGTCTTCTCCAGCTTCCAAAAGCTGTCTTCATTCCTCGGCTTGTAGCACCATTTCCTCTTTAAAGTCAGCAATTGTTTCACTCCAACCTCTGCTTTCACCCTAACATCTCTTCGTCTAAGTATAATAACCCATCTGCCTCCTTCTTCCACATATAGGAGGTAATCTAGCTAATCCTGGATAACCGATTTAGGATCAGTGGATTAGCCACCTTAATTCCATCTGCAACCTTAAATCTCCCTTTCCAGGTAATGTAACATATACACAGAGTTTTGGACCTATATACATTTGGAAACGATAAGTTTGCTTACTACATAAAGTTACAGAAAGGATTGGAAGAGACACAGGATTGATCTTAGAGTTATTTCTTTCTAAATTACCATAAATGGCCTATCATTGCTCAAGAGAGACCACTGTGAGATACTAAAGGAAAAACCATGTGCTGAGATGCGTGAGTGTAACCATGTGGGGACATAGAATTGAGAAATGCCTGTATCTACTTCTGTAGGGAACGTCCATTGAAGCATGATGACCTCCAGGGACTAGATTGCCATTCATGCGTACCTAGCATCCACTGGGGGCAGTGGAACAATAGAAAACACATAATAGATGGCCTCAGAAGCAGTGATAAAGATTTGTTTACAGGGGCTGGCAGAGTAGACGAGCTGGTAAAGCCGCCGACTGCAGTGCTGGCATCCCATATGGGTGCCAGTTCGAGTCCTGGCTGCTCCACTTCCAATCCAGCTCTCTGCTGTGGCCTGGGAAAGCAGTAGAAGATGGCCAAGTCCTTGGGCCCTTGCATCCACATGCGAGACCAGGAAGAAGCTCCTAGGTCCTGGCTTCAGATCGGCACAGCTCTGGCTGTTGCGGCCATCTGGGGATTGAGCCATAGGATAGAAGACCTCTCTCTCTCTCTCTCTCTCTCTCTCTGCCTCTCTGTAAATCTGCCTTTCCAATAAATAAATAAATAATTTTTAAAAAAGATTTATTTACAGAAGCATCTGTGAGACTTAGCCATAGATTGGAAGGACTAGAAAATAAAGAACTGGCAGTTAGACATGTTGATGAACTAGATTTGATTATAAGACACATTGGATTCTTCCAGGAAAAAAAAAAAAGCTACCAATAAGTAATTTCAGGGGGATCAAAGAAAAAAGTAAACAAATAAGCAAACAAACTAAAAAAACACATGCAGAATGAAATTTGTAAAACAGGACTTGCTGTGCTAGGATGTTCCCATTTATCATAGAGTTCTAAACATTCAGATTAAACAGGTTACATTCAGGTGGCAAAGATTCAAACAAGTGGCTGGAGAAAAGAAGCACTTTTCAGTTCAGTGGAGTAATGCCATTCAGGGAACCAAAGTTATGCCCTGTTAGTCTGCACTCCTGATCTTGATGTAATTACACTCCATGTCTGAACTACCTTGACAATTTAACTTTCATCTCCCCACACAGGTAGTTGATCTGCCTTACATCATTCTCATAGGTTTAAGTTTAGTAGTTTTCTTTCTTTTAAAAAAGTATTTATTTATTTATTTATTTAAGATTTATTTATTTATTTATTTATTTGACAGGTACAGTTACAGTGAGAGAGAGAGAGAGAGACAGAGAGAGAGGTCTTCCTTCCATTGGTTCACTCCCCAAATGACCACAATGACCAGAGCTACGCCGATCCGAAGCCAGGAGCCAGGTGCCCATTTGTGGTCTCCCATGCGGGTGCAGGGGCCCAAGCTCCTGGGCCATCTTCTACTGTTTTCCCAGGCCGTAGAAGAGCTGGACTGGAAGAGGAGCAACCGGGACTAGAACCCGGCGCCCATATGGGATGCCGGCGCCACAGGTGGAGGATTAACCTAGTGTGCCACAGCATCGGCCTCTATTTATTTATTTTTATTTGAAGGACAGAGTTATAGAGAGAGAGAGAGAGGGAAAGGTCTTCCATTTGCTGGTTCACTCCTCTAAATGGCTGCAATGGCCAGGGTTGGGCCAGGTTGAAGGAGAAGCCTGGAACTCTATCCAGGACTCCCACATGGGTGCAATGGCCCAAGCACTTGGACCATCTTCTGCAGCTTTCTCAGGCGTGTTAGCTGAAATGGAAGCACAGCAGCCAGAACTGAAACAGGTGCCCATATAGGATGCTGGCTTTGCAGATGGCAGCTTAACCTACTGCACCACAATGCCAGATCCTAGTTGTTTTCTTTTGTAGGGATTTTGTTGTTCTTTTCAAAACTAAGACTTTATTCCTGTCATTCTGGGCTGTAGGTATTTCAGCTATTAGTGTTTGCCATGGGAACTGTGATGGCTTACCCAGATCCCTACTTCCAGACTAAGACATTGAGTCCTGCGCTGTAGTGTAGTGGATAAAGCCACCACCTGTAGTGCCAGCATCCCATATGGGCACCTGTTTGAGTCCTGGCTGCTCCACTTCCTATCCAGCTCCCTGCTATGGCCTGGGAAGGCAGTAGAAGGTGGTCCAAGTCCTTGGGCCCCTGTACCCATGTGGGAGACCCTGAAGAAGCTCCTGGCTCCTGGATCCTGGCTCCTGGTTTCAATTTTGGTTCAGCTCCGGCTGTTGCAGCCAACTGGGGAGTGAACCAGTGGGTGGAAGACCTCTCTCTCTCTCTCTCTCTCTCTTTCTCTGCCTTTCTCTGTTACTCTGTCTCTCTCTCTTTCTCTCTGTCTCTCCTTCTGTGTAACTCTGACTTTCAAATAAATAATAAATATTTTTTTAAAAAAGACTAAGCCATCCACATCAATAGTTTCCAGGTTGTCTGCGGACAGCTCACAGAGAATTGCCATTTGTGGAAAGCAGCTGCCTCACCTAAGGTTATGTTTCTTCCCTGGAAACAGCCGCTGTTCTGCAACCAACACTGCAGTGGCATAAAGGACTGCTTCCTTCTCCCCATTTTGGGAGAATCATAAAAGCGGCCCAGGTTCAGAACCTGTCAGCGTTGGTTGAGGTTTCTGTGTGGCGCTATCACAGGTCAGCTTCTCCCATCTGCCCAATTGTCCTTTCCTCACAGGTGCTGTTCCTACGCACATGCTCTCTGCATTCAAATCTCTGTCTGTGTTTCCAGGGAATGGTAACTAAGTTGGTGTGAGGATTGGTCTGAAGAGGGGACTGGAAAATGGGACTGGGGCTATGGATTCCTTGATGGCTGACTGGCAGTGAGAGCTTGTCAGTGGAGTCCTAGATGCCCTGGCACATTCTTAAGTTTCCAGTGGTTGTAAACTGAGATGGGATTTGAATGTAAGACAATTTACGGATAGACTCAGTGTCTCCAGAATTTTCCCCTGAGGGGTTTAAGGAAAATGGTAATTAAAAAGACAGTGGAATTGGTGGGCTGCTGCTGAGTGCAACCTATGCAGGGGGAAAACAAAACAATGAAAGTGAAGTGATTATTCACCAAACAAAGCAAGCATATAAAAAGTCATAGTGTCTACAGAAACAACATTTTTCTATACTCCTAAATCTGGAGTATAGAAAATATAAATTTTTTAAAATCTGAGTTAATCATAGCTTCTTTTTCTTAAACATTTATTTTATTTATTTAAAATGTAGACTGACAGAGAGAGAGGGAAGAGAGAGAGAGAGAAAGAGAGACATCTTCCATCTTTTTCTTCACTCCCCATATTATCACAATGGCCAGGGCTGAGCCTGGAACGCCATCTGGGTCTCCCATGTGGATGACAGAGGCCCACGTACTTGGATCATCTTCCACTGCCTTCTCATGCACATTAGCAGGGAGCTGGGTTGGAAAGGAAGTAGCTAAGACTCAAACCCGTGCTCCCATGTGGGATGCCAGCGTATCAAGCTGCAGCTTAACATGCTGAGCCACAACATTAGTCCCAAAAATGGTAAACATTCATCCTAGTTTGTAATTATTGGCAGTAAAGTTCCAGAAAAGGTTGAATTCTCAAGCAAGACTTTCACACAAAGGTCAAGAAACGGGTGGCTAGGGAGTGGGACGCTGAGCCTTCTGAGGGTTCATCTGGGTCAATGCAGTTGAAACCTTGAAGACCCTCGTATCTTCTTCCAGGTCTGCTGAAGGCCCCTATTCCTCCCAATTATGGTCTTGGAATTACCACTTCAAAACCTACTCCAGTTCTTTTCCCAGCCTCCAGACTTCAGAGTCTTGATGAAAAACAAAGACACATGAACACCATAGGATTGGAGATTTTCCATGTAAGTTGTGGGGCTTACCACAACAATGAATTTTGGGAAATGTCAAGCTGACAAAGGCTTGGTGGAAAGAGGAGAAATTACTACATCTTACATTTCCTACTACTAATAGGAAATGTAACCCCTGGTAGGCCTCTGGTTCTAGAGGCACAGTATTTTACATTTAACAATATGGATTTGATTCATATTCTGAGTGAATTAAAAGCTGCCTGTTTTGAGTAGGGCCCAGAGCAGGAAAAGGCTTTGCTATAGGCCCATGCCTTGGTATAAGCACCCCTGCCTCTTAGACCATAGCACCTGGCAAATCCTGTGGAACAAGAAATATTTATGGAGGAAAAAGAAGCTGTGCAGAGTTTATGACAAATCTCAGTGGGAAAATCATAACATAGACAGCTAGGGTTCTGGAACAAGGCCATGCCATATGCAATAGAGAATTATAATTCAAAAAACAGCTCTTAATGTGAAATAGGATTCTCATAGAAAGAGAGCATTTCGCCATAGGATATCAAATGAGAATGTAGCTAAAACTGCTCATCATGAGCTGGGTTTCATCAGACCCACAAATTCATGGTTGTAGGCATGGCCAGCAGCAATTATTGGTAAAGCAATATTGGTATATCTGGGATTGGTGGCAGCAGGCCTGGAGGGCACAAGTAAACCACATGGGCCTGTCTCTACTTCTGTAGGGAACAGAACTGTAGGTCCATGATTGTGTGTAATATACCAGTTTTGTTCAGACTGCCTCTCTGTCAGCTCATTCCTATGACCACATTGGGGGAGGAACACTCTCATGTTTAGTTGGGAAGGAAGGAAAACGGCCAGGCATGGTTCTCAGATGGTGGTTTGGCTAGCTTCTGCACTGCAGCCTCTCTCAGGGGTGGCCCTGAAAAATGATGATGAGAGAAAATCCTCCCACTAGGCAGAACTTCGGGTGATTTACTGGGTTGTCCAATTGTTTTTTTTTCTATTTAGTCAATTTCTACTCTTCATTTTTTTATGTTTGTTTTCTTTGGGTTTAATTTATTCATTGTTTTTTGCAAGATTTATTTATTTGAAAGTCAGAGTTACACACAGAGAGAGGAGGAGAGGCAGAGAGAGAGAGAGAGAGAGAGAGAGAGAGGTCTTCCATCTGTTGGTTCACTCCCCAATCGGCTGCAATGGCTGGAGCTGTGCCAATCTGAAGCCAGGAGCCAGGAAATTCTTCTGGGTCTCCCATGCCGGTGCAGGGGCCAAGGACCCGGGCCATCCTTTACTGCTGTCCCAGACCATAGCAGAGAGCTGGTTTGGAAGTGCAGCAGCCGGGACTTGAACCAGTGCTCATGTGGGATGCCAGCATTGCAGGCAGCGGTTTTACCTGCTATACCACAGTGCTTGTCCCACTCATTGTTTTCTGATTTCCTAAGATGGCAACTTATATCACTGATTTGAGAAATCTCTTTTTATATTATAAACTGTTTTTAAAACACTGCTTCAGCTATACCCTACAAATTTTCGTTTGTTGTGTTCTCTGCATTTGCATTCAGTTCAAAATCCTTTCAATTTTTATGTTTTGTTTTGTTTTGACCCATGACTTAGTCTCCAAATACTTGGTGGATTTCCAGATATTATTCTGATAGTGATTTCTAGTTTAACTTCATTATAAACAGGTATTGTAATTGTATGACTTCAATTTGCTTCAGTTTACTGAGGCTTATTTTATGGCTCATTATATAGTGTACTTTGTTGAATATTCCATGCATATTTTGGTGTGGAACGTTCAATAAATATTGCTGAGATCAAGTTGCTTTAAAGTTGTTCAAGTCTTCTAAATTGATTTTATGTTTTTATGTCTTCATGCTCTATCAGTTATGTGGGAGAAGTATTGGGAGCATTAAATTGTGGATTTGTCTATATCTCCTTTACATTCTCAGCTTTTGCTTCGTGTATTTTAAGAACTATTAGAATTCCTTCATAATATTGCCCTTTTGTTATTATTGATTATCCCTCTTTAAGTCTGTTTCTTTTTGTTTCTCTGTAGTCTATTTTGTCTTTTAGTAATATAGTAAATCCAGTTTTCTTTTAATTAGTGTCACCGTGAAATATTTATTTCTATGTTTTTACTTTTTTTTTAAATTTATTTGAAAGTCAGAGTTACATAGAGAGAAGAGAGGCAGAGAGAGAGAGGTCTCCCATCTGATGGCTCACTCCCCAGTCGGCCACAGCTGGAGCTGCACTGATCTGAAGCCAGGAGCCAGGAGCTTCCTCCAGGTCTCCCACGCAGGTGCAGATGCCCAAAGACTTGGGCCATCTTCTGCTGCTTTCCCAGGCCATAGCAGAGAGCTAGACAGGAAGTGGAGCAGCCAGGTCTTGAAGCAGTGCCCATATGGGATGCCAGAGCTTCAGGCCAGGGCATTGACCCTCTGTGCCACAGTACTGGCCTCTCTATATTTTTACTTTGGACTATCAGTATCTTTTTTTTTTTTTTTTTTTTTTTTTGACAGGCAGAGTGGACAGTGAGAGAGAGAGACAGAGAATAAGGTCTTCCTTTGCCGTTGGTTCACCCTCCAATGGCTGCCACGGCCGGCGCACGTGCTGATCCGATGGCAGGAGCCAGGTACTTATCCTGGTCTCCCATGGGGTGCAGGGTCCAAGTACTTGGGCTGTCCTCCACTGCACTCCCTGGCCACAGCAGAGAGCTGGCCTGGAAGAGGGGCAACCGGGACAGAATCCGGCGCCCCAACCGGGACTAGAACCGGTGTGCCAGCGCCACAAGGCGGAGGATTAGCCTATTGAGCCATGGTGCCGGCCTGGACTATCAGTATCTTTTAATTCAAAGTGGCTGTCTTTTAGATAGCATATATTTTGGACTTGTTTTTTTTATCCATTCTGACAGTTTTTTTTCTAGCCAAAGATTTTAAGCTATTAAATGAAGTGTAATTATTTATATCACTTAGTATTATTTACTGTCTTGCTATTTGTCTGATAGCCTCAAATCTTTGTTCCTTTTTATATTTTTGACATTTTAGATTAACTTTTTAAGTTATTCTATTTTATCTGTACTCTTAGCTTATCACTTACATATTTTTGAATTTTTCTATTATTGTTTCTCACTTATTTTTAGCATGGGCTGTTCTAGGATTTAAAATATTAAACTTGGCTCTTAGTTACATATCTTTGAGTTTTACTATTGATATTTTTTTCATCTATTTTATTTTTAGTGAGGGCTATTTTAGGGTTTAAAACATACCTCATTCTTTTATTATTATCTACATTTACTTTCTTCAAATATCTAATCATTGAGCTGCTGTCACTTGTGTTATTATGATTATACATTTTCTTTTACTTACATTTAAAATCTCATGACCTATTGCTATTATTTTTATTTAATAGCCATTTACTTAAAATATTTATTTATGTTTTATTTGAAAGGTATGGGGGCTGATATGCAGGCATATAACCACATCTCTCATCTGCTACTTCATTTCCCCAAATGCTCACAACAGCTGGGACTGGGCCAGGCTGAAGTCAGGACCATGATACTCAATCTAGAACTCTCACAAGGGTGAGAGAGACTGAAGTACATGAGCCATCATCTGCTACCTTCCCAGGTGTGCACGAACAGGAAGCTGTAATAGGTAGCAGAGAAGGGACTCAGATCCACACACTCTGTTGTAGGATTTGAGCATCACAAAATGCATCTTAATTGCTGCCTCAAATGCCCACAAATGTTTGCTCCAGCCATTATCTTTTAAATGTATTAAAAGTGAGAACAAAAATCCTTTACACTTAACTGGGTATTTAGTATTTTAGCATTCTTCATTCCTTTGTTTAGATCCAAATTTATACATGATGTAATTTTCTTCTGCCTAAAACATTATCTAACAATATTTTGTAGTGTAGATATGGTGATTGTCAATTCTCTCAGATTAGTTTCTCTTAAAATATTTTGATTGTTTTTGAAATAATAATATCTTTGTTTAACATAAAAAGAAAGCAAGGAGGAGGGAGAGAGGGAAATATTATATTCTTAGATTTGTATTTATGTACTAAATGAAATATATTCTCTTTATGTTAATAAAAATAAAATACTTATTTTGCTCTCAATCTTGAAGATTTTTAAAAAAAAAAAATTTTAAAGATTATACCTTTTTCTTCAACACTTAAAGACTCTACTCCATTGTTTTTTGGCTCACATAATTTCCAATGAGAGTTCGTTGTTATTCTTGTCTTAGCTCCTCTATTTGTAAGTATCTTAATTTTTATATTTTATGCACTTCTTTAAATACTTTTAGAAATTATTTTAAACTTATAAAAAGTTACAAAGAGTACAGAGAATTACCATGGTACATTTATCACAATTAATGAACTGATATTCATTCTTAATTATTAGGTAAGCATCTAAGTAGTCATTGTGTTTACTTGCTTAGCTGCTTCTGTACTGTGAAAATTTCATGAAATTTCTTGTTTTTAATTGTCTAAAGTAGTGCTGATCAGGATTTTTCATAGAATGTCACTCAATTTGGGTTTTTCTGGTATATTTATGAGACAGAGGTTATGGGTTTTGGAGAGAAACACCATAGAGATGATATGCTATTGTTATTACATTATGTCCAGGGCACATAATACAAACATGGCTTATGTCTAATCATGTTAACCTTAATCATCTGGATGAAGTAGTTCTTGCTTTGTTTAGCTACTGCAAAGTTACATTGCCTTTGCTCCATACTCTTTAGAAGCAAGTCAATAATAAGCATAGTCAATCCTTAAGGAGTGGTCAGTTAATACTTATAGAGGACAGTATCTACATAGTTATTTTGAATTTTCTGTACAAATGGTTTGTCTTTTCTGTCCGGTCTATTTATTTAATCACATACTCATATTAGTATAGAACTGTGAATGTTTAATTTATATTTTGAGGTATAATGTAAAGCTTATCTTTCTTTTTTGATTAAATCAATTTTTACTTCAAGTACTTTCAAATTGGCTCTTTTATCACTTTATCATACATACACAGTTTTATTTTTTGATAATAATAATAGCTGCTGTCAGCATGAGCTTTTTCATTGTTTATTTTTAGGATTCATTAGGATTGGGTCTGTGAATGGATTTGTTTCCTAGGCATGCTGTAACAAATTGCTACAATTACGGTAACTTATAACAAAAGCTTATTCTCTCACAGTGTTAGCCTGTGAGTCTAAAGTCAAGATGTTGGCAGGACCATACTCCCTCCAAGGAATCTAGGGAATAAGCCTTCTTTTGCACTTGTATATTCTTATGGTTGTCAGCCATATTTAATATTGTTTGATTTGTAGATAAACCACTCCAATCTCTACCTCTGTCTTCACATGGCCCTCTCACCCAAATCTGTGTCCACATTTCCCTGTGCTAATAAAGACAACTCACTAGATTAAGGTACGGCCCAATCCAATATGACTTCATCTTACCTGATTATATCTGCAAAGACCCTGTTTCCAACAGAGGTCATAGCTACAGCTTTTGGGTAGACATGAATTTGCTTTGTATGTTTGGAGGGGGCACACTATTTAACAAGGTACAGTGAGGATTATAGTTTTCATAAAACTTGAAAAATGTCCTAAAGTTATTCTTTCAGGATTTATTCTGCCTCTCTCACTTCTGGAATAGTAATTATACAAATGTTAGCTTTCTTATGTCCCTTCAAATAACTGATATTCTGATCCTTATTTTAATTTGTTTAAGTTCACTGCACTTGACTTTTGCAGTGTCTAATCTTCATTTAATAATATATAGTAATTTTCATTTGTTTCAGGTTTCAAATATTTCATCTGTAGGATTTTCATTTTAATCTTTTGAAAATATTTTCCATTTATTTTCTCATATTTTCATAAATATATAATTTATAATTGTTGCTTCAATGTCTTTGTCTCCGATTCCCATCATTTCTGATCTTCTAAAGTCTGTTTTGATTGTATAATCATCTTTCTCCTGTTTTGGGATCAATTTTCTGCCTTTGAACTATCAATTATTATTGTTATTTTTTAAATTTTTATTTATTTATTTGAAAGACAGAGTTACAGAGAGACAGAGGCAGAAAGAGAGAGAGAAGTCTTCCATTCACTGGTTCACTCCCCAAATGACTGTAATGGCCAGAGCTGGGCTGATATGAAGCCAGGAGCCAGGAGCTTCCTCCAGGTTTCCCACACTGGTACAGTGGCCCAAGGACTTGGACCCGCTTCTACTGCCTTCCCAGGCCATAGCACAGAGCTAGATCAGAAGTGGAATAGCTGGGACTTGAATGGGCACTGATATGGGATGCCACGTCTATAGGCAGCAGCTTTATCCACTACACCATAACACCAGCCCCCAATTATTATTGATTAGATGCCAGACATTGTGAATTTTTCATTGCTATTTGCTGGATTTGTCTGTTTTTCTTTGAATCATGTTCAATTTTGTTCTGGCAGAAAGTCAGATTACTTCCGATCAGTTGCATTCTTTCAAGTCTTTTGTTTTCATCTTTGTTAAGGCAGGGCCAAAGAAGCTTTTAGTTAGGGTTAGTGAATACACAGTACTAAAGCAATGTTTTTCTGAAGACCTTGTTTGATGTCTGCATATTATGAGATTTTTAACAATAGCTGATAAAGATATAACCTATTTCTAGCCTTGTGTGAACTCCTAGTATTGTTGTCAAGTTATATGTAACCCAATATTTTAGTATCTCTCATTGTTTAGCACTTATTACTGTCTCATAAATAATACAATTATTTACATTTTATTATTATTCTTCCTCATGTACACCCTGTAAGGGGAGAAAATTTTTCCTGTGTTTTGGGATATTTTTAATCCTGGAGTCAACATCTGGGTGAAGAATGTTTAAGCAGATAAAACAATATCTGTTCTCACTTCTGCTTTTGATGCATGGCTGGAAAAATAGTACTTGCTGATGGTGATTCAGGAACAGAATAATTCCATGGGGCAGGATTTCCCAAAGACTTGGCCTTATAATCACTATCTTTTTTACTTAATCCTACACCTATGGGCTGCTCTGCACAGAAATAGAGTGCTTAGAAATTATAGATATTTTTTGAGTCATCGAACTGTGAACCTGGGGCAGAGTTCACCTACTCTTGGTGGAGCTGATCTAGGTTAAAGACCATAGACCTTGAAGTTAGATAAACCTTGCTTCAAAATTGTATGTTTGATATCTACTAGTTGAGTATATGTCCTGCTTATTTTAATCAGTGTCTCCAGGACTCATTTTCTTCATCAGATAAATTGAGATAAATGATTAGAATTAATAACACATCTTAACCATGTAGTACATAGGACACAAAGCTCTTGATATGCACTGTATATAACATTACAGTCTCAATTTCCAGTGTAAATACTCATAGACTAAGTCAGCCATCAAAAAGTTTGAAAAGTCATATAATTATAATATAAAAAACTGGTACCTTTTTATTATTCAGTATTGGTAGTGTTTTATTTATTTATTTTTTTTTTTTGCATTAAACCCACATCAGCTGTCATTCAATCTCAAGTAAAACATTCCAGTGAAAATGACTCCTACAGACATTTGAATGGAGTTATTATGGTCCTTTCAATTGATCAATATACCATTTTTATTCTCTTAACTTTGACTGAATATAGAGTCTTGTCACCATGCTGTTGGAACTCTCCAGTCTGTCTTTGGTCTTCTGTCATCATTTCTTTACATTTACCACTATCAGATTTTAGGGACGTTGAGAAAGACAGTAAGGGAGGCCCTACAAACAATGATTCTTCCTGGCAGCTACATGTTGACATGAACCTTTATCAGGTTCAATTTCAAAACCTGCCTCTGGTTGTAATAACTGTTTCTGTGGGCATGTCTTTGTGCTTGTACTGGGGCATGAACAGGCAAGAGAGAAGTAAATGTGTATGCTAAGGAAAAAGAAGTAGGCACCATTATTACTTTTTATTAAAGGGGATCTTTCAAATAGGTCTGTTTCAGGATGTTACTAAAACAGGAAGCCAATGAAAAAATCTGTATCATAAAAGCCTATAAACATGCATTAGCATTAAAATGACTTCCTAACTTGATCTAGTGGTTGTCATAAAAATTTCTCCTAAGGATCAAACTAATATAGTGGGGTTAAATAGTAATGACCTTTAATACTTTTTAATCCCATTGATTTCCCTCATATTTACTTCTGAGTTTACATTTTAAAATGGCATTAAATGTTCATTGACTTAAAACTATATACTCTTTACTTATTTTCTTAACACCAGAGGATAACTATAATGAAGATAAGAATTAAAGGGAAAGGATATTTGATATTTTAAAAGCCAGTGACAATATATAGCAGAGGGATGCAGGGATAGTAGGACTAATTGTATTGTGAAAGTAGGTTGGGCTGTAAGAGAATGGCGCAAGCCGAAACAATAAGCTGCAATGACCCTGTGCACCCAGATTGATTTGCCAGCCTGAACCCAGTCTTTAGAAGCTAAAGTAGATGGTTGTTCAGGTGCTGTGTACACTGGATCCAAATCACAGTGCTAGTTTCCTTGCTCAGCCATGTGCAGAGCTGATCGGGACTTGGCTCTGTGTTCTCAGCCCATTTTCACTCAGCCCTCCAAGCATGCTGGACGCATTGCTTCTTTCTTCTCTACAGCATCCCGTTTGTAGAGTTAGAAGCTCTGGGGGAACTGTCTACAGTTGAAAAAGGTGAGGTACTGAGAAGCTAAGCAGTTTGCTTAAGGTCAGAAACTAGTAATAGAGATCAAGTGCAGTCTGGAGGAAACGCAGCAATGGCTCCCAGGATGTCTCAACAGTGTCACTTCAGATTCCTTTCAGGGATTTCTGTACGCTACTCCCCAGAGCAGTGAATTCAAACGTGCTAATGTGAAGCTTCTGGGAGGTGATTGTACAGACAGATTTCTTTCTCTTGAGGACAAATACTATGCTGTGACTTTAGGCCCTTCTGCATTTTCAATGGGGCAGAATGAATACAGATAACACTAGAGACACCTCACATTAAAAGGCATAGATTTTTTTTTTCAAATATAGACATCTCTAGTCCAGAAAATATTCCTGAAGTTTATTTCAATGCAAGAAAAATATTGCTCTTTCTAAAGCCACAACCTAGATATAGTTTATTTTCTTTCAGAGAGGAAATTTGAGAGGAAACACTTAGAATACCTCCACAATAATTCTTTTCTGTGGACAAGTTTTGGCTTGAGAAACTTCAAAATGTTATTCACATTTTGTGGTTATCTTCATCTTCAAGTAAATCTCTGGAGCTTCATATGAAGGGATTCAAGATTTTTTGGTGGTTTCTCATAATTTAACCTTCTTACTGACTGGCAGTCTATTGGGTTCAGAGGAAGGGGAGGTAACAGGAAGAACAATTGGCATTGTGTAGTTACTCTCATGCGTAAGGACCATATCTGTGATAATGGCCTTTTTTTTTTTTTTTTTTTTTTGCAAGAGACTAGCAGGTTTATGGCTTTTTAAAATCTGTTTTAATTGTGAAAAGACTAGAAATTAGCCCATGATTCCTGATCTAATAATTTCCAATATAGGTAACACTATTTTCCAAGTCTTCAGCTTTCAGTGTAATCCAAATTTTAGATGCATCTTTAAAAGCACAGATTTTCTTGAAGTACAGAGCAAATTACAAAATTTTCCAAAGATGGGAAATATTTCATTCCCTGAATCACTGAAAATGTATTTTCTCTTCAAACACATTACTATGTTGAATGTTTACAATTTAATACATATAGTAATAAATTCAACAATAAAAATGATTACTACTATTTTAAAAACTTACTACACCATTGTACAAAATAAATGCACAAACATGAGTCTATTTCAAAAAGATGATGGAAAATGCAATTGAAAGATAAGTTCATTTTGGTGCAAAGTAAGTTTGAAATCCATGCACTTATTCATAATATGGCTGTCCCTCGATCTTTCTGGATTCCTTACACACACACACACACACACATGCACATATATATGCACATAAAATCCTACTTAATAATCCTAACAATCCTTGAATGTGGTTAAGAGGATCATGATGTCACAGCTAATACTCTACTGATAGAATTCCTTTCCTTCAAAGCATCAGAATAAATTTGACTACAAAGAAAGATGCAAGTTTTCCTCTATGTCCTCCTCCATACAATTAATCTGGAAAGAGAAAAGTACTAAGGAAGAAAAATTGTTAATTACTTGCATTGACAGAATCTGCTGAGTCAGATCCACTGGGCCCAATTCTCTGATAAAGACTTTGAGAGTCACAAATACTATATGTTTACTATAAATTGTTTACTATAAACCAAGTATTAAGTAGCTGAGTTAAGACTGATTTAATCAGCTCCGAGTATGTCTTTCTTTATTGCTTAAAATTCATAATCACTAAAATAGAGGTGACATTTTCATGGAATATGTAATTTTTACTTCACTAATATGAAATTGTATGAAACTATTCAATTTCATATATTCCAGTTATGGGGATGTACACACATATCCATGGAAAATTGAGTGAAAGAATCATTGTTATGAGTCAGAAGTGTCAAACCTGTAAACAGCAGTATTTTCTTTGAGTTCCAGAAACATTTTCTGTATTGTCAATCCTCAGAATTTTGGAATTTTAGGTGTAATGACTTCTTGAGCCAAAATACGAATACTGTCTTCTTCTAGGTTCCGTTAAAAATTCATAATAATCTCACTCTGAGAACTCGTCATTTTCTTGATGTATCAGTTTGTTTCTCCTGGGTCTCCTCCCTGCACATAAGACAGTGAAACTGAAGAGTATATCACAATATATTCAATAGGTAGATAGATAGGAGGTAGGTAGATAGATGGGTAGATAGGTAGACTGACCCGTCCACTTCTGTATCCGATGCTGAGCTGCTGTGACATTGACTTTTCTACCCCAGTAGACTCTCAACAGCAAATGTATTTTGTCAATCTGTACATTGGTCCTCTCACAGCAGACTTTCCACAGCAATAGGGCTTTCAAAATCTCGGTTGACTTCCATTTGGATAATCTGCATTTCACCTAGCTTTCCCACTCAAGTGCATGTTTATGCCAAAATCTCAGCTGTGTTATTTTTTTAATATTATATACCCGCAGAGCTGAAGCATTTGAAGTGCAAGCATGGGACCATATACTTTTCAATTAATGTTGGCAATACAAACACTCCCAGATACTAACTGGCACAGAGCAACTTCCATTCTCTTAAATTAGTGGATATACTCTAATGCCACAGCCTTCAGAATTATAGGAGTAGTGAAAATTATAGTGCACAGCATGACAAAAAGTCCTTTAGAAAGGTTTTGCACAATTAGCTTATTTTGGAAATGAAGAATGACAATTAGATTAATGTGCCAAATCTTGGCAGGCTATGGATACTAATCACTTTTGCTCACTGCTTACTTACCTTTCTATTCCCTTGAGTATAAAGGACAAGAGAAAAACATTGCTTCTTTTTTTTTTTTTTTTTTTTTTTGACAGGCAGAGTGGACAGTGAGAGAGACAGAGAGAAAGGTCTTCCTTTTGCCGTTGGTTCACCCTCCAATGGTGTCCATGGCTGGTGCACTGCGGCTGGCGCACCGCGCTGATCCGATGGCAGGAGCCAGGTACTTATCCTGGTCTCCCATGGGGTGCAGGGCCCAAGCACTCGGGCCATCCTCCACTGCACTCCCTGGCCACAGCAGAGAGCTGGCCTGGAAGAGGGGCAACCGGGACAGAATCCGGCACCCCGAACGGGACTAGAACCTGGTGTGCCGGCGCTGCAAGGCAGAGGATTAGCCTAGTGAGCCGTGGCACTGGCCAAACATTGCTTCTTAGAGAAGTCAGTATTTGTACCAAAGTTTTTTTTTACTTGAGAAAACAAGGGGATGTGAGTCCTCCCTCCCTCTCTTCCTCTTCAGTCCTGTAAATTTTTAAACTGCAAATACTTTTTTCCACATAAAAAATCTCTCATCAAATATTCAAGGTCTATTTTTGTATGTAAGATTTCTTTGTTTGGAGGCTTATAACTACACATCAAAATTTTAATCTATTGTTGTTATTATTTTCCAATTTCTAGTAGTTATTTTTATAGTTGAGAACTATGGGTGTTATTGTTCCCTATTCATCTTATAATTTCAACTAAATCAAGCAGTGAAAATTTTATAGTGCATCCCTAATTGTGCACCAGACTGGAACTGTTCATACAAATTCCTAGCAATTATAAGGCTTTCTGGGAAACATTGGCAGCAAATACTAGATTAAATGTTTATAACAGCAAGCCAGATGGGAAATGGAGATAAGGAAAATCTCATGGAAATTTATTTTTTTTCCCAAATCACAACACTATTTTAAGTTAACCTGGCCAGGATTAAGCATTTTCACATTGTTGTCCAATTAAAAGATTTTGATAAGTAATAGCATTTAAGTTTTGGGAATAATTTTACACTTATAACCTTTAGTGTCATCCATGGCCAATGTTACAAACAGATACAAAACAGGCAGAGTAGATGAATGAGACTCCAAGAACATAATAGAAAATGAAATTTTGAAATGCTTTAAAGTTAAAAATGTGTTTCTTATTATATTAGAGATGAAAAAAAAAAACCACATGGAAATGTTTAGCTGTACTTAAGAATGTTTGACATGGAGATTGTGGTGCACATATAGTCAACTTGCTTGTGCTAAAAATACTTTTACTGTTTGGGAACACACAGGAAAGGCTGCCATTTTTATAGATAAAAATCTGTCTCTTGATGGAACTTGGCAATAAGTATCTCTCACCCACTTGGGCTCAGGCTTGCTTTCACTAATGCGATTGCAATGATGTGAATGTTACATAGGAAGATTTATAGTGAAGCTAATATCACTGAAGTTTCAAGTCCCCTCACTTGAATGGGCTCCACCCCAGAAGGATTCTGAGAAAATGTATTCACACGTTCATATACTTTTCAAATTTATGGGGAAAGGAATTTTAACTATAATTGGTGAAGAGTATTCACGCTTTCCACTCTGTTTTTTTTTTATCACACTTCCCCCTAATGGGGTGGTATTGGAGTGGTTATGAATATTTTTGGATTATGGCTAAGTGGAAGTTAAGTTCAGAAGAGGTTTACTGGGCTAAGTGGAATATATTTATGTGAGATGCAGTCAACATGTTACAGCTATTGTCTGAGCTTAGACAAAGCTTCTGAGAATAATCTTATCACCCACTATGCCTGATAACTTGTGGAAGCAGGAAGGTACAGACCAGAGGCTTTATTACGCAACTAACATGCCCTATCAAACCTTACAGACCTGTAGGGAAAAACAAGTTTAGTGTGCATGAAACAATGAGGTAGTCTAGGGAACATTATTCTAGTCAACACATGTATAAATGGTATGAAGAATTAAAACATGAATGCACTATTTAAAAAAAAAACTTGAGTATTTTGCATGATTTGGAAAAAGAACACAAATGCAAACAAGCTATAAAAATTATTCAAAAAGTTGGTAAGGCTCAAAGACAAAATTGTAACTGCTCTTTGGATAAATAGTTTGGATTTCTTAGCTGACACAAATGAAAAACTACAAATTCCTGATTTGAATGTCTATGAGTAATGTTTTCTTTTGCCGCCTTTAGTTTTATTTAGCAAAGGAATTTAGAGAATATTAATATAAAATTAATGGCATGTATAATGTAAGAGATAAAGATGAGCCATGAAATCGGTAGATATTATTCTGATCTTTAGGAAACTTGACAAATGTTTTCACACTATATGTAAAGCAGGAATTCATTAGGTTCGAGAGCTGTATTCTGAAAAGAAGATATGATCATACCCCAAGACTGTTGTGAATGTAGCAATGCAGACAAATGAATCAATGAATGCATTTGGGAAAATATTTAAATTCTTACTGTATGAATGAACTCTGTGTGAAAAACTTGACCTAAACTTAATGACTTACATCACATTCTGTAGGCAAAATGTGGCCCTTAGTCTGTGTTTGTATGTCCCATAAACCGAGAATAATTTTTTTAATATTTTTTTATTTGACAGAGTTAGTGAGAGAGAGAGAGAGAGAGAGAGAGAGAGAAAGAAAGATCTTCCTTCCATTAGTTCACCCCCAAAATGCCGCCATGACAAGAGCTATGCTGATCTGAAGCCAGGAGCCAGGTGCTTCCTCCTGGTCTCCCATGCAGGTGCAGAGGCCCAAACACTTGGGCCATCCTCCACTGCCCTCCTGGGCCACAACAGAGAGCTGGACTGGAAAAGGAGCAATCGAGACTAGAACCTGGTGCCCATATGGGATGCCAACGCCACAGGCAGATTAACCAAGTGAGCCATGGTGCCAGCCCCTTTTAATATATTTTTAAAGAGATACTGAAGAGGCCTGCTCTGTGGCACAGTAAGTTAATCCTCCACCTGCAGCGCCAGCACCCTATATGGGCTCCCTAGTCCTGGCTGCTCCTCTTCTGATCCAGCTCTCTGCTATGGCTTCGGAAAGCAGTAGAAGATAGCCCAAGTGCTAGCGCCCTGTACCCACATGGGAGACCTCTGATTTCGGATTGGCCCAGCTCCAGCCGTTGCAGCCATTTGGGAGTGAACCAGCGGATGGAAGAATTTTCTCTCTGTCTCTCCCTCTCACTGTCTGTAACTCTACCTCTCAAATAAATAAATAACATCTTAAAAAAGAGAGAGATATTAAAGAAGGATGATGATAAGGAGAAGAACAAGGATGAGCCTACAGCTGGCTCACAAATCCAAAAATATCTATTTTCTGGTCCTTTCCTGAAAGAGTTCTCCAATGCCTGGCTTAAAACATCAATTTACTTTGCTCACTATTTGACATGTTGTCAATTTGGGCTGGGCTCAGCTGAACAGCTCTTTTGCTAGTTTCAGACAATCTCGCTTGTGTGCTTGCAGATCTGGGGGATCACCTAAAGGCTGCTGACCTGGTGAGTTTTGCCTTACAGGTCTGGCAGTTGGTTGACAGTCTGCTGGGATGACAGAGTGGCAGAGTGGCTAGATCATGTTTCTCATTTAGAAGACAAGTTAGGACTAATTCTTTTTTTTTTTAACTTTTATTTAATGAATATAAATTTCCAAAGTACAGCTTATGGATTACAATGGCTCCCCCCCCATAACTTCCCTCCCACCCACAACCCTCCCCTTTCCCACACCCTCTCCCCTTCCATTCACATCAAGATTCATTTTTGATTCTCTTTATATACAGAAGATCAGTTTAGCATACATTAAGTAAATATTTCAACAGTTTGCTCCCACACAGAAACATAAAGTGAAAAATACTGTTTG
Source organism: Oryctolagus cuniculus (assembly GCF_051225735.1). NCBI lineage: Eukaryota > Metazoa > Chordata > Mammalia > Lagomorpha > Leporidae > Oryctolagus > Oryctolagus cuniculus. The sequence goes on along the minus strand of NC_142867.1, from coordinate 147,548,979 downwards.
AGTACTAGTTATAGCATTAAATCTCAATGTACAGCACACTAAGGACAGAGATCCTACATGAGGAGTAAGTGCACAGTGACTCCTGTTGTTGACTTAACAAATTGACACTCTTGTTTATGGCATCAGTAATCACCCTAGGCTCTTGTCATGAGCTGCCAAGGCTATGGAAGCCTCCTGAGTTCACCAACTCTGATCATATTTAGACAAGGCCAAGGTCAAAGTGGAAGTTCTCTCCTCCCTTCAGAGAAAGGTACCTCCTTTTTGATGACCCGTTCTTTCCACTGGGATCTCACTCGTGGAGATCTTTCATTTAGTTTTGTTTTTTTTTTTTTTTTTTTTTTTTCCCCAGAGTGTCTTGGCTTTCCATGCCTGAAATACTCTCATGGGCTTTTCAGCTGGATCCGCATGCCTTAAGGGCTGATTCTGAGGCCAGAGTGCTGTTTAGGACATCTACCATTCTATGGATCTGCTGTGTATCTCACTTCCCAAGTTGGATCGTTCTCTCCCTTTTTTATTGTATCAGCTAGTATTTGCAGACACTATTCTTGTTTATGTGATCCCTTTGGTTCTTAGTCCTATCATTATGATCAATTGTGAACAGAAATTGATCACTGGGACTAGTGAGATGGCATTGGTACATGCCACCTTGATGGGATTGAATTGGAATCCCCTGGTATGTTTCTAACTCTACCGTTTGAGGTAAGTCAGCTTGAGCATGTCCTGAATTATACATCTCTTCCCTCTCTTATTCTCACTCTTATATTTAACAGCAATCACTTTTCAGTTAAGTTTCAGCACTTAAGAAGAATTGTGTATTGATTACAGTATTCAACCAAAAGTATTAAGTAGAACAAACAAAAAAATACTAAGAGGGATAACATATTAAGTTGCTCATTCTTATAAGGTAGTTGCAGTGTTTTTGACAAAAGTAAGCAGGGATGGCAAACAATTGTATCTGTGTCTGAAAGCCATTCTTTTCTCACTGCCCAAATCAAAGTGTGTTTTAAACTTCAGCTTACATCATGTTTTATAGTCTTCCATCAAAGCAAGTCCTGTAGCTAAGTCCAGAATTGTTGTGGAAGGAAACTATCAAAAGGCACTGATGAAAGAAAGAGCAAAACTTATAGCCACTTTTGTAATCTACTGTACTTGTTGATTTGACGTGAAATAATGACAACAAAGATATTGTAAGCTAATAATATGTCATTATTATAAGGACATTGGCATTAAATTCCTAAGTAAATGATGTCAACTGAATGAATAGGTAAGATTAGTCACATCCAAGAAAATTTGAAATGTCCTGAAACTTTTCTGCACATATGTAAAAGAGATTTGGTATTGCTTTCCCAAATTCATAACAATTCTGAAATATATGGAATCGTCAATACCAAGTTTTGAATTTGAAGGAATATTTACTAAATAATCAATAATAAAAACATTACTTATCAGGTCAGCGCTAAAGCTCCGCCTGACATGCCAGCATCTAATATGGGCCCCAGTTCACATCCGGCTGCTCCTCTTCTGGTCCAACCCTCTGCTGGTGACCTGCAAGGGCAGAGAAGTACAGTCCAGGTGCTTGTGCCCTGTACCCAAGCAGGAGACCCAGAAGAAGCTCCTGGCTCCTGGCTTCCAATTGGCCCAGTCCGACCATTGCAGCCATCTGAGGCATGAACCAGTTGATGGAAGACCTTTCTTTCTCTCCCTCTGTGTGTAGCTCTGTCTCCCAAACACATAAATAAAATCTTTAAAAAAGCAAAAACTGTAGATTATAAGAAGATTGTGAAGAGTCATGCCAGCAATTTCATTTAGAAAAATGTGCTTTTCTGCATTTTATGAGTTGAGGGACATTTTCAGCATGTTAAAACTTGTTATTTGTCCTGACTTCTTTACTGATTCTAAAACATATGTATCTACATACCTACCTTTAGATTTATGCTTTTTCATTATTTTCCATACATATAACCTCCAAAACATCCTAAATTTAGGCCCCATAAAAATCCAGATCCACTCAGGATCTAGGCTGATCAGGCAAGCAGCCTAGACAAGAGAAAGAAGAAGTTCCTTGTGTGTGCATTGTAAGATGGTATTTGGAATCCTGTATCTTCTTGTCAACTTCAAATTTAATTTAAAGGTCCTTTAAATTCCATACCATCTGTCAGCTCTAGGGTGTTCAAAGGTCTCTAGGTTTTAAGACTGCTATTTGATATCTTGAATACCTGCTCACCCCAATTACCCCATTAGCATTGCTCTGGCAATTTCTCCTTCCTTGTAAATAAAAATTCTTTAATGAGATTGCTGGAGGGGGTGGGATCTTCATTTGACAAAGAGAGCGAAAAGACCTCTGAAAGATGAAATAATTTTCTCATGGTCACACAGGACACGAAGGAAACCAGGATGATAAACAATCTTGTTTGTGGCTGAGGAACATTCGTTCTTCATCATCTTCCTCTGCCTTCATCCTTCTGACATATAGAGATGACATATACATTTATGAGGAAGACATCTTATGTAGAAACTGCACTTTACCACATGCTAATTGTTATCCATGAAATGCCTTCTACATATCAAGCCTTATGTTAAATGCTACGTGTCCTGGAGAAATAGGAAAAACTTTAAAAGTTGGAATAATATCGTAAGGTATCACATGCTGAATATCTAACATATGCCATATAGTTCTTCATAAGTGAAAATTCAGGTGTGAATGGAATATATGATATATACCAAGTGAAGATATGTTGGTGGAGACAAGTAGGAAGGAAGGAGGAATTATGACCAATGGCTGGTTTTATTCAGGGATATAGTTTATTTGATTATATTGATTGATACTCTTTACCAAGTATGCAGTTGCAAATCCCAAAAGGATTCTTAGAAATTATCTAGTAGTACTTGTCATTTACACAAGAGATACTTGATTTTTTCCACCTTCACCTTAATCTAACTGACTTACCCCAAATCACTCATCCAAACAGAATCTTTTTTTTTTTTGGACAGGCAGAGTGGACAGTGAGAGAGAGAGACAGAAAGAAAGGTCTTCCTTTTGCCGTTGGTTCACCCTCCAATGGCAGCCGCAGCCGGCGCGCTGTGGCTGGCGTACCACGCTGATTGGAAGGCAGGAGCCAGGTGCTTCTCCTGGTCTCCCACGCAGGTGCAGGGGCCCAAGCACTTGGGCCGTTCTCCACTGCCCTCCCAGGCCATAGCAGAGAGCTGGACTAGAACAGGTTCCCATATGGGATGCCGGCACTGCAGGTGGAGGATTAACCTAGTGCGCCGAGGCATGGGTCCCAGAATCAAGGTTTTTAATCGTTTGTCCTCAGCACTCTCTTGGCTGAACAACCAGGACAGACTATGATATTGTTATTTGAAACCAATAATTATCATTTAAAGCCTTTCCTAAATTAATTTAAAGTTACTTCTGGTGTTTTCTATGCTATGCCCTGATATTTTAGACGTTATTCCAACGTCAAAATCTGTAATGTTTGTTCTTAATTTCTACTTTGTTATTTTTTTCATTTTCTCTTTGTATACTAGAGATAGTAATTGTACACAGAGAATGATTCTTTTAATAATGAATGGAATTGTTTCCATTCCAAGAATAGTTTGAAGGCATGATCAAGGCAAGTGGACTATAAAGCCTTTTATATTTAGGTATAAGCCTACATAAAAGCAAGTGAACTTCATCTATCCTTTTTTTCATAAGTGTTTAGCATATGCTAGAAATGTATTATGTTTTTGATAGTAAGAATCTTGGAATTACCAGCCAGTAACTCAATAGTGCGCTTAGAGCTGGTGGTAATCATTAGTGTTATATGTCAAATATTAGATTCTGGTCCTGACTGGTTAAAATTGAGGTTGAAAAGAGCTATTTCCAAATGGATGGAAGGAAATTCTCAATGCCACTAGGAAGAATTAATATGAATAGTTTAAACATGTTTAGCAATTTAATATTTTGTCATTTTTAAATTATCTCAAATAATCATTCTAAGAATTAAAATAAAAGTAGATGGGATACTTATTATTACCATTTTACTGTTTAAAACATGAAGTACACAGACATCAAATGACAAGCTCAAGGTTACAGACCACATTAAGGAAAGAACTGGGATCAAAGTCCCAGATGCTGACCTGGATCTGGGTCACCTGGCTTTTTTTCTTCCAATATATGACCCATATTTCCTAAACTGTCACCATCTCAACACTGCCACATCTTTGACAAGTAAAAAGAAATAATAGTCCTGGTTTCCAAAATTGTTTAGTATTTGTGGTTATTATTATTACTCAGTGAGTGGTTCAGTATACTGCCACTTTCCAAAAAACTAGTCTGCATCAAACACCTGTTGAGTTTTAATTCCCATTGTGAGGTGGTAAGAAGTAGGACCAGGCAAGACACTAAGAAGTTATTAGGTCATGAGGACTCTGTCCTAATAAGAGGATTAACAGGTTAATAAATTAATAGGGGAATAGCATATCTCCAGAGTAGGTCTGTTATAAAAATCAGTTTGGCTCTATCTCTTGGATGCACCTTTTTGGCCATATGGTGCCCTGATGTCCTGTGTCACTTCAAGACTTGCAGACAGTTCCCACCAGCACGAGAGCTCTCACCAGATGCAGTCCATTTCTCTTGGATCTCTCAGCCTCCAGAACTGTAAACAAAATAAACATTTACTCTGTACAAATTACCCCATGTGTGGTGTTCAGTTATCACAGAAGAAAATGAACTAAGACAACTAGACAGTGATAACAAAGTTCACTTTTCTCCATAAAATTTTTGAGTAAATAATACATAGCTGAGGGAGCTCTTTATTCTTATATTTAATTTTTTGAAATATTATTTATTTGAAAGGCAGAGTTACAGAGAGGCAGAAGCAGAGAGAGAGAGAGAGGGAGAGAGAGAGAGAGAGAGAGAGAGAGAGAGAGAGAGGTTTTACATCTACTGGTTCACTCCCCAGATGGCCAAAATGGCCAGAGCTGCACCTATCTGAAGCCAGGAGCCAGGATCTTCTTCCAGGTTTCCCATGTAGGTGCAGGGGCCCAAGGACTTGGGACATCTTCTATTGCTTTCCCAGGCCATAGCAGAGAGCCGGATCAGAAATGGAGCAGCCGAGGCTCGAACCTCAAATGGGCACCCATATGGGATGTCAGCACTGCAGGTGGCGGCTTTATCTGCTATGCCATAGTGCCGATCCCAAGAGAACTCTTTAACCTAAAATTTTCCTGAAACTTGAGAGGCAAAATAGATGAGTTGCTCCACAATCCTTGCACTTGTTTTCTTTGATCACAAAATCCATATACCTGCCATCAAAGAGCCAGGATTCAAGGCAAAGAGCCAGGATTCAAAGAGTTTATGCATTCAAGACACAGATCATATTTGTAATTATTAATGAATATCCCTAGAAAATCATCCTATCATTGTATTACACTTATGAAAGTCTTGGTTAACATGTCCAGAAGATGGCTGCAGTGACAAAAAGTTACCACAAATAATGAATTTTAATTTCCATTGTTATGACTGGGATAAATTGAGTGTCCCCCAAAGGCCCATGTTAAGAGGGCTTGGTCCCCAAAGTCTTGTGTTAATGGTTAATGGATTAAGGGTAGAGGCTTAATCCAGGATGTGGGCTCAGTGAGAGATCTTGAGGTCATTGGAAGTATACCCTCAACAAGCAGCTGTTCCCAGAGGGCTGGTTATTTCAGCCACATTTGGCTCAGTGCTCCCTGACCCACCATGTGATCTTCCCTCCACAAGCATTCCACAATCCGCATCAGACACAAGACTAACAGGGTTCCCTGGTCTTGAACTGTGAACCTGCAACACTATGAGCCAAAATAAGCCTTCCTCTTTAAGAAGCTATTCTCAGGTATTTTAGCTCTATCAATAAAAAGTTGACTATTACACAATCTTACATAAAATACCTAATAAAAACACTACATCACTTTAACTTTCAGTTGCCTTTTACACTGAGTTTATCTGGGGCCATTGCGTTTTATCTGACTTGAGCCCATGGTTCCAGAGAAGGAAGCCTATGGCAAGGGGACAGAAATGTAAGAAAATCTGGGAAGACTGTATCAGCAGGTCTTGATGGCTTTTCTTCAGCCTAATGTACAGAGTCTTCTTTCTACACTTTAGAATTCAGATATTTTAGACATCAAATGAAATTGATGCCTCAACCAAATCAGGTGCAAGTCCAAATTTCTGTAATTGCTCTAACACTCCTTAGAGAAGTTCTGATTAAAATGAATCACACTGACCTTTGATGACATGGCCTAAGGGAAAATTATTCCCCAAGGCCTTAATTAAATGCAATTAGACCAGTGAGAGTATATTTAACAAGCTCTCTTTACACTACCTATGTTTCCATTTTTTTTCCAGCAACTTTCACTAATGATTTATTTTACTTAACATTCATCAATGGATAATGATTGAACATTCAATATTACAAGTGATATTGGGAAATCTGGATCTCATGACTCAGGAATTATAGAAGGGAAAAAACAGATAAATAATAAGTTAAACAGATATACAGGATGATACATATTTATAGGCCATATACGATCAGTAGGAAGATTGGGCATAGTAGAATCTAGAGGAAGAGGAAGTCACTGTGGGTAGAAGTATACATGGATGACAACTTGGAGGACTTGTAGATTATAAATGAGGATCAAATGCTACTTGGAGGACTTAAGGATCAAATACTACTTCTGAATGATGGACTTCCAAGTGGAAAAAGATTTCAGGAATCATCTTGTCTTATACCTTTATCTTACATCCTTAAGGGGTTGTTTTACCTTACTCAAAACTATCCTACCAAACTGTGGCATGATATATTCTGAGAAAGGAAAGCAGAATCAAATGTCACAGATGTTTGAATTATATGAGGGGTTTTCAAAAATTTCTTGTAAAATTGAAATAAAATATTTATTTTTGTCAAAACATTTTGAAATCCTCACATACATAAGGTTTTCAAAAATTCATGTAAAAATATAAAAGGAAAAAAGTATGCATGGATTTCAAAATTTCCCATAATAAATTTATCTTTTAATTTCATTTTCCATGATTTTTTTAACTTCACTCATTTTTGAAGGATAGTATATTGATCTGATGAGTAAGGGAAATAGTACAGTTAAACATTGACTAGAAAAATAGATTTGGGCCGAATTCTAAAATGGGCTCAACTTTGGAATTTATTTTGTCAACAGAAGGGTATATAGACATGTATTTGAATTGTGAATTCTTCAATTAAAGTGCTACTTTGGAGACGATTAATCTAGTAGTTATGTCCCAGATGTATGGAAAATAATAGATAGTGACACCGGCCTAGTATTGGCCTGTATGAATATTAATACAAGTTTCAGATGAAAACAGTCATCTCCTGAGATAGTAAGAGCATTGTGCAAATGATTCTGGACAAGGAAGAACAATATCAAATATGACTGTGGTTTCAGTAAGGATGTCAGGGGATAGCAAACAGAGGTGTTAGTCAGAAATAGAGCCGATTTCAAAAGCGAGAGGGTCAAGGAGATCATGAGAGGAAAAGGCTGGTTTAGGGCCTGACAATGCTGGAAAGATCCAGGAGCTCACATAGAAATGAACCAGAGTCTAGATAAAGAGTCTGGTATTGAAGTGAACCTGGGTGCTGCAGATGAGAACAAGGCCATGGTTTAGAATCAGCAGACAGTGGTCAGGAGAGCTCAGACACTGAAGGAAAAGGTGCAGACTGCCCAGACCAATGGTCAAAGGCAAGGAATTTAGAATGGATTCTGAGATTCTATCCTAGACCTGAAACCTAAACACCAGAAAACAAGGAGAGTTTGATAAGCAGGGAAGATGCAGATTCAGACACGAGATCACAGACAGGCAAAGAAGCCCAATATTAAGTAACCATTCTTACTGCCAACTAGAGACCCCAAAGGCAGACAAAGGTTTTCTTAGGTCATCCACAAATGTGAAGAAATAAGAAAAGAAAAAAAGTGAAAATTTAATATTAAAAATGTATAGAAGAGCCAGCACTGTGGCATAGTGGGTAAAGCCACCACCTGCAGTGCCAGCATCCCATATGGGCACTGTTTCAAGTTCCGGCTGCTCCATTTCTGATCCAGCTCTCTCTGCAATAGCATGGGAAAGCAGTGGAAGATGACCCAAGTCCTTGGACCCCTGCACCCATGTGGGAGACCCAGAGGAGACTCCTGGCTCCTGACTTTGGATCGGCGCAGTTCTGACCATTGCAGCCATCTGGGGAGTGAACCATTGGATGGAAAACCTCTCTCTCTCTCTCTCTCTCTCTCTCTCTCTGTGTGTGTCTCCCCCTCCCTCTCTCTCTCTGCCTCTATCTATAACTCTGTCTTTCAAATAATCTTTTTAAAATATAGAAATAATTATCACCAGAAAAAATAACACTATAGGATTCTTTATATAATAGTGTTTTAAAAAATTATTTAATACTGTTTTTATTTTTAAATAAAATGGTAGGTGTAGAGGAGTCTGTGGAAGAATAGGAAGTTGTCAGTGAGGTTAAATGTTCTTATTTGGCTCTACTGGACAGTGAGTACAATGGTCTAAATTTGTTGCCCAGAATTCATGTGTTGGGGACTTGATATCCCTAATATGGTAGTGTTGGGAGGTAAAGCCTTTTGGGGGATGATGAAACAGCAACAAGGCCCTCAACATTTGCCGGTACCTTGATGCTGAACTTACCAGCCTAGAACTCTGAGAAAACAAATTTCTCTCTTTATATATGACACAGTCTCAGATATTTTGTTATAGCAGCACAAGACAGACTGAGACATTGAGGAAACCTTTGTCCCAAGCAAAAGTTGCCTAGCTGTTTCCTTCTTTATTAGTAAGGGAATGTCTTATCTCAGAATTGCATGCCAAGGTAGGGTCATGTGCACTCTGACTTCCAGAGAGCAGGGCAGAAAGGGAATTCACCATCTGAAGCCAGTTCTGTAGTTTGAAACAAAAACAAAACCAAAAAAGGAGGGTTAAGAAGGTGGAGGCAGTCTCAGAAGGTAGAGCTGCTTTCCAGATGGAATGGCGTTTGTATTTTATTGTGCTGATGTGGAACTCACAGAAGGGCATTGAAGGAACATTTTTACTAGCTATTCAAAGAGGAACACCAGCTGGAAATGCGAATCTTTGGGATCATACATAAATTTGACAGTTGATGGTGGGTGGGAGAGGCACCATTACTTATTAGCATGAGTCACATCAGCTGTTGTTTACATGAAATTGCTTGTGTCACCTCCATTTTGAAGGTGCAGACTCATTTCATACTAACACAAGCACAAATGACTGTGGGAGACTTCGGCCTCAGCTGGGATGGACCAGCTGATGAGGTTTGTGAATTGTACCCACATCTGGAGGTGTGATGTGTATTTTAAAAGGGACCCACCGGAAGGAGTTGGCAGGCTAGAGCTGAGTGGCTGGCTTGTCATCAGCATCCACTGGGCATACGCTTAATAAAGCAGGCTTTATAGCTCCATCAGTCACTTAGTTAAGACTGGCTCATGTCAGCCTTGGAAAATGAGAGGAGACGTGGCTAGAAAGATTCTCTTGAGATTTCAATTATTTTCTGGTTGCTTTCAGAGTATCCTTATCCTGGCCTTTCACAGAACCTCCTCGAGCTTCAATTCCAGCCTAAACTACAGAACTATAAATGAAAATAAAAAAATAAAATCAAACCAAACCAAAGTATCCTGTGGGGAAAAGATATGTGGAAATATAAAACATCTGAATATAGAACACAGAGCCTGAACATTTTGGGAACTCTTTTTTTTTTTTCCACTGAGGTGGCTTTAGTGCCATTAACCATGGGTGAGCAATGAGGTGGGTATGACACTGTGAATGCAGAGAACAGTCTGGGTCCATTGGCTTGGTGATGACAGGAATGAGTGTTCCATGCCAGCCCTGTTGAAATATACCCAATTTTGAAATGACGATTTAATGTAAGCAGCCAAACATGGACTTAGTCCAAACTCAGATGTCCTAAAAACGTGTGATGGCTCATAAAGATAGCTCTGTCTCCAGGAATTTTATGGACTAAAGCAGTGTGCTGAAGTGATAGATAGCACCCCCAATGTCTCCATTAAGATGTGTTGTTTAAACTACCATGCAGCAGAAAGAAATGTCCAGCCAAGAAGAATTAAGAAGTCTATATTCTTCCCATTCTAATTCTGCACATATGACTCAATATTTTTTCAGTTCAAAATGGGGGAAAAACTCTAAATGTAACCAGTTGAAAGAATATTTTAGTGTTCATGATTTTGAGAAGGCATTTTCCATTGTGTCATTAACATCCTTTTTGTAATGATACATGATCATTGCTGACATGTTTCTTTCAGAATTTACTACCATGAACACCTACCTTCTAAACATCTGGTATTTTTAAAAATGCAAAAAAAATGAGAATTATAGTGACGCACTAGGTTTTCCTTTTTCCATTTGTTGCCAGGAAGCTAGAGCTAAATACTGTTCTAAATTTCTCATCCTGAGAGGCGGGTAAAGTGATCTGCCTTCTTTATCTACATTCTTAAACTTTAAAAAAATCTCTCTTGTGACACTATTTTGGCAAGTTTCTTAGCCTTTCATTATCTGGGGAATGGTTCTTTGGGGTTTTATTCCATTTACTGACCCTATAACAGAATACCTGAGACTGCATATTTTATAAAGAAAAGAAGTGAATCTTGGCTTACAAGCTGGAAGTTGGGAAGTCCGAAAGCATAGTATTGGCATATGCTCCATTTCTGGTAAGGGCTAGTGGTCTTTCAAACTCCAGATGCAAAGTGGAAATTCAGGCATTCACATGCAAACCAGAAAGAACATGAGGTGGATGTGATTTAGAGCAACCTGTGATGAAACCTCTTGGTGATGAAACCAGTCCTGCAAGAGAGAAAACTCACCCACACAAGAAAGGCATTCATGCATTCGTGAGGGCCCCTCCCCCATGAGCCAAACACATCTCAACAGGTCCCAAAACTGCTACATTGAGGAATCACAGCTTCAATAAGTGAACTTTTGGGGGACAGTTTCAAACCATCTCAGGTGTAAAATGAAAGAAAAATAAGAAACATGGTGAATTTTCATCACCCATGTTTTGCCTGCTCACAATGATTATATCTTTATCTCACCACAACCTGGCTCATCGAGTGAGTCACATTAACAGGTCATGTACAGTCTCACCACTGAGATAGCCACAGGATCTCCTGTTTATTATACCTCAAACTGAAAGAGGATAGATGAGAAGATATAGAAAGTGGATGAAGAAGAAATAAGAGAAAGACACAAAGTTCCATGAGCAAGTGAAGAAAAAGATGAGTATCTATCATATATTTGAAAATTCCTTTTCTCTCAGGACATTTTTACTCCTACCCTCCATTAGCATTTGCAAATGAGAGGTTGTTTTAATGGCAGTGCTCTGTGGGGAAACAGAAAGAAAGTGCATATCCACTGAAGAAAATGTCAAAATTATTCTGTAGATAATTAGTTGGGTTTTGACTCAATACCTGAATTTAGGCACTAGACTCTTTTGCTGTTACTCAAATCCCTTTGGGCTGTGTGCTTTTTGGGTGAATCCAATGGATTTTATGCCATTTCAAAATATCATCAACTATGAGATTGATAACTGCTAATAGACACACAAAAAGGCAGGTATCCCACAAAATTGTCTTCTGGATTGCGTTTTAACTGATGATTTAGGATGGAAATTTCTCAAAGAAATTGTGAAGAAATCTATTCAATGAAAAAAATGACCACAATATGGTGAAACCATTGGATTCCTGAGAACTGAAATTTTATTCAAATATCTCCAAAAGAGAAAAATTCATATTTTACTTTTCATGAAACTTAGAAATTGTAGATATATTGGGGGTTTTATTATGAGTTCACTTACATAGAATAAAAAAGGTGATGGTCAAGAAATAATATGGCATTTTGAAATATATGTTCACTAAGGAACAACAGTACACCCAAATCTTAATGCTCTAGCAGTCTCCATCTCTTATAAAACTAGTAGGAAAAATCCAATGAGAAAGAATTGCTGGGATATTGATGCTTCTTCCAACAGTTACATTTCTTCTTCACTGGGAGTTGCTTAATTTTTTTTTAACTTTTAAAAGATTTATTTAGTTGAAACATAAAGCAACAGAGAAAGAGAGGAAGAGACAGAGAAATGTTCCATCTGTTGGATCACTACCAAAATGGTCATAATGGCCAGGACTGGGCCAGGCCAAAGCCAAGAGCCGAGAGTCAACAACTCCATGAGTGGGAAAACAACATGAGTGGGAAAAGCCTATTACTTGGGTCATCATCTGCTGCTTTCCCAGGTGCATTAGAAAGGAGGTAGGTCAGAACTGGAGCAGCTGGGACTTGAAATGGCACTCATATATAGAATGCCAGAATTTCAGGCAGTGTCATAACCTGCTGTACCACAATACTGGCCCCCAAGAGAATTTCTTAATCTTTTGTTGCTGAAACATTGTAATACCGGCTAAAACCTAAAATAGACTGAATTTACATGGGGCTATAAGATCTTTTTATTCTGACTTGTTAGCCTTTGAAACTTATCAAATAAATTGTCTTGGTTGTTGTTAATTGGACATTTTATTGACTAAACCTGCTAACTTAAAAAGACATAGCTAGATGCCAGCATTGTATCACTTCAGGTTAAGCCACTGACTCAGTCATCTATATCTCATAATGGAACACTAATTTGAATCCTGGCTGCTCCACTTCTGGTCTAGCTCCCAGCTCAAGCCCCAAGAAGGCAGTGGAAGATAATCAAAATACTTGGGCCCCTGTCACCCACATGGGAATCCTAAATGAAGTTCCAGGATCTCGACATCAAAATGGTCCAGTCCTGACTGTTGTGGCCATTTGGGGAGTGAACATGAAGATCTCTCTCTCTCTCTCTTTCTCTCTCTTTGTCTCTCTGCCTTTCAAGTAAAAATAATAAAGACATACTTCTATGTATTTAAGAAGACTTATTGAAATCTAATGTGCACAAAAAAGATTTCCCATATTTTTTGAAGATTTATTTATTTGAAAAACAGAGTTACAGAGAGAAAGAAGACACATAGAGAGAAATCTTCGATCTGCTGGTTCATTCACCAGATGACCACGATGTCCAGGGCTGGGCCAGGCCAAAGTCAGGAGCCAGGAGCTTCTTCCAGGTCTCCCATGTGGGTAACAGGGGTCAAAATACTTGGGTCATCTTTCTCTGCTTTTCTCTGGCTATTAGCAGGGAGCTGGATCAGAAGTTGAGAAGTTGGGACACAAACCATCAGGCTGAGTGTTTACCCACTGGCTTCAAATTACCTATATTTAAGAAGCAAAATAATATGATACAAAGTGAATTTCTTTCTACTTATTCATTCTAAAAATATTTTTTTGATTACTTACTAACCTCTGATGGGAATAACTATGAACCAGTTGCACTTGTTATCTCTTTAGCCTTAGTACTTGCAGCTAGAGGTGATATGTGACTATTATCTATGATATCCTCAGCACATGGCCAAGGGTTAGTATGGGAGGTTTGGGGTGGGATATGTAACCAGACAAGGTAGGAGTAAGGACAGAGAACAGACCAGGCTTCCCAGAAGACATGACTAAGGCACCTGGTAGAGGTGATGGGGAAACACTGACAAAGCACACAAGTAGCATCAAATGGCAAGAAATATATGCTCATTTGAGTAGTATGTGGCCACCAAGGAGAGGAGGAAGGAGCCAATATCACCACAATTTGGTTTCATGTGAAGAAAATGATAAAAAATGTGCACCAAGAGTGAATGAAAGGTCTATTACTCATGTACTGAAGTTTTCTGAGGACAGTGCCTTCCTAAAGAGGACCCAAAAGATCTGGTTGGACTTTTTTGTAACTATGAGGTGGGGTTAGGTTATGGGTTCTATGTCAGCTCACACTAGCATTAAGACTTCTGTGCAGCCAGCCCGGCTATAGTGCAGGAAAGGAACAGGAAGTGATGGGATTGAAATCTATCAGCAGTCCCTTAAAAATTGAGTCGGATTCTTTATTATATGTAATTAAATAAAGATATTTCAGTCCATAGAGGTTAGAGGGATCAAAAGCAAAGGAAGGTATATACCACTGATAAGGGTCCCCCCAAACTCAAGCAATGATGGTGACTTAATATGCAGAGTTTTAAGAGCTATTCATGATCTATACTTATAGGAGATGGTGAGAGATTGGATGATAAGATTTGGGGAGAGAAGAAGAGACAGAGATAAGTTAAAGATGGGCCCAAGTACTTGGTTAGAGTAATTACGTAAAATTTTACATTTATTGGTTTAGGGAATAAATGGGGGAAAACGGGTTTAGAGGTTTAGAGGACAGGTGGTTAATTTAGTTTTGGTACGTTGATTTTGAGTTTGCAGTGAAATGATCAAATGAAAAAATCCTGCAAATATCTAGAAGTTATCAACATATAAGGTATTAAAACTTAGAAAGAGTGCTTCTATTAGGTATGAATTAAAACATGAAACAAATCCAGGAAAAGAGAATATAGGATGAGAAAGTGTCTTGAATTGAAAAGTGAAGAGCTCTAGTACTTAGAGGGAAAGTATAAATACAATAGATCCAAAAGGAAGTTGAGAAAATATGGTCAGAGTCCAAAGAAGCTGCCAAGTTGGGAAGGCAAGGGAAGTGAACATTCCTATAAATGGGAGGTGATGAGTCTTTGTAAATACTCCTACATTATGTAGCCCCTGAAATTTCAATGGTGATTACAGGCATAACCTATTTCAATTAATTAGTAAAGATCATAACTATAAATCAGTAAGCTGAGTAGCAAATGACTAGCACAGAGTAGATTCCAGTGTAGACGTCTTTTTCCAAAAGTATGGATAGGGATGGAAAGGAGAAAGTGTGATAGCTACAAGGACTTACAAAGTTCAGGAAAAGTACTTTTCCTAAAATAGGAAAGATGAGTATTTTAAAAGTTGGTGGAGAAGATAGGAGACATTGTCAGAGGATATAAAAAACAAACAAAAGTACAAAACAGGTGATGGATAGTAGCCAGTAATGAAGTGAAGGTTTAAGATAAAGGGAAATAAGGTGTAACTGAGATCCCTAGGAAGATGAAAGATGGTGAAATCCTGATCATCCATCAAGGGATCTGCCACAGAAGAATTAGATAGTCCTTTTATATCTGAATCAGGATGAAAAAACAAAGAAAGAAAGATGAGCGTGGGAATTTTTTTTAAGATATCAGAGATGACCGGCGCCGCGGCTCACTAGGCTAATCCTCCGCCTAGCGGCGCCGGCACACCGGGTTCTTGTCCCGGTTGCCCCTCTTCCAGGCCAGCTCTCTGCTGTGGCCGGGAGTGCAGTGGAGGATGCCCAAGTGCTTGGGCCCTGCACCCCATGGGAGACCAGGAGAAGCACCTGGCTCCTGCCTTTGGATCAGCGCAGTGCGCCAGCCGCGGCAGCCATTGGAGGGTGAACCAACGGCAAAGGAAGACCTTTCTCTCTCTCTCTCTCTCTCTCCACTCTGCCTGTCAAAAAAAAAAAAAAAAAAAGATATCGGAGAAGTTGCAGTCTGGGGAAGCGAGTGAACACTAATCGCTGCTCCATGCTGAGAACCTGAACTGCTTCTCTTCAGAAGACACTCTGCCCTCAGAAGAGAACCTCCAGGAAGAACTGTAAACAGCTGAGGATTCAGACTAAAAGAGAAACCATGACTTGCCCAAAGTCATCAAACAAGGCACTACCAGAGTTTTGTCTCTCTCCCTTGATTTACAAGGTTCCAGTACTTGCCATGGGCTTCCTATATAGCCAGTACCTACAATTGTCTGCCAAAAACTTGCCCACCCTGCCCACCTTATACAAGGCAAATAGAAATCGTGGGGTTTTGCTTGTGCTCCTAGGCTCAATCTTTAACAAATGATGAAAGAATGTACTGGATATATGCCTCACTTCCTTTGTCACTAGACAGAACAACTCTGAAGTCTGTTGGCATACTTCAGCTTCCCAAAGTCCCCAGTAGTATTGAGCTACAGTTGCCTGTAATGGTAACTTGCTCATTAATGCATCCTGCATTGGTCTCCTACCCTTGCCTGTCTCATAGTTCTACTCTCTAGCTTTATGGAATTAGGGTTATCAGATAAAATACAAAATGATCAACCAAATTTGAATTTCATATAAACATTTTAAGATTTATTTATTTACTTGAAAGTCAGAGTTACAGAGAGAGAGAAGGAGAGGCAGAGAAAGAGAGAGGTCTTCCATCTGTTGGTTCACTCCCTAGTTAGCTGCAACGGCTGGGGCTGTGCCCATCCAAATCAAGGAGCTTCTTCTGAGTCTCCCACATGGGTGCAGGGGCCCCATGACTTGGGCCATCTTTCACTGCTTTCCCAGGCCATAGCAGAGAGCTGTATTGGAAGAGGAGCAGCCGGGACTTGAACCAGTGCCCATGTGGGATGTGACACTGCAGGCGGCAGCTTTACCCTCTATGCCACAGCGCCAGTCCCATAAACAACATTTCTTAGTGTATGTCCCAAATATTGCATGGATTTATATTTAAAAAAATGTGGATTTTTTTGTTTACCTGAAATTCAAATGTAACTCAACTTCTGCGTTTTTAGTTGCCCAATCTGGCAATGCTATTTCAGACTACCTTCCAAATAATCTACCTGTAACTATACCCTGGCCTAAGAGTCTGTTTCAAATGGATACAGTTACCCTGGAGTCAACAGTTATCATGGAGGGATGAACTTTGTAGAAACGGCTCTGAGAGAAAACTTCAGAAACAGGGTCCTCCTGCAGCATCCAAATCAGGTTGAAATTATAAAGGGCCATCGCTCTCATGTCAGCTATAACCTAAAATTACCAGGAAAAGTCTATAAACCATGCCTCAGCACATTTTGCCTGATGTGTAGAAGCCATCACCTCATCAGGAAAGCACCTGTTATCCACTCACCTTGATTAGATTCAGTGCCAAGTATCATTAGCACAGCTATGCTATGATAATGCTCTATTCTTTCCATCACCAAATGCCTTGTATGTCTATTACTAGAGAAGAGCCTCTGTTTCAATAAATAACAAAACTGAATATGAAAGTGGGTGGCTCTGCATCCCTGGTGCTCTCCCTGACTCAACATTTCCTAGCAACAAATTGGGCTTCATTGCATCACACTGGGGATCCCAGATGAATTATTTTTAATGAACTCTCAAACATAGGCTTGTTTGTTAATAATTTAATTAAAATCCCAAGTTTTTATTTGTTTCTGTTCCTCCTAAGGGATCCCTCTGGAAATTCTGGGTAGGAATTATTTCACACATCTACCCAACACAGTGCCAACAGTTCCCAAACTATTTGATAAGCTCTGATTCTTTATTTTTGTGATTCTTCCTGTTATTTCTTTATTTCCTCCAAGCCTTGATGGAAGTAGGGTTTAATTTCCCATCAGTGTAACAAATCAGGGTCTCAGAGCATCTGCATCTCACCAACATGTCCGATGATCTCTTTGTTGTGGTTTCAATAGCAGTTCAATTTGTTTATTGCTTTTGTTCATGTTCACGCAGTGAATACAAATCATTGGCACTAATGGGAGATTGTGTTCAATTCAGGTATAAAACTTTAAGTACTGAACAAAACTGCTGATTATGAATATGTGGTAACCTGAGTATTTAAAATGATATTTCATCAGTGCTATTTAATTTGGGCATTCACATTATCATTATTTTAATGTTATACTGGTCTCTTTAATCTCAGCAATAGAAAGTACCAGTTTGTGGCAGAATCAGCAAACCCGAGGGCTGCCAACAGCACTTGACTCACTGGGGAATGCCAGTGAAGTTCACATTAAAGAAAAAGATTCTCACTTTTCCATTCATTCACAGGCTTCCTTTTGATTTCCATGTTGAGCCTATTGACTTCAAAGTGCCTTTTCAGGATCACTCAGAAGGCCAGAAACTCAGCCGTGTCCTGATTCCTTGACTTTGCTCTGTGCTCAGCACTTGTTTGAAATCTGTGGGATGCTGGCTAGAAGAAGCTCAATAGGTGGCAGGGAGAGACAAGTGTCTAGTCTCAAACCTCCTTTCTGGGATGATTACAAAACCAAGTAGAGACTGGGGAACTGGGTATCATCTTGCCAATGACTCATCTTCCAAAAATGAACACTGGGAGCCAGCATGGCAGGAAAATGGCTACAAAGAAAGGCACTTAATACCGGGCTCTCACATTCTATGCCCTGCCTGGGCATGCATTACCATTTTGAAATCTCAGAAAAGCACACCTACACCAGAGTTTGAATGAAAATAGTCTCTTGATTCACACATTATTAGAAAGGTTGGATGTAAATGATAAATCAAGGTGCAAGTTAGATAGCCAACTTAACTTGTTTTTATCTAACATTCCTGATTGTAGTTCAAAACTTTTCTCTATCAATGGATAAAGAGAAGAATCCTCTCCCAGAAGACATCTAAGGGTTGCTTCCATAAAGATGCAGGGAGATGCACTGAGATTCCTCCTATTCTGCTTCATTCTGAAGCCATCATTGTTCTAAGTAATAAGAACCAGATGGCTTCCTAATGTGCAGCTCAGGCCTATGTGTAACATCATATAACTGTGGTCCTCTGCCCCCTTTCCTTAGTCCCTGTGGTTGACCCTATATTTGACCATCACATGATGACAGATCAATCACGTGGGTAGCCAAAGAGATAAACTTCCCAGCCTCTGCATTCTACCTAGGGCAGAGGGCTTACTGCCCAGTCAGTGGTCTCTAATTCATCTCCGTGATTAATTTCATTTAACCATTAAACACATTCTATGCAGTTTTTACATGATTTGAAGTCTATACTATGCTTAGATGAAATGCGATCAAATGGCTAAAACATGCAAGAATTCAGACAAAGCAGAAACTTATCATTCTGTGAAATAAGCTACTTGGTTGTTTCATGGAACTGAACAGTCCATTTGTTAAAATTACTTTTTATTTTCACAAACTGATTTGTTATCACTTGGAAGCTGGCTGGCTACCCCAGAGTTGGTCAAGATAAAAGCTTTTTCACAATGTTACTCTTTAGACCACACATTTGAACCCTTCATGCTGTCTCACCTTCAAGGGTTTTTAAAAAAGACCTAAGTTGGAAAATAAGAATTCGTAGGTATCTCCCACAAAGCTGTCTGAACCTCTGTGTTAGTCACTTGCCACCTTATGTAGAATGTTCCTTGGAGTATTTTTGGAGCCAAGTGTTGATGTACAGTTTTTCTAAAGACCCGGGGCAAGGGCCACATCACTTTAATCTGGGGAATGACTCTTTTGAGCAAGTCCCAGATAAAGTTAGTGATTTACGAAAGCTTTTATCAGTCTCCTGATAGCTTTTACAGAGTGGAACACTACATGACCCATGTGATTTGTTTTCATTTACAAAGGTGCAGAGGCTTTGAATTTAAAAATGGAACGTTTTCTTCTCGTGCCAAATGTAAACAATTTAACATCCATTTCCCATCCAGCTATTTTACTAGTTCAAAAGAGTTTATATGAATCTTATCTGTATTATATTTCCTGCTGATTGGCAGTGCCTCCTGCTTCAGCTGGGAAGCCAAAAATGTGCTGGCTTGGATTTGAACAGGAAAGGAGTAACAAAGAAAACTGGGAAATAAATGTAATGAGTGGTTACGGGGTGCTGAAAACTATACTTATCGTTTCTTATTCTTGTGGAGTTGGTGCTGCCATATTGATTTATGCCTGGAAAGTCTTTTATGGAAACACACAACAAAAGCTTCAGATTATTTTGTCAACAAGAAAACACCATTTAGCCTATCTTCAAAGCCCCCATCTATTCCTGATTAGAGCAGGTCCACATTTCTTGCTGCTGAGATCTCTCTGAGCCCTGGATGAGGTTTGCATTGGATACAGTAATTCACCATTAAAATTAAGCATTCCCAGAATGTCACAGAGCATGTTTTCAAGGCCAGAGAAATATTTCTCTAGAGACCATAAGCAGTCCAGAGCACAAAAAGTATTGTGGCTATTTCAGGCCGACTTAAAAGTCAGTTTGCTGAACCCCTGAGACCCATTTTTTTTTTCCTTCCAGAATGTGAAAGACATTTATTTGGCCTATTATCTGAAGGTCTTAAGTCTCTTTCTCACATTCAAGGCCTGGACACTTTGGAAAGGAGAGAGGGAAAAGAACGAAAACAGCTGTCTAGACGTTTCCTAGTGGAATATCATATTTATAAACCATTTTCCTTGCCTTGTCCTAATAATACATTATGAACTGAGATAAAAAAACATTAGATCATAAACTTAGGCTCTATTGGAAGGTGGATAGGCAAGAGTTATGGTTCTCTTGTAAAAATTAATCATTAATTTTTGCTTTAAGATCACATGAGCAAGAATTTCTATCCCAAGTCTTCTTCTAGCTGCCTGTCCAGAAATGTTAAACTTGGCTTTCCTCTTCCCAACGTCCATAGTCCTGACACATCCCATCCTGCACTCCACTGTCAAACTTTACTCCATTCTCAAGCCTTAATTTAATTGAACTTACCAAGTATTGGAGGAGTATATATATTTTTTAAATTAATACTCTGATTTTCCCATCAGCCAACATCATTGGGTGCTTGTCACATGGTGTAAGATAACTACTATAAAGAGGGATAGTGTGTAAGACATGCTTTCTGAAGCATCGTAGACAAAATATACGTACTAGAAACTGGAAATACATGTAATTGAGCATTGCATGTCCTAATCCTTGGGTTAGGCATAGAGCCTTTTTGAAACTCCATTTACTCATCAATAAAATGAGGGCATGAAGTCTGATGACCTGGTAACTCTGATTGTTTAAAAGCTTTTTTAAGTTTTTAAGCAGATCAATGCTTCCAGGAAGTTGAATGCTTTCCTGAAAGTTACTTCCTGGCATTAGATGCCTTTGCTATGAGGAACATGAAGTGCTTTACTAGGTAAACATGTGCCATCTTCAGAGAGATAACATGCATTTATAGAATGCTGTTGGTTTACCACATGTTGACCGACCAGCAAACTTCTCATTCATCAGACAATAAGCCCGTGCAGTCGGTAATAGCATCAGCTGCCGTCCTTGTCATTCTGAAGAGCAAATAGTATGGTGCAAATTATGGCAAAACCAAAATCCAAATGGGATGGTGCAAATGATGGTAGACCAAAACTCACAAACAAGAAATTGTAGTCTGCACGTCATAGAAGTTTTCTACCATCCTTTTCTTTGCTGCCTGCCTTCTGTTTTTCCCTGCTTACAAAGTAGTATGCCTATTTTCTGTCCCTAGATTTCTATCATAGAGATTATTACCCAGTTTTCTATGAGACAAATGAAGAATGGATACACACGATCTCCAGGTTTCCTAATTCATATCCATGGTTCTATGGTGGCAGCAATGGTGCTCACAGAATGATCTTTGTTTACTTTGTTTTTTAAAAAAGATCCATTTATTTGAAAGAGTAACAAAGAGAGAGAGAAAGAGAGAAAAATCTTCCATCCACTGTTTCGCTCCCCAAATGGTTGCAGCACTAAGGCTGGTGCAGACCAAAACCAGGAGCCTGGAACTCCACTGGGGTCTCTCACGTGGGTAACAGGGGCATAAGCACTTGGGCCACTGTTTTCCTAGGAACATTAGCAGGGGCCTGGATTGGAAGCAGACCACTCAGGACTCTAACCAGCACCCTGAGAGGAGATGCCTGTGTTGCAAGTGGTGGCTTAACCTACTACCACAACACAGGCCCCCTGTTTTCAATTTAATATACAATAGATAAAAATGATAGCACTAATCAGTGCTTGGCTTTAGAAGTAGGATTATTGGTAATTTCTAACTTATTATTTAAATTTTTCTATATCAGAGCTTCTAATTTTTTTATTTTTACTTATTTAAAGAGAGAGAATCCTCCATCTTCTGGTTTTACTCTTCAAATGCCTACAACAGTGAGTACAAGGGGACAAGCTGAAGTCAGGAGCCTCAACTCTGTCTGGATCTGCCTTGCGAATGGCAGGTACCCAAATACTTGAGAAATCACCTGCAGCCTCCCAGTGTCTGTATTATTAGAGAGCTGGAATCAAAAGTGAAGTTGGAACTTGAACCCAGGCACTCTGATATGGGATATTCATGCCCCAAGTGGTGTCTTAACTGCTGTGCCAAACAGCAGCTCCTATCAGAACTTTTTAAACAATGAACATATATGATTTTCTAATCAAACAAAAGTAATTCCTTTGCACTTTGGAAAAAAATACCTAAGTTCAGGAACAAAGACAAAGGAAAACAACCACAAAATATTAGTTTTCATAACTAGTCCTACCTAGAGCCACATATTTGAGTTTTACCCACAATTTATGGACCCCACGCTGAAGATTCTGACTCAGTAGCTCAGGATAGGGCATGAAAATATGCATACCCAATAAGCTTGAGGATGACACTTTGAGGAATGTGGGTCTAACAGCTAAACATCATGTGGATATGAGGCTTGGCTGTATGTGTGTCTGAGTCAGCACTACCAAAATTATTCCTTGTCTGTTTTTCATACTTTTTAAGGGCAATATCATGCATCAAAATCTATTTAACTAAAGAATCTTATCATCATACTTGGTATAGTTCAAATCCCCTCAAATAGAAATTTCTGGTGCTAAAGAATTGTTAAAAGGCTCAACTCCCTGGGAGAAGTGTTATTCCATGTCGGATGGGACTTGAATGAACCCAGAGTGCTTAACTCCATATCCTGGAGTTTCATCTCCTTGGCTCTTGGGACCTCAGGACCCTCTAAAACCATGCACTGAGAAACCACAGGCATGTCTGAAGTCAGGAGCAAATCACTAAGACAGTGACTTGGAACAAAATCTTTATCTGGAGTTTTGGTACTAGAACAGTCTCTCAGTAGTGAAATCGTAGGTCATCCCTACATAAAGATTAACCAGTAAAGTAAACTGAAGTGACTTTATTTAATCACTAGGTTTGACTTGGAATATCAAGGAAGAAAAGCTCACAAAAAAAGAGAGAGAAAGAAATCTCTTCTAAGACCTCTCAGTATTAATTTCCTAAGGTTAACTATGTACATTATCTTCATTAAAAGAATAAATTAGCTGAAAATGAGTACCACGTTCATTGTGATGTTGCTGATGTGACCACATTGAAAAAATCTAAATGATAGGAGAAAAATAAAATGATTCTTCCAGCCCCAGAATGCCTTCTACTAATGAACCCTCATTCCAGACACAGCAATCATGTTAATATTTATGGTGATCTTATGCAGTGTCTTATGTTACCTGATTTAGTCAATCTGCCATGATCACTTTAAATGGAAGGTCTCTAAAGGACAAAATCTTCAAATGTTTTCAGAGTCAGTGTCACTTTGGCAAAAAAGTTCATTTATATTTTGCTGTAGA
The DNA here is from genome assembly GCF_051225735.1 of Oryctolagus cuniculus. NCBI lineage: Eukaryota > Metazoa > Chordata > Mammalia > Lagomorpha > Leporidae > Oryctolagus > Oryctolagus cuniculus. The sequence goes on along the minus strand of NC_142867.1, from coordinate 147,525,625 downwards.
TTGACCGCTAAAGAGTCTTCTAACATATTTCAAATGTGTATGTGCATGTGTACCTCTGCAACCTTTTATGTAACATGTAAGGATGTATTTGAAAGTTCTGGAAAACTTCAAAAAATTCAAGGAAATGGAATTGAAAGGCAAGTTTATTTTAGCGCAAAACTTTTTGAAATCTGTGCATATGCAGGTTCATCTAAAAGCTTATCAAAAATGAGTATTACAAAAATATGCAATAATTTCGACATTTTTGACACTTGGATAAATTTAGCTTTCATTTCTATTGTTTCTGTGAACATACTGAAGTACCCTCACACGTGAGTCTGAGATAGGAGTGGATATATGGACACGATAGGTTCAAGAGACTAATCCCTTCCTCTTCCCTCAAAGTGGTTTTCTGTCTCCACAGAATTCCAGGAGGAACAGGAGGGCTGGAGGAAGAGGGGAACAGGGAGAGGAAAAGAAATAACTGAGAATGAAAGAGAGGGCATGGGAAAGGAAAAGGATATGAAAAAGCAAATGAGGGAGTTGGACTCGGAAAGGAAGAGGGGCAGGAGTGATTTCAAGAATCTCAGCTTTCCCTGCCCTGCCCACCTTCCCTTTCCTCAAATTCCTAGGCTGCTGAAAGACCCTTTACTGTGCCTCTCCCATCCATTTTTTCAATCCTGTGCTTGCTGAAGCTTTTTTCTCATCCCTCTGTGTATAGCCCCAACACTCCCACTAGAATCAGAAATTTAAAAAAAAAAAAAATCATGTTCCTACTATTAGAATTGCACCAGGAAGCTAATTAAAGAAAACACAAAAGCCTATATGGAATTTCCAACACTTTCCAATCAATTCTTTAAAGCTGTGGATGATGAGTGCCCAACTCCTGGCAACCCTTCCTGAGGCAGCCCACCACGTCCTCCTTCCTGCCAGCCCAAGGGACCTATTTAAATGTATGCAGAAGGATACCAGCAGTCCTCCTTCAAAGTGAATTCAGAACTGCCCATTACAAGGCACCCCATTATGCATTCCATTCTTTGCAGGGTTTTATTTTGAGGATGTACATTGCTGGATAAAGAGAGGCCTTTAGGGTACAGTATATTTCAAAACACAATTAAAATAAACTCTTCAAGTGGAAATATAAAATGCATTTGTATTCTATTAAAACCTTTGGCCTTATCAACTGCTCAACTGCAGAGTGTGCCTTTACAAGGTCATTAGCAACCAACCTCACACAATGGGCAACAGGCATTGGCTGCACAAAAACAAACAGGGGGCCCCAACACCACAATAACTTCCTGTACCTGTTCTTGTTTGCTTTCTGAGCCCTCAAACATTGGGAGTTGCTGAAATACATAAAAGCGTAACAGCTTGAGTCAATATTTGCTGGCCTAAGCAAGTGATTTTATTTAGCAAGACGACTGAACCCCTTGAATAAATACATCTTCTTGTAGGCAGGTGTACAACCACAGGCAAGTACCGGGGGAGAGCTGAGAACAGAACCCACTCTGCCCTTTCTGTGGGGCAGAGGAGGGAATTCTGGGTCTACGGGGTCCTGTTCTGATCCTTTCCCTGCAACTGTTTGCATCCTGGCATAATGGGTCCAGTCCAAGGGACAAGGGACAATGCTCACCTGTAGGCTGCACTACTAATCCTTCTCGTCACAGTCATCTGGAGGGCTGTATCCAACACTGATTATCTAGGCCCAGAGCTTCTGCTGGGCCATAAGAATGCTTGTTGTTTCTAACATCCTCAGGTGATGTCAATGATGCTGGTTCTGAGGTCACACTGATAACCACTGATATCGACCACCTCTGTCCAATAGAAATATAATGTGAGCCTTATGTACAATTTTAAATTTTCTGGCAGCCATGTTAAGGCATTTGGATCTGGCTAAAAAGCCCATGAGAGTTTCGCAGGCATGGAAAGCCAAGACACTGTGGCAAAAAATGACCTAAATGAAAGATCTCTGTGAGTGAGATCCTGGTGGAAAGAACAGGCCATCAAAGAAGGAGGTACCTTTGTCTGAAGGGAGGAGAGAACTTCCACTTTCATTATAACCTTGTCTAAATAAGGTCAGAGTTTATGAACTCAAGAGGCTTCCACAGCCTTGGCAGCTCATGACAAGAGCCTCAAATGATCACTGACATCATAAATAAGAGTATCAGTTGTTAAATCAACAACAGGAGTCACTGTGCACTTGCTCCCCATGTAGGATCTCTGTCCTTAATGTGTTGTACTATGAGAATTAACAGTAAAACTAGTCTTCAAACAGTACTTTATACTTTGCGTGTCTGTGTGGGTGCAAACTGTTGAAATCTTTACTTAGTATAGAGTCGATCTTCTATATATAAAGATAATTAAAAATGCATCTTAATGAAGAATGGGATGGGAGAGGGAGTAGGAGATGGGAAGGTTTGTGGATGGAAGGGTGGTTATAGGGGAAGAACTGCTATAATCCAAAAGTTGTACTTTTCAAATTTATATTGATTAAATATAAGTTTTTTTAAAAGGAAATGTAAAAAACAGATTCAATTATGTTTAATGATATATCCAACATATGATATTTAAAATGTAATCAGTATACCAATTGCTGAGATACTTCACATCATTTTTCTTGGTGTTTTCTTCAATTTTAGTGCATATTTTATACTCACAACTCATCTTAATTTGGAGTAGCCACATTTCAAGGGTTCAGGAGTCACCTGTGACAAGTGACTACTGTATTGTGTGGCATAGTTTTAGATCATTCTCTGAGTAACCAGGACCAAAGATTTCCTAGCCCTATAGGCATGAGCCTATTTCTGGTGCCTGTTTGTCCCCACAGGGTATATCTCACTGTGAGGGTAAACACATATCACCAGGCTCAAGAAGTGTCTTGCTGGTGGGTGCTAGTTGTAAACATGAAGAGTTTTTACCATGAACTTGGACATTAGGTGCTGGAGTGTCCATATTCGTGAACAAGAGTCCCCTTGAGGTGTGAGACAAGGTTAGGGTAGGCAGAAAAATAAGGCCATTGGAGATGTGCGTGTGTGTGTGTGTGTGTGTGTGTGAAAGAGAAAGACAGAGGGGGTTGGAGAGAGAGGCAGATGGAGAGACAGAGAGGTATGAGGGGATTCGTGCTTCCACTATTTCATGCCACATTCCCTTTAGAATAATATCAACACATTCACAGTGGATTTTGCAGAGCTCTTCTCACTACTGCATTTCCTGTCTCTTACCTGTCTTCAAGGCATTTAACTTTCTGGGTTTGGCACTACCCCAGGGAGCTTCCTCAGTGTGCTGCAGGGCTCCCCTTTCTGGCTTTCTTTTTCTTTTAAAGTAGCTTGGGGTCTGACTTGAAGCAGTGATCATAAAGACAATGATTACTTTTGTGCTGGCTGCAATGAGGAGAGGATTCTGTGAGGAGGGAGTTACACATGGAAATCAATACCAGCATTGGAAAGCATCTCTTTTTCCTATATAAGTGCTGCCTACAGGGCCAATAGCTGGAACTAACCTGAATCCTTTATTATTATTATTACTATTTTTTAAAAGATTTATTTTATTTATTTGAAAGACAGAGTTAGAGACAGAGAGAGAGGTCTTCCATCCTCTGGTTCACTTCCCAGTTGGCTGCAATGGCCGGAGCTGCACCAATCTGAAGCCAGGAGCCAGGAGCTTCTTCCTGGTCTCCTGCATGGGTGCAGGGGCCCAAGGACTTGGGCCATCTTCCACTGTTTTCCCAGGCCACAGCTGAGATCTGGATTGGAAGAGGAGCAGCTGGAAGACGAGCAACTGGCGCCCATATGGGATGCTGTGCTTCAGGCCAGGGCTTTAACCTGCTGCGCCACAGTGCTGGCCCCTATTATTATTATTTTAAATAAAGCTGCTTTATGATGGACACTGATGTGAGCTCCCCCACTGCAGCTGCACCAACGTGAAAGGAAAGAATAGTGTTATTTAAGAGTTAGCTGTCATCCCAGTACATACCATTCTTCACTCCCACCCTCCCACACCCACCTAGTATCTAAGAGCCAGAGAGAGGAAACTGAAATTAAGCCTTTTAGGAACACAAACAGATATGAACATAAAGACAATGTACTTTGCTTTATTTTTTTAGGTTGTTTAATTTGTTTTTATAGAAAACTTTTATTTAATCAATATAAATTTGAAAAGTACAACTTTTGGATTATAGCAGTTCTTCCCCCTATAACCACCCTTCCACCCACAAACCATCCCATCTCCTACTCCCTCTCCCATCCCATTCTTCATTAAGATGCATTTTTAATTATCTTTATATATAGAAGATCAACTCTATACTAAGTAAAGATTTCAACCATTAGCACCCACACAGACATACAAAGTATAAAGTACTGTTTGAAGACTAGTTTTACTGTTAATTCTCATAGTACAACACATTAAGGACAGAGATCCTACATGGGGAGCAAGTGCACAGTGACTCCTGTTGTTGATTTAACAATTGACACTCTTATTTATGACATCAGTGATCACTTGAGGCTCTTGTCATGAGCTGCCAAGGCTGTGGAAGCCTCTTGAGTTCACAAACTCTGACCTTATTTAGACAAGGTTATAATCAAAGTGGAAGTTCTCTCCTCCCTTCAGACAAAGGTACCTCCTTCTTTGATGGCCTGTTCTTTCCACTGGGATATCCCTCACAGAGATCTTTCATTTAGGTCATTTTTTGCCACAGTGTCTTGGCTTTCCATGCCTGCGAAACTCTCATGGGCTTTTTAGCCAGATCCAAGTGCCTTAAGGGCTGATTCTGAAGCCAGAGTGCTGTTTAGGGCATTTGTCACTCTATCGGTCTGCTATGTATCCCACTTCCAATGTTGGATTATTCTTTCCTTTTTAATTCTATCAATTATGATTAGCAGACATTGGTCTTATGTACATGATCCCTTTGACACTTAATGCTATCTTTATGAACAGTTATCAACTTTAACTGATCACTTTAAGTAGTAAGATGGCATTGGTACCTGCCAACTTAATGGGATTTGGAGTCCCATGACAAGTTTTTAGCTTTATAGGTAGTTTAATTTATAATACACAATAATAAAAAGTGACTTTTTGTAAGCATGGCTCTATGGAATGCTTAGTATATGCCAGATCCTGTGGTTGGTGCTATATTCATCTCATTTAATTCTTTCAGCAGTCTTGTAAAATGAAGAAATCTAGACCAAGGATGGATAAATGTCTTAAGGAAGGTTGAAAGCCTACCAAATTCTTTTTTAATTCCAAAATTTGAGCCATTGGCTGGATAAGAAAAGTTCCTTGCTGGAACAGGAATCTTGAACCTGGAGTGTTTGTCCCTATACCTTATTCTGGAAAACTTCTGCCATTCATTTGGTTAAGATGTAGAGAGATGGGGAGGTAAGAAATGACTTTCATGAGCCAATCCTTGAACTCTGTTTTATTCACATCTTAACAGCCAATTCCTCAGTAAGTCTTGTTAAGGTTACCTTTGAAATATATCCACACTCTGTCAACTCCATTGGTCATCACTTCCAGTCTTTTCCTGATGTAGACCCTGCTCTATGCAGTAGCCAGAGTGAAACTTAAGTGAGGTCCTGACAGTCCTATGTTTCAAGTCTTCCAGAGGTTTCCCATATGAGTCAAAATTCCTTGCAGTAGTCTATAAGGCCCTACATGCTTTCCCCTAAGAACAGACACACACACTCAAAGAGAACAAATGCTAGCATAGGCAGGCAATCAGGGCATACACTCCTCTGATTTCATCATCTTATCTCCCCTTATTCATCAGTCTCCAATAGCATCTCATTTTCGTTCTTCAAACTCACCAAGAAGTTTCATGCCTCTGAGCTTCTGCATTAGCTATTCCTCTGTCTGGAAAACTTTTCCTTCAATTAATAAAATGGCTCCCTCCTTTACTTTCACCAGATGTCAACCCAAATATTTTCCTATCACAGAGAATCCTGCAGTGACTACCTAATAACAATCAGCAATCTATAATTCTTTATCACCTGTGCCATGCTGCATTTCTCTCTTGCTCTTTCAGCTGCCCAACATATTTGTTTTCTGTGTCTGTCTCACCTGCATCCCTACCTTCCTCATCAAAATATAAGCTTCAAAGTGATTGACCTGAGTCACTGTCAAAATAATTCTGGAAGAGTTTCTGACAGGTAGAGGTGCTCTGTGAATGACTGCAGAATGAACATATGATAACTACTTGGGTGCCACCAGGTGTGGGAGAAAGAACAATAAAATGTGTTTTAGGATAGCATTGCCCAGATATAGACAGTTTCCACTTTGGGAGCTGTCCTGGAAAAATCCCTCAGGTGTAAATCTAGGAGGAGCAAGGCTGAGCTAGGATCAGCACTTATTCAATTTGATACCACCGTTGAAAAAAACTGAAGCCAATTTAAGAAAGTTTACTTAAGGCCGGCGCCGCGGCTCACTTGAATAATCCTCCGCCTGCGGCGCCGGCACTCGGATTCTAGTCCCAGTCAGGGCGCCGGATTCTGTCCCAGTTGCCCCTCTTCCAGGCCAGTTCTCTGCTGTGGCCAGGAAGTGCAGTGGAGGATGGCCCAAGTGCTTGGGTCCTGCACCCATATGGGAGACCAGGAGGAAGCACCTGGCTCCTGGCTTTGGATCAGTGCAGCGCTGGCTGTAGCGGCCATTTGGGGGGTGAGCCAATGGAAGGAAGACCTTTCTCTGTGTGTCTCTCTCTCTCACTGTCTAACTCTGCCTGTCAAAAAAAAAAAAGTTTACTTAAGCCAAAGAAAGGTTCTAAAACCAGGCAGCATTCCAAACCAAAAATAATTCAGGGTCCACTCTCCAGACACTTTACAATGTTACAAGCTACTTTTGTGACAAAAAAGACAGGAACTGACATGCAAAGATGATCTGATTGGTGTAGTTTTATGTTTGCAATATTTGAGCATAATTTTACAGCCTTCAAAATGGGAATGGTTGAGAGACCAGCATCTGCAATTGAGGTTCAGTTGCTTACCTAAAAGAGTATTCTCTTAGGTTACAACCCACTTGCACATACATCTAGGTAGCATTTCAATATATAGGATGGCCCTTTGGGCCAAACTCATCATTCAAGTATAGAGATTGGCTTAAGACAATTTATTCCACCTCAATACCACTTAATAAGTGCCTTTGCCCTTAGTGTCTATGGCATCAAATAAAAAGAATACGTCAATTAACCCTGTTACTTCTCATGATCCTCTGCACTACTCAGACCTCCAAAGAGAGCAAGTTGTCCTCATTCTGGGACCATGAATGGTCATTCAGAATAGTTGTTCTGAAGTCTCCATTCTTTTAGCTCTCTCTCTCTCTCTCTTTTTTTTTTTTTAACTTATTTGACAGGTAGAGTTAGACAGTGAGAGAGAGAGACAGAGAGAAAGGTCTTCATTCCGTTGGTTCACCCCCAAAATGGCCTCTTAGCTCTTTTGCTTTCTCATTTGTCTAAGTCTTTTAGGGGCAAAGATATAAAGATCAATTGGCAATTTGTGGACTTAAGCAAGCCTTTGTGGAAGGTGGTTTCGTCAACGTGACTTGCCACACCTTAAGCTAAGTGAGCTCATGGACCAGGCATTGAGGCACAGAACAGTGGTCTGACATCTAGGGAAAATCTGAACAGGGTTAAACATATCACTCACTTCCTTCAGCTCCTCTAGCTCATCTAAAATCAGCATCTCTAGGACTGATGATGTGGGGAAAAGCCTCATGCCCTCAGAACAGAATGCTGAGCAATCCAAATTGTTAATTGCCAGCTGGAAAACTAGATTAAGTGTTCACCTGCAGATTTGATCTCAGGCAACACGGCAACTTCTTTTGGTCTCTATAACATTGGATTTGGAGATCTTGCCATACATGGATGGGCTATCTTTATTGGTTCAATTAACCAGTAATTCTTAAATCTTCATGACACCTTGTTTGGTACTGACATGGTACCATTTCCAGTATGTGTGAACAAGCCTTGTGAGCTGAACAAAGTAGCATGCATCTAGAAAACCGGAGAAGGAAGTTGTATCCCCCTAGAGACACTTTAGTGTGTCTCTAGCTGCCATAGTAGGAGAATAGTTCACAAGAGTAATATATTCTGGGAGTCTGCTGGAATGCTCAACTGACAAGAGCTCTGTTGAGATGTTGTTTATTCCCCCTGGGAGCTTTTCTGTTTACCTGTGCCTTTACTCATCTTTCAGCTGAATTAGAAAGCTGAATGGAAACTTCAGTGTTTGAGAACACAAGAAAGATTTTGATGCTTAAAAGGACTTTCATACGGAGAAACTCAGAGTTAACCATCTTTACATGTAGCCTACCTCTAAAACTCCAGATTTGAGAGTTTGCTGCAATTGTGTATTTCTTTCTGTGCAGAACAATATAGTAACCACTAGACATGTGTGACTTTTAACACTAAAATTTATAATAACTTAAATCAAGTAAAATTAAAAATTAAATTCCTTATTCATCCTAGCAAGTTACAAGCCACATATGGCAAGTGGCTACCATACTGGACAACACAAGTATAGAACACTACCATGCTTGCAGAAAATTCCATTGAACAGCTGGCTAACTGGTTTGACTACTCCTCATTTTTAAAGGAAAAGGCAATGATCTTATAGATGTCAAGATCAACTGTCTTGCCATCTTGTCTTATAGAAATTGGTGTGGCTGCAATTAAAAAGGACTTAGTCTGTTTTAATCCATCTTTTAACACTATCTAGACCATGTTCCTTCTCTGATGATAGCATCAGATGTTATTTTAATAATACATAGCACAAGCTAAAATAAAAAAAAGCAAGTGGCACAATTATCCAATAAGAGTAAAAGCATAAATTGTGTTCATTGTAAAATGAGATTAAAAGTGAGTCAGGAAATTGTGTCTTCTCCATGAAAGCCTCCGGCCTGCAGCTCACAGAAATGCCTCAGTTACCATGGGACTACATTATTATTTACCTAATGAATGCATTTATCATTTTTCTTTGATTCTCCATGATGAATGCCACAGGGGACTTCAATTGCCTGAGTGACTCTAAGAAAGCTTGCCTTGTACTTTTGTACACAGGGCATATTCAGGAATATTTGAGTCATAGCAACCAATAGGAAAGTATGGCTACTGAGAGTGTTAGCTTGTATATGGAAGGAATCCTATAATTCAAAACTTGCTCTACAACATAAGATGTCAGAGTTGAGCTGGGTGCAGTTCTATGGTTGTGGAGCCTACTTAAGAAAAAATTTAGAAAAGTCCTATGAAGCCCAGAACATGTCTAATTACAGTAATTCCTTTCTAGTCATTTGTACAATTTCCCTAGGCACTGTATGAATCTCTTGTTTAGACAAAAGGACTCCAAGACAAAAACAGTAGTACCTTCTCTGAGTTGAAATAGACCTGAGAAAACTTTTGGAGCTTTTTAGAGAAAGAGGCAGATTCCTCATTCATTTATATCTCCATCATTCAACACTGTGCCTGGAAAATATTACATGTTCAGCCAATGTCTGAGGAAGGGCAGATGGAAGAGAAGGAAGAAAGGAATGAAAGAAGGGAACGGAAGAAGGGAGGGGGTGAGGGAAAGAAATGCTATCTTACAAGTTCCATTTTGCCTCTCAAGTGAAACAGGAGCATATATCATGGACAACTATAATTGCCTTAATTTGATTCCCTTTTCTGTATGGCTAAAGGCAATGGTATATCTGAGATGGATACCTCTGTTTTTGTCTTCTCACTATTGCTAATATTGAAGGCGTCTATTTCTTCCCTCAACCTCTACTTCCCTTCAGTCTACGTGCTTCAGCTGGAATTGAACTCACTTATAGCTCCAGGAAGGAGTAGTAAACCCGGGCCTGACCAAAGAGATTAGATGAAGTGTGACCACACCTGGTTAGAATAATCTCCAGAGAGGTCAAGAAGAAAGAACTCTCTACTGGCATTTTTTAATTTGAAGAAAGTAATTGTGGAACTCTTAGTAGTCATGTTTGGAACCTTGCAGACCAACTCAGAGGCAAAAGATGGAGAGAGAGGCTTGATCAGATAGTCGGGACATCTAGACCCCGTCTGGAGCATTGAAGTTATCTGAACTAATAAATTATTGTAAAGAGCAATTCAAAAAAGCTGTTGAAAAATTACCACCTTGAGCCTCCTAGTCATTAACTTTAATTGATGACTTCCCCAGACTAGAAAATGCTTTGGACAGTACAGTTTTCCTCTGGTTTCCAGGCTCTTCTGGCCTTCCTGACATGGATCTATTTCAGGTGTACATCCTCTGATCACACACTGTCTTCTCTGCTTTACTCCACACTCTAGTCCACAAATCACCCATTAATAATGTCATGTGCTGACTTTCTACACTTAGCCTTTCCCAGCATTTAATTTTCCAAACTCATCTCCTGAGTTAGCTTAGCCCAGGAGAGAGCAATGGGAAACAAAGATTTATATGGCACAGTGTACTTTATACATTTAATAACTGATCTGTCACAGCATTTATCTGCATAAAAAGTTGGGTAATTCATTGGTGGCCTGGCAGTCACAGCCTCCTGTGAATTATGTTTCCTGCTCTACCTCATAAAGATAGACAGCTTGGTAGATACAAACTTTCATGTGCTCAGAAATCTTCAACTATATCCTGAAGTTTCTTCTTGAAAAACAAAAAGTAATCTTTCTGGGAAATAGTAGCTCATGAGGATACACTGTGTGATGATTTGGTAGACAAGAACAGGAGCTGTGGGGTCAGTAGACTCCTAGCATAATCTGATAGCTAGAAGGAGGCTTTCCATCCAAAAGCCTTTGGGGCCTGCACCATCCTGTGATTTGCAGATTGATTTTATTTCCCATTCAAAGGCTCAAAGATACATAGCTACTAAATGGTAAAGCTAGAATTTGCTCAAGTCCCAAACTCCAGTTCTTTGCATTATACTTTTTTTTTTCTGTAGGTGTTTCATACCAATATACTTTTTAGGACAAACTAGACAGAAATTGACAGAAATTGACATTTTGGTTAAATAGACATTGTGTCTATATATTAGATATTAAATTTGTAAAATAAAATGAGAGACTTATAGGTAATAAAGCAAATGCAAGCTGGCCTTTTTTCCTGTCTTCACATTATTATTATTCTGTCATTAATCTGTGAAAGTTTAACATAATATCTATCTGGTACCATCAAGTCACAATATATTTTGTCTTATGTTTGCATTTACAAATCTACTTTGCTTGTGGACAAGTTCTGCAAATTAGGTACTAGACAGTTCTGAGACCTAGTCCAATTGTGTAATTAGTTTTTATGACACATTGTATGGGTCATCTGGAATTAGAAATGCAACCATAAAACCTGGAGTTATTTGCATATCTTCCTTTGGCACTGGACAGAGAAGTAAGAAGGAAGATTTAAGGCCCACTCAAATTCTGATTCTCAGTGAATTACAGATCTTCAAGGACTAGGGTATGATTATATTCTTAACAACCTGTCTCTCTTCTTTGACAACACCTAATGCTCTTGAATTTCTTGACTTTTGTCAAGCACCCTTGTAGAATGTAAATAGAGCTCCTAAGGGTAGGGACTGCAAAAGTCTTCATTAGCACAATGTCCCAGACCTAGATATCATACAGTGCCTGGCCAATGGTAGCCATTTAAAAGTTAGAGAATTAAATGTATGCTTAAGACACAGAACACAATGGGTCTCATTAGAAGGTGGTTGCAGGATTCCCTTCTCTACCAGTTGAAGGTTAGAGAGCTAGAGTTGAGAAAAGAAATGACACATATCCTTGAGCTGTCTGTCGTTAAAAACTATATTCCGGGGCTGGCACTGTGGCACAGTGGGTTAACACCCTGGCCTGAAGCACCAGCATCCCATATGGGCACCAGTTCTAGTCCCGGCTGCTCCTCTTCCAATCCAGCTCTCTGCTATGGCCTGGGAAAGCAGTAGAAGATGGCCCAAGTCCTTGGGCCCCTGCACCCACGTGGGAAACCAGGAAGAAACTCCTGGCTGCTGGCTTCGGATTGGCGCGACTCCAGCTGTGGCCAACTGGGGAGTCAACCATAGGCTGGAAGACCCCTCTTTCTCTCTGTGTGTGTGTAAGTCTGACTTTCAATTAAATAAATAAATCTTTTAAAAAATAAAGACTATATTCCTTGCCCAGAGAGTAAAATCCAGCAGCATCATATCTTGAGTAAAGTAGGAAAGAGATGGTTTCCCATCAAGTTTTCCTTGGCAGGAGTGGTTCTGCACAGGTGAACGATGGATAAGGAAGAGACAGTATTTGGAGTCTCTGGTGGTTCCTTCTACTCGTGTGACATAGGAAACAAAGTAGATGATAGTTGGCAGACATTTACATTCCAAGGAACAGAAACTTTTCAGCAGAATTTCCAAAGGACAGATCACTCTCTATAGGCTCCTAGCTAGAAGCTCAGCATCTTTACTTTGGTCTTTTTCCAGGAATGGCATGGCTTCAGCTCAAGGGCTTTAGGAGTTCTTGGATGAAAGGTATATCTGAAAAAAGAAAGGCAGCTGTTACAGAAACGACTGGGTCATACATTTGCCACATTCTAGATAGTTTAGGAAAGGTTGACTTAAAGGTCTACAAAGGCATTTTCATCCTGTAATAATTAAGGACAAAAAACTTCAGCTAGTAGCTTCACACCTCGGGAGCAACCCCACAACTATAACCTCTGTAGTTCTGTGTTCTCCCACTTAATAGAAGACGTTGTTTCTTTTTAAGAATGTATTTATTCATCTGAGAAGAAGAGGGAGAAAAAGAGAGAAACTCACATCCACTGAGGCACTCTAGAGCCAGGAGGCAGAACTCAATCCTGCAGCTCAACCCGAGTCTCCCATCTGGATAGCAGGAACCCAATTATTGAGCCATTACAGCTGTCTCCTGGGGTCCACATTAGCAAAAATTTGGAGTCAGGAACCAGAACAAAGTACTAAATCCAGGTACTCCAATAGGAGAGACAGATATCTTATTGCTATTTAAACACTCACTCCCAAAGATTCTGTTCCTTGATCCAATTGGGGTATTAATTATCCTATTGAAAGAATATTTAGTACACTTTCCTTGGGGGTTTATCTTACAAGTAAGGTGCCTCTTAGACTTTCTAACAAGATAAGCAGTAGATGATCATATACCCAAGCTTCTAGGAAATGGTTGTAGTACTGCTATTCTACTCACTTGCTATTGAATTTTATTAAGTAGGGCAGAATTCCTTTTTGGAATTTAATTTCCCAGATAAATAGAGCAGGAGATGTTAGTAGTAACTACATATTAGGATACTTCAAAAAGTTTGTAGGAAAACTGGAATTAAAAGATAAGTTTATTTTGATACAAAAGCTTTTGAAGTCCATGCATAGTTTTAATGATATGCATTTTTCAAACTTTCAGAAGTACCTTTGTGTAATTGTTGGAAATTAGTTGTAGGTAACAAAATAACTAAAAACAATTCTAATGGAAAATATACTTAGATCAGACCTACAATATACCTCTTTCCATCACCATTTTTAGCCCAAATACCTTTCACTTCAAATAATTAGTTCTATGATCATGAACAAATCACTCAACTCTACCTGAGCCTGTTTATAAATTCATCCTTTTATCCATTTAGCTTTTTATCATTCATCAACCATTTATTGAGGTCCTGATATGTGCTAATAACTGAATTCAGTGTTATAAAAGGGTAAACAATATGAACTTCACATTATAATTCCAAATATTAAGTAAGATAATTTAGCAAATCCTCTAGCACAGAGGAGTAGTTAATAAGGTTCTACCATGCATGAATTTGGAAAAAAAAATACTAGAGTGTGAACTTTTTAGTTTGGTTCAACAGGAGTCTTAAACCTTGTGTGTTTTCCTAAAGACTTTAGAGTTTCATTTTCTCTCTCAACAATAAAATGACCATACAAATTGTAGTGATTACTTAAAGGCCAGGGAAAATGAAATTTAAGATCAGCCTTCACCCACAGACACCAATTTTATTTTGGAGCCATTTCACAATATGTTCAGACACAGCCTTCCTATAAAGAAAATCATGGTTTAGGAGGCATGCTGAGACATGCAACTGCAGATTAACAGGACATCTCTAGTGATGTCCCAGGAGCCTGGCTGGAGCAATGGCTTTGTGCACACAGCACCATAGCACATACTCTGCTCTACAAAGCATCCCCTCCTAGTTCTCTCCATTCTCTCCAGTCAGTAGTTCCATCCAAACCCCACAGATGGTAAAACAATTCTTCTAGGTTACCTGCAGAAATTACCTATTAATGTACTTTTCACTTTACAAATGTGGGGTGGAACTGGAATGCCAATTTTCAAAATACCAAAAGTGGATGGATATCCTAGGGTACCATGAAAAGCCAAAAATGTACATTGGCTGCTTTAGTGAATCAGTGAGAGATAATTTAATATCCTATGGAGATGAGGTGTGTTTCATAAAACTGAAATAATCCTTTAGTGATGTAGTATAAGCTTTCTCTCAGAGGGAGCTGCTGACTGACATGAGGTGGGTGAACTCTTTGGAAGTGTCTTGAGCAAATGCAGCTAGTATATAAGCAAGGAGACATTTATTAACCAGCACCCTTGGGGCCTCAAGGAGGGGAGAGAAATTTAGAACAAGTCTGTGTTTTTCCTTCTCTTCTTCCCGAAGACTGGACCTTATGGCATTGTTGAAAACAGGAAGAAGTATCAGAAAATTCTGTATTGTAATCAGTTTCTACATAATCCTGCAAAGTGCAGAAGTAGAGCTGGTATTCTTTAAACCAAAAGCTTTGTATTCTTTGACCTCACAGTGAATCTCCAGAAATTCATCCATCACTTTGCTTTTGGTCTCACCTGGCCTGGTTGGGGGCCCCTGTGAACACAGATAGCTTTAGATCTTTGCCTTCTCTTCTTCAATGGAACTTGGCTTCCTAAGAAGATAAAGGGAGAGGCTTCCAGGACCTATGACTTTTCTCACCATTTCTTTTTGTCTTTGAACAATGACTTGAAAGAAGCCTACTTTATTAAATGCAAAATAAGAGAATTTTTTGATCAAACTTCCTAGTTTCTTTTCTTTTTCTTTTTTTAAGGCTACATACATAAAATTCTGCCAAAGATCTTTCGAAGACATTTTTAAGGAGGGTGAACTGTGGAAATATTCATTTTTGTAACTCATTCCCAAAAAGTTAGAAAAAATTTGCTTCTCTACAGACAGAGTTTAGCAGGGATGGAATAAAGCCATTCATTTAGAGAACTATAACTATAGAGAGTCAAATGACAATGGAAGGAACAGTCCTGAATTTGCTGATTTTAAAATGTAATAGTGTGTCTAAAAGCAGTTTTCAGGCTTATTATAGGGGTGCTATAATTATAAGTAATTAGTATCAAGTTGAATACTAACATGGTTGGTAGCAGTGATAGTTGCCAACCAGCGGCAGTGGTTCATGTTTGCTTTAGAAAAAGGAGTGTAGCAAACTCCAGTGAAGAACTGTGACTCCAGCTCATTACATTATTCTTAAGATTGTGGAAGATACTTTTAAAAATCTGAAAATTTGAAATTTCAGAAATCAGAAGTTAATCTAGATGCCATAAGAAAAACCACTTTCAAAAGTGCTGTGTTTAAAATTAGAGTTGTTTCCCAAGTGGTTTCAGAAAAATGGTGAACTACGAAGCTCCAAGCTTTCATTCCTCTACAAAAACATGGAAGAAAAAAGCAAATAAACCAACAAATAGAGACTATAAAATCCAGCATTGTCAGAGCTCTGGGGGAATAGTTAAAGGCTTGCAATGCCCAAGCAAGAAAAAGCAGTCTTTAAAATAGTGGCAAAGATTGTGACATTTCTACCTGTGCTTGTTCCATTACCTCCCCAAAAAGGTAATGGTTTTGATCTTTAAGTAGGACACTGGTTCTCACTTCCCTACCTGAAGCTCTAAGGATCAGAGCCGAACTTTCTGTACATTATTGTTCACATGTGTTCTAGCTTCTCTGAAAAATATACAAAAGACTGATGTAGCATGTTTGTCTCTGTTTCACCCAACTCAGAACTTAGGCATTACTTGTAAAAGCAAGGTTACTATAGATACTCAGATGCCTGGGGCAAAAGTAGAAACAATATACCATCTGAGGCCCACAGGACAGCCAAAATGAGACACTGGGAAGTTAAGACATTCAAAAGCAGACATAAATACATGGGTATTTAGAATGCCATATCAATACCCTAGCAAGATTTGTGCATAAGAAAGACCAGAAAAGTCCTTAACATTTCACACCGGGATGATCAGTAGAACTAAACAAGCCTAGCTACCAGCTGAACTGATTTCTAAGCATGGATTCACTCTGTAAAGCCTGGAAGAGTTTCTGACATTCAAGGGAATCTCTGTGAAAACATCTGGACAAGCTGAACTCAGAGACTTCAATGGCTACGCATAATAAACAGTAGTCTTTGCATAAATGAGCTACTAAAACCCACAGAAACAAAGCAAAACAAACTACAACCAGAACTGGAGGAACGAGGAGAATCTGATTGCCAGAACTTTCAAGCACTCACTTTCCAAGAAAAAAAAAAAAAATACACAACATTCAAGCTGAGAAGAACACAGGGACAAGGTACCCATTCAAAGGAACAAAGAAATCGACAGAAGCCACCCATTAGGAGGAACTGGCATTGTAGTACAGTGGATTAAACCTCCCTTTGTGAAGGAGGTTTCCATATCAGAGTGCTTTCCATATCAGCTTTCCATATCAGAGTGCCAGTTGGAGTCCTGTCTCCTCCACTTCAGATTCCTTCAGATGCATCCAGGGAGGTGGCAGATGATGGTTCAAGGTCCTGGGCCACTGCTACCCACATGGGAGACCTGGATGGAGTTCCCAGCTCCTGGCTTTGGCCTGACCCAGCACTGGCCGTTGCAGGCATTTGGGGAAAGGACCCAAGGATGGAAGATATGTCTTCCTGTGTCTCTGTCTCTTTTTCTCTCTCTAAGCCATTGAAAAACATAAAAAGACTTTTAAATAACTATCTTAAATATTCACAAAATGCTAAAGGAAAATATAAGCCAAGATATACATCAAATCAAGAAAACAAAGGTAAACAAAATAACAATGTAGCAGAAAAATTATAAACAGCAATCAAACAAAAAATCTGGAGCTGAAAAATGTAACTGAAATAAAAGAATTCAGAGGAATTCAGCCCAAGATGTAAGCAGGCAAAAGAAATAATCATCTAAGTTGAATATAGAAAAATTGAAATGATCAAGCCTGAGGAACAAAAAGATAAATGAAGAAAAGTGAACAAAGCCTCAGAGACTTGTAGGACACCGTTAACTGGACGGACATACACAGTCGAGGAGTTTTGGAAGACACTGAGAGAAAATAGAGAGAAAGAATATTTGAAAAAATAATGGCCTCAAAAATCCCAAGTTGGATGAAAGACATGAAATCTCTAATTCAAGTTCAACTAACTCCAACCATGATAATCTCAGACAGCCATGATAAGACACATTATAATCAGTTGGCCATAATGAAAAACTCTTTATAAACAAGGTTCAAAAATTTCTGCCTTACCAAAAAAAAAAATGAAAAACATGGATAAAACCTTGAAAGAAGCCACAGAGGAATAACAGGTCACATAAAAGAGATCCTCAGTAAGATTCTCAGCCAATTTCTCATCAGCAATCTTTGAGTTGAAAATGCAAAGGATAATACATTTTAAGTGCTGAAATAAAAACAAATTTGCCACCAATTATTCTGTATGTAGATAATTAGTCTTCAA
This sequence comes from Oryctolagus cuniculus, assembly GCF_051225735.1. Lineage (NCBI taxonomy): Eukaryota > Metazoa > Chordata > Mammalia > Lagomorpha > Leporidae > Oryctolagus > Oryctolagus cuniculus. The sequence continues at coordinate 147,507,934 of NC_142867.1, read as the reverse complement.
AATGAGAGAGAAATTAATACATCTTCAAATAAACAATAGCTAGGGGGACTTTATTACACTAGACCTACACTAAAAGAGATGCTAAAAGAAGCCCTTCAGCTTGAAATAAAAGGATGCTAGACAGTAACTTAAAACCACATGAAGAAATGATATCTCTAGTAACAAAAAATGCATGGCAAATGCAAAACCCAGAAATTTTGGCTTCTGTAATTTTGGCTTAAAACTCCACTTTAGCTGTGTATAGTGGTTAAACAATAAATGCAGGGACTGGTACTTGACACAGTGGGTTAAGTCACTGCTTGCTATACCAGTATCCCATATCAGAGCACTGATTCAAGTCCTGGCTGTTCTGCTTCCAATCCAGTCCTCTGCTAATGCACCTGGGAAAGCAGTGTAGATTGGCTCGAATACTTAGGTCACTGCCACCCACGTGGGAGATCAGTATGAATATTCAGGCTTCTGGTTTCAGGCTGACCCAGCCCTGACCATTGCAGCCATTTGGAAAGCGAACCAGCAGATAGAAGATTCTCTCCCTCTCTCCCTCTATCATTCTGCTTTTCAAATAAATAAAATCAATTGTAATATGCATACAAATAATGATATATCTATGTTATTTGGCACTAAATATAAGAGGCATAATTTGTGATATCAACATAAGGAAAGTTGGGCTATATGAGAGTAGCATTTTATGTATGTCTGAATTTAACTGAATTGAATTGAATTCAAATTAGATTGTTATAACTTTAAGATGCCATACATAATCCACATAATAACTACAAAGAAAATATTTGTAGAATATACAAAAATGAAATTGAGAAGAGAATCAAAATGTTCACTACAAAAAAAATCAACTAAATACAATGGAAGGCAATAATGGAGGGATTGAGAAACCAAAAAGCTATGAGAAATGCAAAAAACAGGTAAGACAATAGTAAGACCTTCCCTATAATTGTGAAATATAAATGTATTGAACTTTCTGTGCAAGGAAAAGAAAGAAATTCAAAGAAAGAACAAAATATGATTCAACTATGTGGTGTCAATAAAAGACTCATCTAGATCTAAAGATACAGCTTCAAGTGAAAACATGGAAATGGTAAGAAAAAGAGCTGGGTGGCTATACTAATACAGACTTTATTTAATTTTAAATATGTATCTTCATTTTATTTGAAAGGCAGAGACAGAGAGAGATTTCCCATCCAGTGGTTCACTCCCCAAATGCCTGCAACAGCTGGGGTTGGGCCAGCCTGAAGCCAAAAGCTGGGATACAGGAGTCTCACGGGGCGAATAAGGACCCAATTTCTTGAGCCATAACCTACTGCCTCCCAGCATGATATTGGATTCATAACCAGGACTCAAACCTAGGATGTGAACAAATTCTCCACACCTGAATAGCCCTTTTTTTTTAAGTTAGATGTCAAAAAGAATACTATGTATTGATAATGGTGAGAATTCATTAGGCTTATATACATCATGCAATTATAAGCACTATGCAGTTATAAACACTGTGCAACAGAGGACCCAAAATTTGTGAATCAAACATTGAAGCAAAAGGCAAAACAGGTAATTTTACTGTAATAGCTGAAGATTTAAATATTTACAATGAATAATATATATCTGATCGGATGGACTATCAGTAAGAAGATAAAGAAAAATGGAAAATGTAATAAACCAATTGGAATGCCAGATATACAGAACACTGCATCTAACAATAGTAAAACAATCCATTCTTCTAAAGGACAATAGAATATTCTCCAAGATAGATCATATTTTACCCACAAAAATAATTTTAGTAATTTAAATGATTGAGATCATACAGAGCATAATTTTGAATTACAATGGAATGAATCTAGAAATCATGAAAGAAGGAAAACTGGAAAATCCACAAATATTTTGAAAATAACAAGTCACTCTAAAATAGTGTTTCAAATACGTCAAAAGGGATTTTTTAAAAATTACAAGACAAATGAAAACAAAACACACCATATCAAAATTTATGAGCTGAAGTAAATGCAATGCTAAATGAGAAATTTATAGTTATAAATTCATTTTTTAAAAAAAGATCTTTGTTGATAATCTGATCTTAATAGTAATAATATTAAAGATCTAGAAAAAGAAGACCAAAATAAATACAAAGCTAACAGAAAGAAGGGAATAATAAATATTACAGGAGAGACAAATAAAATAGAAAAATAGAGGAAACCAATGAAACCAAAAATCAGATTTTGAAAGACAAAAATATTGAGCCGGCGCCGTGGCTCAATAGGCTAATCCTCCACCTTGCGGCGCCGGCACACCGGGTTCTAGTCCCGGTTGGGGCGCCGGATTCTGTCCCGGTTGCCCCTCTTCCAGGCCAGCTCTCTGCTATGGCCAGGGAGTGCAGTGGAGGATGGCCCAGGTGCTTGGGCCCTGCACCCCATGGGAGACCAGGAAAAGCACCTGGATCCTGGCTCCTGCCAGGATCAGCGCGGTGCGCCGGCTGCAGCGGCGGCCATTGGAGGGTGAACCAGCGGCAAAGGAAGACCTTTCTCTCTCTGTCTCTCTCTCTCACTGTCCACTCTGCCTGTCAAAAAAAAAAAAAAAAAAAAAGAAAGACAAAAATATTGGCAAATCTTTAGCTAAGTTGGCTAAGAATAAAAGAGAAGGCTCAGATTACTAGAATAGAAAATGAAAATGAGAACATTTCTACCAACTACAAAGAGATAAAAATAATTATAAAGGAGTGTTGTGAACACTTGTATGTCAACAAATTGGATCACCTAGATAAACATGTGGCGAATTCCTAGAAACACACAATATACCAAAATGACTAATGAAGGAATAAGAAATCAGTGCAGGCATTTAGCCAGGAGATTGAATCAGCAATTAAAAACTTCCCCAAAAGAAAACTGCAGGGCCAGATGGCAGCACTAGTAAATTCTGCCAAGCATTTAAAGAAGAATTAACGCTAATCCTTCTTAAATTCTTTCAAAAACATAGAAAAAGAGGGAACAGTTCCTAAGTCATTTTATTATGAAGCCAGCAGTACCTTTTTACCGGAGTCCCAACAAAACTACAGAACAATATCCGTTATCAATATTGATACAAAAACCTTCCATAAAATATGAGCAAACAAATTCAGTCAAATGTTAAAATAGTAATACACCATAATTAAGTGGAATGCAAGAATGGTTCAATACAAGAAAATTAGTCAATGTAATACATACCACATTAATAAAATGAAGGAAAGAAATCTACAAACTATGTAGCCATCTCAATTTGATGCACCAGAGGCATATGACAAAATTCACATCAAGTTATAGTAAAAATACACAGTAATCTAGGAATAGAAAATCATTTCCTTAAAGTGGGAACAAGATCATATATGAAAATCTACAGTTAACATCATAATCAATGGAGAAAGATTGAAAGCCTTCCCTTGAAGATCAAGAACAAGGAAGGGATAGTAGTAGCAGTTCTAGTCAAAGTAATTAGGAAAGAAAAAGAAATAAAAAGAAAACATATTGGAAAGAAGGAGTAAATTATCACTGTTCGTAGATGATATGATCTAGAAAATCCTAGGGGCTGGTGCTGTGGCACAACAGGTTAAGAAGCCATCTGCAGCACCAGCATCCCATATGGGTGCAGGTTAAAGTCCCGGCCTCTCTATTTTTAATCCAACTTCCTACTAAGTGCCTAAGAAAACAGAAGATGATCCAGGTGTTTATTTGGGTCCTTGCATCCACATGGCAGACCTGGAAGAAGCTCCTGGCTCTTGGCTTTAGCCTGGGCCAGCCCTGGTCGTTGTGGCCATTTGGAGAGTGAACCAATGGATGGAAGATTTCTCTCCTCTCTTCTCTGTATTTTTCCCTCTCTCATTGTAACTGACTTTCAAATAAAATAAATAAATCTTTTTTAAAAAGATAAAATCATATTCAACAAAAAATGTAAGAATTAATAAATGAATTCAACAAAACAGCAAGATACAAAGTCAACATACAAAAAGCAGTTGCAATTCTATACACTAACAATGAATGAACAAAAGAGAAAATTAAGAAAGCAATTCAATTTAAAATAGCAGCATAGCAAATAAAACACTTAGAATTAACTTGGCCAAGGAGGTAAATAATTTTGGAATGAAAACATTGTTTACAGAAAATAAAGACAGAAAAGAGAAATCCAAGATTGCTGAATAGAGAGGTCTGACACTGCCTTCACCACAGAGAAGAATAAGAACAACAAAGGAAAGACTGCATTTCCAAGAGATTAACTGAGGGAATACTTCAGTGAGAAGTGATGGGAACTGTAAACAGCAGAGATTTTGAAAGCTAGCAGGGACAGGGGGTGGGGGAAGAGAGAGAGAGAGAGCGCAAAGCACAGTGCTTCTTCTACCCCAGCTCCCTGAATGGAGGGTCTCTGTCTTGCCAGAAAAATGTAAGCAGAAACTCCTCAGTCTTGCCATTGCTGAAGCTCTAACCACATGGGTATGGCACAGTCCTCAATGGCTTGAAATTCGATATAGAAAGCTGACTGGGGAACAAGTAACTTCTCTACAAAAGGAACCCACATCGACTCCCTGAGCCTCCAGAGCCCCGATCCCATGCTGCTGTTGTGCAGAGACTGCTAAATACCATTCTATCTTAGGGAACGGCAAACAGTGCTAGCACAACCGGAGGCCCCAGAGCCTGTGCTAGGGCCCCTCAAAGAGCAGAGAGCAGGCCCCTTTGCATCCTGCGACTATGGAATCACCAAGCACAAGTCTCAGAGCCACATTTGCGTGCTCTGTGTGATCTAGGAAAGTTCTCCTTTGCTTCTTGGGGCTTGGTGCCAGCAGGAGTTAATAGACAAACCTAGAAGACCAAACTTACCTGAGGAAATCCCCTTCTGCATCTCTTAGCACAGGTGTTAGGTGGCCAGAGCATAAGCCCCAGCATCTTCCTTGCATGCCCCCTGTGAACTAGGAACAGTTCCTTCTGTGTCCTGTAGTTTGTTCTACAAACTGTGGCTGTTGGTTCTACAACTCTAGGGTAATTCGCATTCACCATTGGAAACTGAAATGTCCTATCTGTATTGCTTCACTTCACCCTGTCAGTCCACAATCCCAAGCAAAACTAGAACTTGATCTGTGAGACCAGGACCAGGATCCCACTGCATTCTACAGGTCTGGGTCTATGACTGCTGCTTCTGTAAGTCCCATGGACATCTGCACTTTTCTGTGGGGTCTCAAAAAAGTCCTATCTGCATCCCCATACTCCAGCCTGCCACTGCTGGTACACAATCCCAAGTATAATATGTGATAAGACTTTGGAACCTGTATGATGTACCCTCTGAATCCTAAAGCTCTGAGACTCTATTCCTTAGTCACCTGAGTTCACTCCAATGGACCTGAATCAGGAGACCACTGCATCCTGCAGCTCTGTGTCTTTGACTATTCTATAAGTCCCAGGGATACCTGTGCTTAAATGTAGACCCCAGAAAATCCCCTTCTCCATCCTCCTGATACAGACTTGCACCAGCTAGAGCAAAATCTCTAGTGTAACCTGCTAACAACCTGTGGAATGTTGATAGAATACCCCACAAGTCCTGTAGCTCTTGGGTTGGGACTGTTGGAGCTGTATTCCACAAAGCCCCCTGAGTTCTCCCCATAGTACCTGGGGAGAGTACTCTCTGAAAGCTACTGCTCCATACCTATGACTACCTGCACACAATTTCTAGCCTAACCTGTATTCCCCCTGTGTGATCTCGAGAAGTTTCCCATTCATATCTCCCAATACCGGGACTAAGGCTTTTGGTGCTGTAAGCCCTAACATCTTCCATGCTCACACAGCAGAAACTGGGAAGATCCCTTCTACATCACACAGTTCCAGGACCACAGCTATTGATGCCATATGCCCTATCATAACTCATACTTGCCTGTTAGGACTGCACCGTCTGGGTCCCACAGCACCAGGAATTTGACTACTGTCATCACAAATCCTAGTGCAACTGACATCAAAAACAACTCTGGACCCTGAAGACACATGCCTCTGGAAACCCACACCTACTTCAAAGTCTCACTGCTATTTCCCTGAGCTGTTACATAGTAGACAACTCTTACACTCATAGACAGTGTTGACATTGATTATAACTGAAGAAATAACTCAGAGGTTGCACTTCTGGGCTCACCTAGAGCCAAAGCTGAAGAAACTACTCAGTTGACACCCCACTTTGCATTTGAACAGGAAAGACAGCTATTCTATCAAATAGAAGGAATTTATACCAGATGTACCAATGTCAACATAGGGAAACAGGAAACATGTAGCAAGGAAGCATGAAATATCCAAAAGAATACAATAGTTCTCCAGAAATAGATCCGATTTCAAAGAAATCTATGAAGTGCCCAAAAAAGAATTTTAAATAGCAATCCTAAGTAAACTTGATGAGATATAAGAGAATACAGATAGAAAATTCAAAGAAATAAGGAAAACAGTCCATAGTATCATGAGAAGCTCAACAAAGAAATAGAAATCATTGAAAGGAATCAATCAGAATCCTTGGAGTGGAATACAATATACAATAGAGAGCTTCAACAACAGAATACTCTAAGCAGAGGAAAGAATTTTTTTTTTTTGACAGGCAGAGTGGACAGTGAGAGAGACAGACAGAGAGAAAGGTCTTCCTTTGCCACTGGTTCACCCTCCAATGGCCACCGCGGCTGGCACGCTGCAGCCAGCGCACCACGCTGATCCTATAGCAGGAGCCAGGTACTTATCCTGGTCTCCCATGGGGTGCAGGGCCCAAGCACCTGGGCCATCCTCCACTGCACTCCCTGGCCACAGCAGAGAGCTGGCCTGAAAGAGAGGCAACCGGGACAGAATCTGGTGCCCCGACCGGGACTAGAACCCGGTGTGCAGGTGCCGCAAGGCAGTGGATTAGCCTAGTGAGCCGCGGCGCCGGCCAAGAATTTTCAATGTTGATGAAGACCAAAAGACCTCACCAACTCAACCAAAATCCACCTTCTCCAAGGAATATTACGATCAATTAATCAAACGTTAATGAAAAGGAGAGGATCCTAAAGACAGTAAGACAGTGAAAGAAAACCATCGAGTTACGTATAAAGGAAAACCCATTAGACTAACAGCAGACTTCTCAGCAAAAACCATACAGGCCAGAAGAGAATGGGATGGTGTACAAGGTCTTGAAATAAAAAAAGAAAAAAAAGCAAAGAACTCTCCAACGAAGGCTGTTATATCCAATGAAGCTATCCTTTAGTATTGAAGAAGAAATAAAATATTTCCCAAACAGAAACAGAATTTGTCACCCTCAGATAAGCTCTATAAGAAATCCTGAACAGAATCCTACATTAGATGTAAATGGATCATAAAAACCATCCTGAAAACACACTATAGTGCCAAATTCAGTAACAGAGCAAATGTACGAAACAGAAAGAGAAGAGGATTCAACCTTATTATGACAGGAAGCTACCAATTCATAAAGATAAATAATAAGAGAGGCAGAAGCATAGAATATATAAAACAGTTGTAAACAAACAAAATTATGTAAATTAGTTCTTATATATCAGTATTGGCCTTGAGTATAAAAGAATTAAAATCCTCAGTCAAACGATGGATGTTGGGTTAATGGGTAAAAAACAAGACCCAACTATTATACTGTTAGGTAGGAAGTCAGATATGAGCTTATGTGTGTGTGACATAAAGGCCTAAAGAAAAGACATCTATGTCCAGCATATGCATCTGCATCTCAAAGTCATCCTGATAACGTTTCAGGGGCAGCCCAGTATTCATATCCTGCCCTGCCCCCTCCTACCCAATAACCTGCCAGGTGGGGGGTCCCCGCCCCTTCTGCCCAGCAGTCTTCCACAATCTCCCAGATGCAGCCCAGTATCTGCATTTCAAATACCCTGCTCTGTATCCCGATTCTCCAGGGGGTCTTGCTCACCTTTCCTCTAAACTCAGGACAGTGGCACCAGCTAGGCTTCCTCCTGTCTGATACCTTCAGGGGAAAACTCAGATAGGAGATTCTTAATATTTACATCCATAAAATCCTTTGTTTCAGGAGGAGATGTGTGAAGACAAAGACCCATCTCCTTAAAAACCCCCAGCCTTAACCAGACTGCACACTCAGCACTCTGCCTCTCTGCTGAGCCGCCCACTTGGCCTGCCTAGGTGTAATCTCTCCACTCAACCATGTAACCTCGCTCCTCCACCCCGCCCCCAGTCCGAGCGACTGGGCACTCTCCCTCAGGTTCTGTCTGGAGAGGTGCCCATCCGTTCTTATGGATGTCCCTTCCCTAATAAACCTTGCTATTTTACCTCCCACTACTCTCTGTCTCACACCTGAATTCTTTCTTGCATGAAGAACCCTGCCATTCTGCAGTAACAATACTACCTATAAGAAACTCACTTCATAGATAAAGATACCCATAGACTAAGGTGAAGGGTTGGAAAAGTATATACCTTGAAATGGAAATGAGAAGTGAGGTGGAGTAACTATTCTCATATCCAATAAAAGAGACTTTAAATAAAAACTGTAGAAAGACAAAATGCCATTATAAACTTTTTTAAAAAGATTTATTTTATTTATTTGAAAGAAAGAGTTACAGAGAGAGGTAGAGACAGAGAGAGAGGTCTTCCATCTACTGGTTCACTCCCCAGATGGCCACAATGGCCAGCGCTGCGCTGATCTGAAGCCAGGAGCCAGGAACTTCTTCTGGGTCTCCCACATGGGTGCAGGGGGCCAAGTACTTTGGCCATCTTCTACTGCTTTCCAAGGCCATAGCAGAGAGCTGGATCAGAAGAGGAGCAGCCAGGACTAAAACTGGTGCCCATATGGGATGCCGGCGCCTCAGGCCAGGGCTTCAATCTGCTGCGCCACAGCCCCAGCCCACATTATATACTTATAAGCAGATCCATTCAACAAAAGATATAACTAACATAAGTGTATGCACTCAAAATATATGCACTGAAAATCAAAAAAGGATACTTCAAAATTCAACAACACCATAGAATAAATGGACCTAACAGATATTTGCAGAACGTTTCACCCAAAAGCTACAGAATGCACATTCTTCTCATCAGCACCTGGAGCATTTTCCAGGATATACCATAAATAAGCACAAATCAAGTCTCAATCAATTTAAGAAAATGAAAATACCATATGCCTTAGATCACAAAGAAATACAACTAGAAGTTAACAATAAAGAGGGCAATAGAACATTTACAAATATGTAAAACCTGAACCACATGCTCTTGAATGACCAATGGATTACTGAAGAAATCAAACAGAAAATAAAAACTTCCTTGAAAAAATTGAAAATACAACATATCAGAAACTGTGGGGGTACAGCAAATGCAATTCATAGCAATAAGTGCAAATATTTTTAAAAATTAAAAGATTTCAGATAAACTATCTAACAATGTATCTCAAGGACTTAGAAAAAGAACAAACTAAACCTCAAATTAGCAGGAAGCAAGGCATGATAGGGTTCCAAGCAGAAATATTGAAACTAAGAATCCAAAAACAAAATCTGATTTTTTGAAAAGGTAAAAAAAAAAATAGACAAATGTTTAGTCAGAGTAACAAAACAAAAACAAATAGAAAACTAAAATAAATAAAATAGGAAATACAAAGGCTCCTAAGAAACTACTATAATCAGGTATCTGCTAACAAATTGATGAACCTCAAATAAATGGATAAATTCCTGAATACATACAACCTTCCAAAATAAAATCAAGAAGCCAGAGAAAATCTAAACAGAGCAATTGCATATAATAAGAATGAAGTAGTAATTTAATTTAAAATCTCCCATCAAAGACAAATCCAAGACCTGATGGATTTACAAATGAATTCTAAAAAACATTTTTTTAAAAGATTTATTTATTTATTCAAAAGTCAGAGTTACACAGAAAGAGAAGAGGCAGAGAGAGAGAGAGAGAGGTCTTCCATCCGCTGGTTCACTCCCCAATTGACCGCAACAGCCGGAGCTGTGCCAATCCGAAACCAGGAGCCAGGAGCTTCTTTGGGGTCTCCCATGCAGGTGCAGGGACCCAAGGACTTGGGCCATCTTCTACTGCTTTCCCAGGCCATAGCAGAGAGCAGACCAGAAGTGGAGCTGCCAGGACTTGAAACGGCTCCCAGAAGGGAGCAGGTGGTGGCTTTACCCTCTATGCCACAGCACTGGCCCATCTAAAAAACATTTAATGAGGAAATATTTCCAATTCTCAAAATAATCCAGAATATTGAGAAATATGAAATTCTGTCAAATTTTTTCCATAAGACTAGCATTACTTTGATACCAAAACCAAATAAAGACACAAAACACAAAGTTTAGACCAATATTCTTGATGAGTATAAACCCAAAAATTATCAACAAAATATTAGTAAGCTAAATCCAGCACTACTTCAAAAAGATCAAACACCACAATCAAGTGGGATTTACCCAGATATTTATTTGCAAGTCAATAAAATTAATAAAGCAGTGGAGGATGGCTGTGAGTAGACAGGACACGAGAGCATTCATTCTAAGAGCATGCGGGCGGATAGCCGTGTGCTCCCACTTTTATTTAGAGGGTACCAACAGTTCTATAAGGCAGCAGACATGTAGGCAAGATTATACATCAACTTAAGGATTTGGGAAAAGGAATTTGGTCTGGTGGTCTAAGACAGGGATCAGAGCTGTGCTGTAAATCTTCAGAGACAGGCCCATTTAAATACTCCTGCAAATTTACAAATTCCCAAAAACTCCCCAGATACCAGTTAACATCCATTAGCCCCTGCTGCCCCTGCTGCCCCAGCTGCTACATTCCTTTGGGGGCCGGTGTGCCCACCACCACCACCTACCCCTCCCCCCCCGCCCTACCTCGCCTGTTTTGGTGGGAGCAGAAACCGTGGCTCTGCCTCTAATTTCAGAGCAGTTTGCTGTCTGAGAGATATTTATGCAGCATCTTCTACAGATGGCCGAAAGATTTGGGCCCCTGTATCCATGTGGGAGACCCAGATGAAGCTCCTGGCTCCTGGCTTTAGCCTGGCCCAGACCTGGCCATTGTAGCCATTTGGGGAGTGAATCAATGAGTAGAAAATCAGTCTCTCTCCTGCTTCTCCTTCTGTCTATAACTGTGGCTTTAAAATAAATGAATTAACCTTTAAAATAAAATAAAATTAAATAGAAATAAAAATAAATGGGGACGGGCCTTAGCTCAGAGCTGGCTGCTGCAGTCATTTGGAGAGTGGACCAGCAGATGAAAGATTCTCTCTCTCTCTCTCTCTCTCTCTCTTTCTCTCTCAAGTAAATATATAAGTATATATTTTAAAATATATTGTAAAAAGAAAAGAAAGTGAAGCCGGGCCTTCTACATTCTCTAGGCTTTCAGCTCTACCAGAGAAGTCCAAGCACATGCCAGGCACAACCAGAGAGGTTCAAGACTTACTTTCTTTTCCCTATAAAGAACCTTATGCTTCATTTATGCCGAAAAGCTTTGTATCTGTGTTGCCTCTGACTCAATCTTCTTTGCATTTTCTCTGTCCTCTAAATGACAATGAGAAGGTCTCTGCCTCAGAGCTACGTCTGAGGAAGTGTTGGCAATAATCATAATTAGAACTGCCACTGACTGTCTCCTCAACTAGAAACTACACCAAGCTCAAACTTAATTTAACAGGTAAAATTAATGAGCTCATGCCAGGCACTTGGCAAAGACACACACATATCTATATCTATATCTATCTATCTATCTATCTATCTATCTATAGATAGATAGATAGATAGATAGATATAGACAGATATATCTATATCTAGATATCTAGATATAGATATAGATATAGATATAGATATAGATATAGATATAGATATAGAGAGAGAGTCTGATTTAGTAGCCCAGAAACCCCAAAAGGTAGAAATCACTGGTCCAACTGAGGTTCAGAGAGTCAAATGGCCTGGCAACAGGCCCATGATACCCATTCTCTCAGAGTCCAAAATCCTGGCTCTTACCTTTAGGATGCTCCCTCTTGGTCATCTCTTCTAAGCCTATGGCTCTTCCCTTAGGAAGTTACCTAAAAGAAGCTACCTCAGCTCTTCCTTTGTTAACATCCAATTCTTCTTTCCTTTCTTCATACCCAAAACCCAACCTCACCCTAGCTATATGGTAGGCCTGGCCAGTGACCCCTCTTCTGGCAAAATACAGGTAGTGAGATAAGAAGCACATATCCAGGCTTTGTAGGTGGTGGGGTTTCTCAAGTCACAGACAGATCTAAGTATTGGGATGTAGGAAGAAAGATATATAGTGCCCCCAAAAAAAGGAAGATCCAGGGGAAAAGAAGGTGGGTGTGTCATTTTTCTTTAGCTGCCCCTGCAGAGGTCATCATGAGGATTAAAGGTATAAAGAGATTCTTAAGCTGTCAAGTGAAATACAAGTATGATAATACTATATGGACTGTATTACCTCAACATTAAGATGTTTCTCCTGTGTCTCTGTGTGGTGGTGGTGGGATTATGTCACCTACTAGGTTCTAGAAACTGTCCTCAGCTATGAACTAATTAATAAAACAGTTTTCAAACTTCAAAAAAATGTTTCTCATATTTTATTATTGACAAGCAAAACTTACCTTATACTTTGTAAGTACACTAACTTCACTAAGACGTTTCTACCCTCTGTTAATTCAGAGGTGATTTTGCAATGGATGGCTTCTTACCATCCACAGCACTCCATATGGATTCAGTTGACATTCCCAAGTCAGGGGTTAGCAATGAGATTGATGTTGTGTTTTGCTCAATAAGAGTTTTTCTAAGGTATATAGCCTTACCTGAGAGGACAATCTTTAGCTACTGTTTTTCCAAGCAAGAGAAGAAAAGCTGAGGGTGCGCACAAGCCCTAAATTGCTTGGTAGGGCAAGGAAAGGCAGGATAAGGCCCACCTTACCTTTATTAGACCTAGAGCAAAAAGTACAATTGGAAGCACCCACAGTGCTCCCCTTTTCTAATCTCATCCCAATCTGGTCCTATCAAAGAACGGTCTTCACATGCTCACACGCAAACACACAGCCCTGCATATAGTTAACACAGGCACTGACCCTAATGTAGTCGTTAGCTACTCCTCTGGCCTTAGTGTGCCACATCCATAGCATCGTTCACCCTTGAGCAGATCTGAGAAAGAGGCTCACAAAGGCTCTGGAGGCATGCTCGGGGCCCTTTGGGAAGGTGATTTCAAAATCCCAGTACTTGGAACACGGGCTAGGTTCTGGACTCAAGAAAGGAAGCCCCTATGACATAGAGAAGTTAGAGACAGCAAAGTCCAGAAAAATACGTTTACCTTTGATATTGCCTGCAGTTTCAGGGATTCCCAAGACTTCCCTCAGTTTGATACTCCCCTAGAAGCATTCATAGAAAGGATATTATCCTCATGCATTGGTTTAATATAGGGAAACAACACAGATTAAAGGTAGGGGCAGGGTTCAGTAGGGTTCCAACTGTGGTACTTGCATTCATCCTCTCCTTGTGGGACTGCTGACAGCATTAACTCCCCTCAGCAGTGATGTATAACAATTTGCACAGAATATTTTCAGCTAGGGAAACTTCTGTAAGCCAGCATTTGCGATGCTGCTCAGTCACATCCATGTTGACTGCTCCCACAACTGAGCTTTGGTCTTCAGTCCCTCCAGAGGCTGCCCTTTGGAGGTAGAGCACCTAACATGTGGCTGGCTTAGTGCCCTCTTCATGAGTAAAATTGTTAGACTGTTTGGCATTGTCCAAAGATCCTAAGTTTAAAAAAAAATTCTTTCTGGAGAAATTTCCCAGGATACCAGGTCAAAGGTCAAACCTTTCTTTGGGTATGGTTATGTTTTTTATCACATTAGCATCGTACTCCTGACTCATAAGGATCACAATGACCAGAAAAGTTAGAGGTTTCCCCATTAAATTTGAAAGTTAGATAACAATGAACATTGTTTCTGCATAAGTATATCCCAAACACTCTGTGGAACATACTTATCCCCCCAAAAGTTTGTTATTTATCTGAAATTAGAATCTCATTAGATATTTTCTATTTTTATTTGCTAAATCTGCCAATGGGCAGGAAAAAGGATACACCTGGGTCAGAACTGTGGCTTCTTCAGCTTCTCAAAGTAGACGTCTTGTTTTCTGAGCCTAAGGGCTGACTGGGTAGCATACCTATGTATTTGCTGCAAACTTGAAGCAGAGTTGATGATCGTTGAAGGTCAGCCCCAGAATCTCTAACCACAGATGACCACTCAGATGAGGAAGAATTAAAGAGTGATCCAATCCGTCATGTGGACAAGGAGAAAGAGGCTACCTGTGTGGGTTTGGTCACAGCAGACACTGCACATTGTCAGAAATCTCTTACTGTGAGTCAGTTTTGGATATTTCAGACTCACTCCTGCCAACAATCCTGAGGTATAGTCCCTCTGCTTCCACTCAGATATACTTCGGTTTGCATCCCAGACTGACTACTGGTTAGCTACTGTTCTCAGGAGATTATTTTTTGAGACTTCAGTTTTCTCTTCCATTAATTGGATCTACAACATGTTTCAGAAATGTTTTGGAGAGAAGCATGAGCTAATTTATATAAAGCATCTTGCATGTACTAAATTCTCAAGAAAAATTTACTTCTCTCCTACTTTTTTTGAATTAACAATTGATTTTGTTATGAAAGTATTCAATTTGAAAATTTGAGACACTGTCTTGTGAAATTGAGTGACTTTCATTTTTGGTTGAGGAAGTCAAATACTGGTTGGTTATATTCCCCATACCTGTTCCAAGTCTTTGCAGCCTCTATGAGCTTGAAAGAGAACACTCACTAGCATAGAGAAAACCATACCCATATGGGAAAAAGAGTCACCAACATCCCACATGATTGTGTTTCTTAGAAACCAGCCCTGAAACACCAACCACTTAGTTTGTTTATACTGTGGCCTTTATTCCCAAGCAAGATGTGGATTCTAAAAATTCACATGTTCTTCATCAAGAGAATAATCTTCAACCACAAAGGGAAGGATCTCAAAAGCATTTTAGTTAATACATTCCTTTTGCTAATGTAACCAAAATATTCCAGTGTTTTCCCTTAATACTCTAAATTTACAGCTAGCAGACAGATGCTTCTTCTCAAAGGCTTTCATAAATCTTCCCATATGAGATGGAAATGAAGGATTTATTCTTGCCCGTCTTTTAATTTTACTCAACACTCAATGAGTTATTCTTACAGCTGGCATTTCAAATGTATTAGTAGAATTTATCACTCAAAGGCTTTTGCAAGGACTAAATTACACTAATGAATTGACTATGAATTTGAAGCCTAACATGAGGCCAAATATTTTCTGGCTTCATTTCTGTATCTCAGCAAACAGCTTAATTTGCTCCCTACTTATCCATTACTGCTAAATAGTCTTGCTATTATTGTAGTAAATGGCTGCAAACCCTGGCTTACCCTAAGGCTCAGGCTGAATGGAGTGGGAAGAGGACATTTGCTGTAGACAGGAAGGGTAAAAACCTGCCATCCACTCATTTTTCCAGAGCTGGAGGAGGCAGGTGGGGATCATAGTCCAACCTACCTTTTTCAGTCCCTCTCATAGTCATAGTCTATTCTTAACAGCTGGCATTTTCAATGTACTAATGAAATTTATCACTGAAAGGATTATGAAAATGTTAAATTATACCAATGAACTGACTTTGAATTTGAAATTGAACATAAGGCCAAATATGTTCTGGCTTAGGGAATTTTTTTTTTATCTCAGCAAACTACTTAATTTTGTTCCTACTTATCCATTATCGTTAAATCGTCTTGCTATTATAGCAATGTCTGCTAGCAGCATTATAGTTAAGAGTCTGTGCATGTTTTCATTATAAGTGCCTATTTTCTGAGATTCAGACTATTTGGGAAACTATGGAAATCACACAAAGCTCTCAAGTTTTGCTGGAATTAGTCCAGCCTTATATTTTACCTTTTGTACACATTAAGAATCAGGTCTCAAAAGGGAGAAAGTCATCAGCTATTCCCCCAAAGAGTTGACATTCTGCTGACTTCCAGTTTTGTGTTACTCTGATTTGAACTGGTAATGTTGGTGTTTGCTTCAGCATCGTCCCATTTTATTTGCTGTGTCCAGTAGTCTTTTTCATTTAAGTGACAGTTGTGAATCATATATTCCTGTGAATAGTTTATTCCCTGCTAATCACCTACTGGACAAGATTTAATTCCTAAAAAGGGCAGGAGATTTTTTTTCAGGTTTTCATATGTGAAACACAAATGACCAACTGAAACTTGTAACCTACAAAGCACTCTGTTCTTCTGTGGGAAACAACTGTTTCTCATAAAGATGTAAAGGGGGATGAATCAAACAATCACCCCCAATCCTTTAAGTTTTGACATGCACAATATAAAGATTTTAAAACCTTGGAATTCAAGATTAAGATTGAGAAATAGGAATAACTAGAAAAAAAAAAGGAATAAAAAAATCTGTTGCCTTCAGTGAAACTTCTGAAAGCTCCAAAACGCTGTGCGTCTATATTCCTGAGTCAGTCTCCATGAGGCCTTGGGAAGCTCAGTGTTGCTCTGGTGTCGCATCCTCCTCTCTTGCCTTTTCTTTAGATGTAAGGAGTAGTTCCTATTGTCCCTTTCTCTGAGAGAGCTCAGCCAGAGACTTCTCAGACACAGTCTAAAACCCAAGACTTTCTCAGTTCCTACAGACCAACAGCGCCTAGGTATAAGGCTTAGAGGTAGGTGCTGTACATCACAAATTCCTCCCAGTGGGGGACTGAAGCTTGGGCCCAACTTCTCACTGCCTTGACCCATCCCTGGGAGAACTTGCATTTTAGTGAGGTGGTTTGACAGTATTTCACAACCCTTCTCAGTCAAAGCATATGCTGGAACTTTTAACTACAGGGAGCAGGACACCCCAGGCTCATCTCCCTCCTGCCAATTGCCTCCAAATTCAACTATCTGTCCATCTACCCCCTTTTCAGAAGTCACCTTCCTTTCCTATAATTCATGCTGTGTGTTAGAAATTGTTAAAGGGAATGAGAAAACCAATTATCCTATGACATGCAGAAGTTCTCTTCACATATCGCCAGAGGTCAAGTTGTGTTCGATGGGAAGCAAAATCTGCTTTATGGACCATTCTTAAGCTTCAGGTGATGCTCTTGGCTTCCACTGATGTCTTTCTGAATATGCCCAAGACACTGAAAATTATTCCATTTAGGAATTCATCAGAGAAAAGACACCTATGAATTTGCCCAACAAATTTGTTTTCTGTTCGTAACCTTGACTTTCAAAATAACCTCCCAAATCCAATTATTCTTGGTTTTTCTATAAGTGAAACACAAGACACGTTGCTGTTCCTGACCTTTTAGAATCAGATGCTACTTCTGTTTCACCTTGAGTGGAGGGAACTTCCCAGCATTCACAGCAGTTTCACCTTGCGTGAGGATAATAGAAGGTCCTACCTACACACTACTTTGCACTCACATCTTTTCTCTTTCCTTATTTTAATTTTTTTCAAGATTTATACCTATTAGGTTGAACAGAGGGCACAATGTGCTAATCTCAGGCTTACAATGGTTTCTCTTCTGCATGTGCAAGAATGAAAAGCAGAGAGTAAGGATGTTTGTGGAGACCTCTGGCAGAGGGGAGGCTCCCAAACTCAGGATTCTTTTTTTTTTTTTTTTTTTTTGACAGGCAGAGTGGACAGTGAGAGAGAGAGACAGAGAGAAAGGTCTTCCTTTGCCGTTGGTTCACCCTCCAATGGCCGCCGCTGCAGCCGACGCACCGCGCTGATCCGATGGCAGGAGCCAGGATCCAGGTGCTTTTCCTGGCCTCCCATGGGGTGCAGGGCCCAAGCACTTGGGCCATCCTCCACTGCACTCCCTGGCCATAGCAGAGAGCTGGCCTGGAAGAGGGGCAACCGGGACAGAATCCGGCGCCCTGACCGGGACTAGAACCCGGTGTGCCGGCGCCGCAAGGTGGAGGATTAGCCTATTGAGCCACGGCGCTGGCCCCAAACTCAGGATTCTAAGAGTGCTGGCTGAGCGGAGGCATTCAGAATAGGACTAGGCTAAGGGAGCCCAAACTGCCTACTGTAAAAAAATGCTAAATGCATTAAAAATTGTAATTCCTATGCCCTGGGATATTTCCAGAGTAGAAAAAACCTGTGTTTTGGGCCTGTTTGTTATCATAATTGGCTTCTTTTTTGGGGAAAGAATCACACTTTCTCTGATTCTGGTACGTGTGGCAATTAGAGGAAATTCCAAAGGTATTTGAAGCAAGTAGAAGCCAGGGGGCCGGGAGTAATACGTTGTAAGCAGTGAGCTCTACTTTAAAGAATAACTGGATTTTTCCCCCCAAGGTAAATTTACTCTGCATTTTGAAGATATATTGGATGGAAGAGCTGCCAGTCGTCCATCCTCTTAGCCATTTATACATGTGAAAATGATATTTTTACGTTCACATTCAGGTATGAAATAGCATGCCCCAATTCTAATGGCAAGTGATGCCAAGTCAAACAAGGTGCTGAGCCATGTTAATGGAAAAGACATTATGCCACGGTCAAACAAAGTAAAACATACATTTGATGTAAAAGGGATTCCAAAGGGAGGCTAATGTTTAAACTTTGTTGTGTAAGTTTTCTGGTTGCTTATCCTTTAATGGGCCTAAATTCATTTCCTGGGAAATTATGACCTAGAAGGTAAAACAGACACTCCTTCAAGAATACATTTCTCCGACTTTTCCAGGATAGACCCTCCAATTCCTGGCTCAATATCTTGGCTCCCATTCTTTCTTCTTTTTAGATTTTTCTTCCTTCATTTGTGCCAATCTCGAGAGTCTAGACAAATGTCACTACTTAAGAGAATGGGAGCATCCTCTTCTAAATCTGGAGTATTTACTACCTCTACTGATCATCCATAGCACATATACTTATACAGACACATTGGAAAACAGGAAATGGTAGTGAGCAAGAGCAGAGGCCTTAAAATGTAAAAGTGTGTGCTTCAGTACTAGCCCGACCTCTGACTATCATAGCTGTGACACCTGGTGAGCTCTTTACACTTTCTAGGTGATTTCCTCCCCCATAAAATAAAGAATATTATCAATACACCAATCCCATGGAGCTACTGATATGAACAAATGTGATTATATATGAAGTATTTAGTCAAGTGTCTGGGTCTATACAGAATATGGTGACTGTTAATATTTCAGTATACTTTCCACTTTCTTTTTAAATTCCTAACCTAACTCTGTATGGACATAAGGCCCCCTACTGTTCTCTACATTCATCTATACTGGGAATCATATCTTCTGCATATTTCCCTTTCTCTGAGGTTCTGGGACAATGCCCTGTACTACATTATGCGCAAAATAGATGAATGTTGAAATTTTGGGGCTGACAACTATGTTCCACTCTTGAAATGCATGATCTCTTCAGATTACATTGAAGAGACCAACGGGAAATAAGTATCATGTTTCACCAAGCAAATAAGGAAGCCCAAGATGCACAGCAGTTAAGTGTTAAGAGTGAAGACATTACAGATGACGATGATATTTGTACCATTATTAAATTAAAAAAGGGATATGATCAGCTGTTTGGCTTAGGGGTTAAGAAACCTGCTTCCCAAGCTAGGAGTGCCTGGGTTGAAATTCTAGCCCCTGCTTGCAGCTTCCCACCAATGGAGACCTTAGGAGGCAGCAGGTGATGGCTTCCTCCAATTGGGTCCCTCCAATCTATGTGGAAGACCTTGCTTGAGTTCTAATCTCCTCAATAAAATTCTGGGTATTTGGGAATGAACCAGCAGATGAGAACTGTCTCTCTGTTCTTCTCTCCTTGTCACTCTGCCTCTTAAATAAATAAACCATATAACAAAATAAAATAAAATAATAAATACAAGCAAGATGGATTCTCAAGAGAAAAACTGTACAGTCTGAAAATCAAACTGGCATTAAATCTGGTTCACACAGGGGAGGAATACTTTTTAAAATGTCAACATTTTGTGTGAAATATCTGATTCTTGAAAGAATTAACATGTAAGAACTAGTTGTCAGTCAGGTCTTGAGTAACCAGATGCTGGGCTCTATTTTGAGCCTTTAGATTAATTGCTGAAGCTAAATGCATAGGCAAAAATATCTCATTCATTCAAATTCTGGGCATGAAGAAAAAGTGTATGTAATTTAACAAAAATAATGGTAAATGTAGTCTTAATTTATTTTCATATCAAATTAGGTGACAGTCATTTCCTCATTCTTATGATACAAGATGGCATTAAATCTCTACCTTACTACTTCTCCAGGCCTCAAAGAATTCTCACCTCAGTGGAATCTGAAAACTTAATTTTTCTCAGTATATAAAATTCATAAGACTTGTAAAAAACATACCATAGTACCATGGCTTTTAATTTCCTCATGGCTTATATAAACATGAGGCTGTCTACAGCTGGATATGTGTGAGGTTTTTTTCTTCACTCTATCTAAGAGGATTGTTTTTGAAAAATCATCTTTAATTTAGAGAAGCATGGTACATAAAAGAAGTGTATACATTACCATCTGCTAAAAAAGTGTCGGAAGGCTCCCCGTGGCGAAGCTTGCAGCATCCTGTGGTTTCCAACATCATTACTTGAGGGGTTCGGCAAGGTTTCTCCTAAGCACTGTCAAGTCTTTGCTGAGCATTTGGCAGCACTGAGATTATTTTAAGCAGCTCATTTCGGTTATAGCCTGAAAAGATTTCCTGTTTTTATGACCTAGCCCCTTTTCTCAGGAACGGGCGGGGTGAGGGAAGTCTGCAACCCCAGAGCTGGGAAAGACCCTTGTCTCAGAAGCACTGAGAGGAGTTCCGGATAAGGAGACATCCATTCTAAAAGACGTCACCCAGAAGCAAGGCACCTGTAGGGCTTGACCTTGGTAAAGAACCAAACTCAAGAGAAAAAGTAGAAGTTAGGAAAATGGTTTACTTTCCTGATTTTTACAATCAACATCTGTTGGAATGGGGAAATCACAAACTAACACGTCACCAGGAACTCATGTTCGCACAGACATGCACGTACGCTCAGACACACATTTGTCATGCACAGCTAGCGTAATCTTTAAAAATTACTTTCTTGAGGATGGTGTTGTGGCATGGTGGGTTGGGCCGCTGCCTGCGCAGATGGCATCCTATATGGGTGCTGGTTCATGTCCTGGTTGATCCACTGCTGATCCAGCTAACTGCTCATGTGCCTGGGAAGGCAGTGGAGGATGCTATGAGTGCTTGGGCCACTGCCCCCATGTGGCAGACCTGGAGGAGACTTTTGGCTCCTGGCTTCAGACCAACCCAGGCCTGGTTGTTGTGACCATTTGGAGCATGAACCAGTGGATGAAAGATTTTCTCTCTCTCTGTCTCTCTCTCTGTGTGTGTAACTCTGCCTTTCTTTTTTTTTCTTTCTTTCTTTTTTTTTTAATTTGACAGAGTTAAACAGTGAGGGAGAGAGACAGAGAGAAAGGTCTTCCTTCCGTTGGTTCACCACCCAAATGGCCACTACGGCCGGTGCGCAGCGCCAATCCGAAGGCAGAAGCCAGGTGCTTCCTCCTGGTCTCCCTTGTGGGTGCAGGACCCAAGCACTTGGGCCATCCTCCACTCCCTTCCCGGGCCACAGCAGAGAGCTGGACTGGAAGAGGGGCAACCAGGACTGGAACCCAGCGCCCATATGGGATGCCAGTGCCGCAGGTGGAGGATTAACCAAGTAAGCCACCGCACCGGCCCCTGTAACTCTGCCTTTCAAATAAATAAATATTTTTAACAGGTTACTTTTCCATCCTTTCTACAAAACCTTTCAGTCAGTCACTCAATTTTTTCTCAATTTTCTCCCCCTACCCGACGCCTTGGCTTTTCCCATCATCTCATAATGCCCTGAATGTGGTAGCTCTGCCCAGCATCCAACTACTTCATCTGTACATGTGCCCTTTGCCATGCCTCTAGTGCCTGTCTATTCCATAACCTGGTAATTTTCACATTTTTAAATTTCAAATCCTTTCCAAAAGTGGAACTTTAGTTAGAAGCTGATGATATAAAACAGGTAAAAGCAGAATTATTCTATTTAAATGTGAATGAGGAGGGTCTCTTGTCTTTGTCTCTCATGGTTCACCATGTTGTTATTTTAATTTTGCTTTTATTTACAATATATATTTTGTGAGAATTTACTATATATTAGATTATGTGCTAATCATTCTTACTTTTACTTTGCATTTAGAAGCTGAACTCAGGAAATTAAAATAGTCTGCAGGATTAAAAATTAGTACAATGGGACTGGCACTGTGGCATAATAGGTAAAGTTGCCATCTGTGGTGCAGGGATCCCTCATGGCCACCTGTTCGAGTTGCCATGCTATTTTAAAACGAGATCTAAATTATTTCTGTGAAGGTTTAGATTCTACCAAACACATGAAAAAAAAAAACAAAGCCCTAATCTTTTTCTGTAGTAGCCATTCTAAACACCAACCAAACTCACTTCCTCTGGCAAAGTCCCACTTATCTACACCGGTAGATTTAGATCACCCCTTTACTCTGCATGTCCTCTACACGTATTCCTGTGCTTTGTAGAACAGGACACCATGTGGAAAATGGATGACTTGCCATCAAACTCCCCAAAGACAGAATGGCTTCACTCTTTCCTCTGCCCATCTCCAACCCTTGCAAAATAGGCAGTGGCTCACATAGCCATGAATGTGAACAGTAGTTCATTGAATAAAGGAGCATAGAGTTTCTCTCTTTAAAAAGTTTCAACTTTTCATGGTTGTGAGCAATGCCTTGCACCAAAGGTCTAACTCTTCCTATCACCATTAGATGCCTATAAAACTCAATCACTGTCTTGATCCTGAAGAAGCATCTTATAGTAGATGAATGTGAAAGCATATCAAATGGCAATTTTCCAGAACCCTGGGGTCCAAAGCTGAAGACAAAGAAAAACACAAACATCTTCACCTTTTAAAGGGAACCACGAGTAATTTGGGTCACTCACCTACCAGGCCTTATCAAGAGTCAGCTAAGAAATAGTTCAACCACACCCTTGATCTCAGTTCCTAGTCTGCTACCTGAAAATTAAGCAAAGGGCTTGGAAGGGGGACTGAGAGAAGTTCTGATAATCAGTGCCAGCAAGAACATAGTGAATAGAAGGTTTTGGGGTTCAGTTTTTTTCTCTCACTTTCTTAAAGCCCAATGAAATTCCCTCAGAGAGAATTGCTTGTAACAAATGGGAGTGCCTGCAGACTGAAACCATGCCTCCTCATTACCCTCCATTAGATATGGCTTAGAAAGGGAAGGCTGCTCAGCCTTTTGTTTCCCTAAATGAGGAAAACATGAGCTGAGATGAGAGGGTGAAGGGAAGGGGGTTTAGGGGAGCATCCTTCTTTCCTGTTACTGGGCTTGGCAAAGAGGCCTGAGTTTCAGGTTTGTAGGACACCGAGGAAGAGGGTTGAGGCTGTCTTGCTAAGCAAAAAGTCTGCCTGTAAAGACAATAGGCACAAAGGCAAGCAGCTGTGGGCTGTACTGAAAACAATAGGACCTTGTTGGAGGGGACATATGGAAGAAGACAGAGACGTGGGGAGGCCCAAAGGACGCCACAAAATCTTACGCATATCCCCTTTGCATTTGTATGACTATGCACTGAAGTCTTCAGCAGCCATCTGGTATTGACCAGGCAATAAAAACACTTGGAAAAAGGACATTTCCATGAACAGAAGTAAAGAGATGTTTGCTTTTTTTTTTCCTTTAGTGTCCTTTATCACTATAGCAATCCTAGAAATCAGATTGTGAAAATGGAAGGGCAGATTCAAAATCACATTAGGGTGTTTAATGCTGGAGGTAGCCCTAATAATAACAAAGGAAATAAGATGAAATATGAGAAAAGGATGATAAAATAGACTTGAATGGAAGGGCCTGGAAAACAATTGATCCTCTCCAAAATGTCACTGAGTGATGTTCAGGGTTATTTTTATAGAACATGGTTAAACAGCAGTTGGAAAAATGAAATCTTTTCCAATTATTAACCCACTAGATTGAGATGACTTCATAAAATTTACTTATATCAATTTATATCGAAAAGAAGGAAGTCAAAGTGTAAACATTTTTGTATAAAAAGTTCAAGAGAACTCCAAAGCTACAAAAATCTATATTTAGAGATCCTACAGGCCATCTGCCTTGACAATGTATCTATACAAATTGGTCACCTGTATAATGTCACTTTGGTCTCATGAACAAATGTTCTTTTGGAAACTTGTTTAAGAGAACCACTTACTTCAGTATATGAAGTAAGTTCTGCATGATTAACATTATTTTTGAGCAAGATTTTAACTTATAAATATATAAATTGAACTTTTTATATAAGTTTCCAAGCTACATGTCATAAGTTGTACATTGCAAGTCAAACATCTCAGGTAGCATAAGTTAAATACTGTAAACAGTGAAAGAACCACCCTGCATCATGGTCACTCTCCACTTGGCACCACTGTTAATAATTACTTATCTTTTCAGAAATTCCAGATATCTCTAGGAGCATTTAAGCTTATAAATGTGTTTCTTCTTCTTAGCAAAAAAAAAAAAAATGGAATTTACCACAGTCTGGCTTTTATTTCACTACATATATGTTTTAGGCCATGCCTTCATGTCAGCACATGTGGATCCAACTCATTCTTTTTTTTTTTTTAAGATGTATTTATTTATTTGAGAGGCAGAGGCTCAGAGAGAGAGAGAGAGAGAGAGAGAGGGAGAGAGAGAAAGGTCTTCCATCCACTGTTTCACTACCCAAATGTCCACAAAAGCCAGAGCTGGGCTGATCTGAAGCCAGGAGCCTGGAATTTCTTCCCAGTCTCCCACATGGGTGCAGGGGCCCAAGGGCCTGAGACATCTTCTACTGCTTTCCTAGGCCTTGGCAGAGAGATGGATTGAAAATGGAGCAGCCAGGACTTGAACTGGTACCCATATGGGATGCCAGCACCGCAGGCGGCAGCTTTACCTGCTATGCCACAATGCCAGCCCCCAACTCATTCTATTAAGCATCACATAATATTCCACTTAATCTTAACCACTTTTTCATTAATGGATTTTGGGCTCAACTGCATGCATTTAATGTGCTATCACATAATAAAACAGTGATTATCTTAATACACATTTGTCTAATTCTAAAAGGAGGATCTCATTTAATTCTGAATTTACAAACCAATGTTACAGTATTATTCAGAATGTAGTATCTGAAGAATTGCATGATATCAAGAGGTTTGATAAGTAACCAGTGAAACTAAAATTCTGGTTCGTATAGTTTACGATATTATGTAATTTAAAACAGTACATCCAAACCCTCAAAATTGTCAGTTTATGTTTGATAAAAGCAAGTAGTCTTATTTAATCAGCAGACTCATAGCCCCATGCTGGACCCTAGAGTGTACTGAGTGTATACACTTGCTGCCTTAAGCAGAGATGCGGTGAGAATTAATAGGCTAATACATACAACCTCCTGATGACGGGTGATTGCAGCAGTTAACGTAAACAGGGTCACTATTTCCTTTCTGGTTCGCTCAAGCTCCAGATGACAAAGCAAAGGCACTGCTACAGGTTTAACTTACATTTGTTTGTCATTCTTCAAAGTAATCACAACCTTCTCCAGTTTATCTGAGGTCAAAATACCTTCTATTTTAACAAACCAGGGTAAAGGGCAGAGAATGCTACCACTGAGGCTGTGTTGGAGCTGTCTTTAATAGCTGAGACCATGTATTTTTTTTCTCTAAGATAAATGTTTCTGTCAGCATGAAACTCTTATTTAGGTTTTAAGCCACTCACTGCCTCGTGTTCCTGCCGCTGCTGCCCACTCAACCTAGCTGTCCACCCTAGACCTGGACCAACCCCTGCCAGGATCCCAGCCCTCCCTGGATGATAACCATGTCTGAAAATGGTGTTTATCTGAGGGCTGTTTATACTCGGCAGTGTAAGTTGAGAAACCTCCTAACAGAAGCCCCTCTTCTGAGAGGTGTGTCTGTGTGAGCGTACGTGGATGTATAAAAAGACATTTCAGTTTTCAATAAACTGTTTACTGTTCAAACATTAAATAAATGTAGAACTGTTTTAATCAGCTGAACAAATATTTAACGTACACTCCAGCATAAGAGCTGTGTTTAAAAATATCCTCTATGCTGCTAAGACACAGGGAATTTATGGAAACCAGTGACCTAGAAGGTAAAACAAACATTCAAGGAAGGAAAAAAATGAAGTACATAATTTTAGATTTCAACTTATCTCCCTCCTCCTTTAGTGGTGTCTAGTAGCATTTTACCTCTGTGTTTGTGTATGTGTGTGCATGCTTTAATTACTAGGACGTTCTGGCTGGATTAGAGATATACTTGTATTTTCTAGAACAGCTAGTGGTTGGGTGGCAACCAAATTAATTTCCAGTAAATTGTTATGATAAGGTAAATCACAGCAAAGTTCATATTCTGTGCAAGGATTTTTTTTTTTTTTGAGTAAATGTTTGTTTGCCCTTTAGGTTCCAAACACAAGAGATCGTTCAAGACAGGAGTAGCTGGGTTTCTGTCCACAGCTGTTAGAAAGGATTGTCTGAGACTAGGACAGAAAATGCTCAGTTCTTAGACAACATTTAATCTGTGGTAGATTCTATGTGAAGATAATAAAAAGATGCAGAAGGTGTGTATTTTTTAGAAAAATAATTTTTACAAAGATATTTGGGAGAAATTTTTAATAAAATAGATGCCACACACTTTATGAATTTCATTTTGAGTTGCATTTGTGAAGAAGGATGGAAAACAAGGTTCGTAAAGGGGATGGCCATGTTTCTCAACTCTTAAAGTCCCGCAAGCTCTGCTAATTTAATGGAGTCCATAAATCCCTAATTGAGGGCATTATCTCTGCCTTAATTGGTTCAGAACAGAGAACTATAAGGGTACCTTCAATACTTGCTTTACATGGCATTTATATCTCTTACTATCAACAGTGGTTTAACTATAGTAGCTCATAAAAAATGTGCTATTCTCTGGCCTCAGAATCAGCCCTTAAGGCATTCAGATCTGTCTAAAAAGCCCATGAGAGTTTTGCAGGCATGGAAAGCCAAGACATTGTGGCAAAAAAAAAAAAAAAAAAAAAACACACACACACAAAACCCTAAATGAAAGATCTCTGTGAGTGAGATCCCAGTGGAAAGAATGGGCCATCAAAGAAGGTAGTACCTTTCTCTGAAGGGAGGAGAGAACTTCCACTTTGAATATGGCCTTGTCTAAATAAGATCGGAGTTGGTGAACTCAAGAGGCTACCATAGCCTTGGCAGCTCATGACAAGAGCCTCAGGTGAGTACTGACGTCATAAATAAGAGTGTCAATTGTTAAATCAACAATGGGGAGTCACTGTGCACCTGTTCCCCATGTAGGACCTCTGCTCTTAATGTGTTGTACTATGAGAATTAATGGTAAAACTACTACTCAAATAGTACTCTATACTTGGTGTGTCTTTGTGGATGCAGGCTGTTGAAATCCCTACTTGGTATACACTAAGTTGATCTTCTGTATATAAAGATAATTGAAAATGAATCATGATGAAAAATGGGATGGGAGAGGGAGTGGGAGATGGGATGGTTGCGGGTGGGAGGGACATTATGGGGGGAAAAGCTGCTATATTCAAAAGTTGTACTTCTGAATTTTATATTTATTAAATAAAAGTTGAAAAGAAAAAAAAAACCAGATGAGATATTATTACAGGAACAAAGATCCATGTGCCATTTTAGTCAAATATTACATGCCCCACCCCATGTGATGGAAGGTTCTTTTTAAATTTTTTAAGCTGTTTATTTTCATTTATTTGCAAACCAGAGACTTACAGATAGAGAGAGCTCCCATCCACTGGTTCACTACTCAAATGCCCATCAGGAGGCAGGAATTCAATCTAGGTCTCCTCTGTGGTTAGCAGGAACCCAACTACCCAAGACAGCATTTGTTTCATCCTAGGATAAGCTTCAGCAGAAAACTGGAATTGGGAGTGGAACACGATCCAAACCCAGGCACTCCGATATGAAATTCAATCCAACAAGATGAATGGCCCAGCCACTAGGTCAAACACATACCCCTAAAGGATCTTTAACAGTAGATTTCTGCTCAAATGACCAGATCATGGATGTAGACAACTTGATTTAGCCTTCAGAGGTTCAAAAGGCCAGATGTATTGGCTTTCAAATGCATGCCTTACTTCATGGAGATGTAGCTTTTCAGTTTTCTCCTGATTTATAATGGAATGCATTAAAATGTAAAACTTGAAGTTTTCAAGTGCCTTGTTTTCATCATTTCTGTTGGGACATACACCATCCAAAGTTTTTAAAGAAAGCTTCTTGCCATTGGTTCAAAAAGAGATGCTTCAGTGTCACCTGGAATCCAAGTTCCCTCTAATTCAGTGGCTATTCATCCTTCTGTCCATAATCATTAATAAAATCACCGTGTTTCTGAGAAGACTGAAAAAATAACACTTCAGAGACTGAGTTCAGCTGTTCATAACCATAATGAAGAGGAACTGGAAGCTGAGAATTAAAAAGAGAAGAAAGGAAAGGAAGCTACTTAGTAATCAGAAGAAACACAGTGTTTATGAGATCATTAGAAACCCATTTGAAGTGCTTTTTCCTAACTAGCTTTAGCAAAAAGGAAGTTGTTAACTTAAGTCAATGAATACAACCCTATATCCACATGACTCTGAAGCAATTAATGCACCTTAATACCATAATGAAATGGTTAGAAATTATAAAACACCTCTTCCAAACTTGGGGTTGTTTTTCCACAAGAGAGCTTTGATGTCTGTGCTGTCAGACAAAGCTGGCTCTTATGTCAACAGAAAGATGCTGTGCTTGGCAACAGACTGACTGGCATAATGCAAATATACCTGCCCTATTTTCTCAATGCCCTCTGAAATAACTACTGCATTTGAGCTAAAAAAAAAATAGGAAATTAGAATGTTTTCTTATTTAGCTTCAGGTAGAGCCTTGGCTATAGCAACCTTTGAAGCACCATGAAAAATGTATGGTATTTCCCACTGTGTGTTTAGATATACAATACATAAATATAGAGATAGCAATGAAAAGTGTCTCCATACTGAGGTGGCTTAATTCAAGCTATTTTCTACTCACTCTAGCCTTGTTATGCTTGATGTGAGGGTAGAGTATTAACATATCATCATGCAGAGGTGGCTTAATTTGCCTTATTTTCACTCTCCAGCTTTCAATACCTGATATGTGGTTACAATATTAACGTATCATCCACATAATGAACACTTGCCTGGACAGAATAAGAACCTTGAAGGTAGATTACCTGTGTGCCTTTCAGACCTTGGACTGTCTCATACCAGCCTAAGAGAACATCATTAGATTCAATATTTACATTAGTAATTTCCGGGTCCTAAAATTCACTGCAAAACAATAGCTTCATCAGGTTTTCCCTCCCCCTTACTGTTTTATTTAGTGTTATCATTTCACTTCCTTCCCAGACTGCAAGCTACAGGTGTAAGACAGCCCCCTCATGTAGGAACAGCTATTAGTATTATCAGCATTTCCCTTAGTTTCTTATTTTTCTATCAGACTTGAATTTAAAGTGATCCAGAGCACAAAGAGGGTTTTAAGCAAGACTTGCTAAGTATTAGGCATACCCACGTTAGTTACCCAGCAGGTTGTTTTTCCTCTCAGGCAGGGAGACAAGCAAATGACTCACTAGAGCCTCCCGCGGGATTAATACCACTGTGTCCACTGGGAAGCATGGAGGGCTAGACATCCTAGCCCAACACAGTCAAAGGACTACACAGCTGCTCTGGAGAAGAGACTGGGAGAGCACCACAGACTTTGTTGCTGTAATCACTTCTTACTTTGTAACTCAAGGCATTAAGGACAGAGCTATTCTTCCTGTCATTCCAGACATTCCGGCAACAAGCCTGGGAAGCTGTGTAAATAACTACAGCCTCCCAGGACTGTCTCAGAAAGGCTTGCTGAATCGATGAGACTTAGGAGGCCAACCTACGGCCACACTACCCTGAATGTGCCCAGTCTCGTCCGATCACAGAAGCTAAGCAGGGTCAGGCTTGGTTAGTACTTGGATGGGAGACTTAGGAGGCCTCCAGAGTTGTCCCTTTGCACATCCTGGAGAGATGTACCTGCACACCACTGCCTGTAGTCAGGTTTACTCAGTTAAAACTCTGCTATCCAAACAGGGTGGGTTTCTGGTCAGGAGCAAGCACCACCACAGGCTGAAAAACACAAACACAGCACCACACACAGCCCCTTTCTTTGAAGGGTGGTACAAATCCAAGGGTCAGCGGTCAGGAGGAACATCACCAAACAGACGGAAGCTGTGTTCGTTCCACCATGAAACAGGAGCAGCCCATGTCTCGGGGAGGGTTTACTGTAGCATGTCCAAAATAAACGGACAAGGGTGAGTGGGGGTGGCATGACATTCATACTTCAAAGTCTTCTCCCAGCTACTCCTGGAGCAAGGGACTCCTTCAGGATTTCTCCCCACAAGAAAGCACTTCTGAGCTTACCCTTTCTCTGGTTGAAACTGGGAGAGCTTATAGCACTTGTGTTTGTTTTCTGTTGATGTTAACCAGATGCATGGACTATTGCAGCTACACAGGCCTAGATGAAACAGAAACAAGCAGTCACTGCTGGACCAACGGGAGGACAGTGGCTTTACTGTTGTCTGTGTTCAATATTTTATTTGATTTAATACCCTGATCTTCCCAATAAGTCACATTTTTCCTATTCTTGGCTTTTTTTCAGAAGCCGAGACATCACCTTCTCAACAGACTATGATATAGCTTCCAGAAATGCACCATGATTTCAAGATCAATCATTAATTCTTTGGTAGATAAGATCAAGTTCAAGTATTTATTTTCTGAAGCTGTGATTTGACTGTGAGAAATGCTGTGAACAAAAGAACTGAGGCGGTGTGTGTGGTGGGGATGGTTCTAGATGGAAAAAGGCATATGTAGGGTTGATCTTTAATTGTTTATATATTTTTAGAGTTTGAACTTCATTTGAACCAATTTAAATTCTTTGGGGTTTCTGATGGCTGTGAATCACAGTGAAGGGAAAAAAAGCTACCACCCACATTGGAAAATCCTCACGTTTTCTAAGAAGGATTTAAATGTAGATGTTTTATAGCTCTGCTTTCAAAGTATAATACAATAAAAGCTGGATTGAGCATATCTGAGTTTGCAGAAGTTTTTATACCTTTTCTCCTATGTAAAGTAAGAATTTACAGGCATTGGAGCTCACAGACCATTTTTGGAAGTGGCCAGCACATAAAACAGATCAAATTAGTGCTATGGTAAAGACCTTAATCCAAAAGTGTCCATGAAACTTATACAGATAACATTTCCTCAGAATCATTTCCCTTGGAGAGAAACAATTCAGAGTGGGAACAAAAAAATCATGTCATAATCCATCAGGTGGGGGACAGCTGGCTGCCGGCATAAACACGTCCATGTGGGAAATCATTTGATAGACCCAACTTTACAGACTTGAGTCTGCCTGGAGATTCCAGGAACAGATATCAAAATTGGACGGGCTTCCAGGGCCTAGGAAAGTCAGAGTGCTCCATTGTTTTGACTTGTTTAAGCTACTGACTTCCCAAGGCAGTGAGGAGGAATGTCTTTCTTAAAGAGCATCGAGAGTTAGCATTTGCTGCAGGTTCTTTCCCGGAACTCCACTTCTTGTCAAATGGTATCATCATCCACATGGTGACAAATTATGTGATTACCAACCAGGCACCCAGGTTTTATTACAGAAGTCTATATACAGTTGAGAACCATAGGTAGAAGCTATTTGTCCCAAATGGCAAAGTCAGCTTTTTATGACCGAAAAGAAAACTTTTTTTTATTGGTTGTAAAAATGTTCACTTAACAGAACGCTTTGCTTTAATGTTTATTTGCCTGTTTTTGTTTTGCACATTTTTCAAGAAATTTGATTACAATTGCTTACTTAGTTTTACCAGTAAATGGGTATGCAGTGGGTACTGATTATTTTACAAAATGAAATGTTATAATTTGAGCCCATAAAATTCCTTTTTGTGTGTAATAGATCCTATGTTAAAATGACCATACTTTAAGAATACTTTTACTTTCTCCAATTAGGTACATCCTCAAAGGGAAAAAGCATACATGTGTTGAATTTGGAGCCTACATATATAAAGTTACACATAGATGCCAAGTTTTATTTTGAACCAGATAAAGACATAAACAATTGTCAGCTTTAAAAAACATGGGATAGCATTTTGTGGACCAATTATCTTTATATTATCAAATAAAGTGTTACATACGTTTAATGAGAGTAGTAAATTAATATGTGACTAAAACCACACATTTTAAAGTTGTGATCTTCTAAGGTTTTGCTAGGGGAATTCTGCTTGGTAATATGATCCATCCTCTTAATTTATAGCCACTGGGGATGTACTAATGAAAGACTAACACTCATTAATTCATTCAACACAAACAAGAGCCTACATATGCATCAGATTCTATTAAAGGAGCTGTAGTCTGGTGGAAAACATGAACTCGAACTCGCGAACAATAATTACATATAGAATGATCAATTCCATAGAAGGGGTCTGTTTGAGGAATTGTGAGGATGTATAAAGGAAAACAAATAAAGGAAGGCTTTGCAGAGGTGGTATTCTTTGAGCTCCTATTTGAGGTACAAGTAAATCTTAAATTTAAAAAAGTACAAAATGCCAACCACATTGGCAGGTGCAGTGTATTGGGTTAATCAATGTGAAAAAATCTTCTCTTAATATTTTTTTAAGTTGTGGATTTATTATTAAAATATCTATAGGTCTTCCCAAATATTCACTTTGTAAGTAATATTCTATTATTAAAATTTCCCACATTTGATACAAAGATTGAGACACCATCCTTAAATATTGAATGATATTGTAGTATTCATAAAAACTTACAGTCTAGAAAGTTGATGGTGATTCCAGTTTCTCTTTTAGATGCACCTGGCATATTTTACTTGGTCAAGGATATCAAATTCCCACAGAGGTATGAGTAAATATAAGTATATTCAGGGGATAATGACAAGATAACAACGGAATTTCAAGCTTTGCACAAACAGTAGAACAAACTCTGCAGATTTAGTCCACAGTAAAGGAAAGGCACTTAGCTGCATCTTGCCATTTAAAATCTGTCACATGTAAGGCACATTTGCTTTATACTGAGTGTTCTCTACGGGTATGCCCAAGACTAGCTAATGGAAGTTGTAGGGTGATAAAATTTGGCTAATTTGGAGAAAAGCTTTCTAATATTTAATTTTTCCTGCCCCCAAATCAGGCTTAAAGCAAATAACAATCTAATAGAGACTTGGTGAAAAATATTCAAATGGCACACAATTGGTTAGATGAATACATAGAAAAGTCTGCTGCAGTGCTAAGATTTTGTGACCTTATGGTATCCAATATAAACTAGATTTTGTTGATTTTTTTGCTTTTACTTATCCAAAATTATTCTCTGTCTAGCAAAAATTCATGGAAAATATTAGCCACAATCCTTTGAAATATTTGCACCTCAAATCATGTATGTAATATTTCATTATGCATGGACAAATAGAAATTTGTTGGTAAATTGACTTATATTCACTTCTTAATATTTGTACTGTAAATGAAGGCAAGAAATCCTCTTGATATTTATTGACAGCCTTTGAAAATACCCCATAGATTTGAAATAGAAGCAGGGCCCTTGCAAAGATCAGAAGGCAATGTCCTACAGCGAGAAAATTGATACCATGAAACAGCAATTCTCTTTGAAGCTCATAGAAGAGGTCCACTGAGGAAAGTTAAATACACAAAAGTTGAGATTTGCCAACCATGGGGAAAAAAGTCAGCATCTGAAGCTATTTCAAGCTAAAGCCTAATATCTAGCAATGGTAAATTGTCAAGACTGGGCTGAAAAAGCTAAAGAATCCATGTCCCAGAAATCTTGCATCTTGCACAGCTCACATGGCAACTGTTTAGTAGGATCAGAGGACCTCAGAGGCCAAAGGGCATTTGTCTGGGCATCTGTAGAGCTCTCTGAATGTATTATCCTTGGATACTACCCAATGGCATGGTGTGGGACAGAATATGCCGGGCTTAGTTTCATGGAGATAATCAAACACTAACAGCAACTGAAAGTAAACTTGACAAACACATTTTCATAAATGAGCCTCTTAGTCTAGGGGTTCATTTACAAAATCATCTGGATAAACACTTCTGGAAAAGTCCCCTGAATCCCAAGCCTTTTGCTTTTTTAAGTTATAAGCTAAAATTGATCATTTAGAAATGAACAGTCCAGTGGTATTTAGTACATTCACAATGTTGAGCCACCAGTGTTTTATTTAGCTCTAAAACATTTTTATCATCCCAGAGGGAATCCTCATACCATTATGCACCTCCCTCCCCAATTCCTAGCAACTACCAATCTGATTTGTGTCTCTATGGATTTATCTATTTTGGATATTTCATGCAAATGTGATAAATATAATATATGACTTTCTTTCATGTAGCTATTTTTCAAAAATGAAAGAATTGTTCATATATATGTATTTGTATATGTGTGTTATTTTTTTGCCATGCTTTGAGATTCAAAATACCTTGTGTTAGATGGCAACAATTATACTCTGTTTAGCTTTCTGCAAACTGTTTTTACTCTCCTCCTTTAATTTGATTAATAAAATAATACTATAAAATAGGTGGGGATGATTTTATTATTATCATTTTACAGGCGAAACTTTTGAGACAGGAGTGTTGGTACAGCCCCCAGCCCCTACAATAAAGTTCAGTATAATCTGATCTTGTTCCACTGCCTTTCCTACAATACAGCACAGGGCTCTGTCAGAGCTCTTGCTAACATGTCTAATGAAAGTGTCCACATTCAGAAGACAACCTAATATAGCTAGATCTGTTATTTGTCAAATCTCAAAGCATATTTTAAATGAGCAGAATAAATGAAAACAGCTTTTGGAAATACAATTGCGATTTTCACTTAGTAGAGAACTGTTTTTGATACATTATGAATGGAAGTAAACTGTGCACACAAGACCAGATTCTGTCTCATGTTCTCATCTTCACTTGGAATTGCTTGGAAGCCAGCTCAGCTGCTGTCTTCAGCCCTTTGATCGTGTATTCATCAGTTTTCCATGGCTATAAGAAAATACCCAAGGCTGGGTAGCACTTGAAAAAAGATACTTATGTAGCTCATAGGTTTAGACGCTGAAATTCCAAAATCTGGGTCCCATTTTTTCAACTTCTGATGAGAGCCTCATGTCAGATGGCATTGTGGTGGGAACATGTGCCGAAGGGAGAAATCAGATGGAGAGGTGACCAGTCTTGCTCTTTTTTTCTTTTTAATATTTATTTATTTGAAAGGCAGAGTTACAGACAGGCAGAGGCAGAGAGAGAAGGAGAGAACTCTTCCATCTGCTGGTTCACTCCCCAAACAGCATCAATGGCCAGAGCTGGGCTGATCTGAAGCCAGGATCTAGGAGCTTTCTCCAGGTCTCCCGCACGGATGCAGGGACCCAAAGACTTGGGCCATCTTCTACTGCTTTGCCAGGCCATAATGGAGAGCTGGCTCAGAAGTGGAGCAGCTGGAACTCAAACTGGTGCTCGTATGGGATGCCAGCACCGCAGGCAATAGCAGTAGTACTGGCCCCTAGTCTTGCTGTTTTATAACAACCTTCTCTCATGAAAGTTAGCTGGTGTCCCACACAAACTATATTAATTCCTTCTAAGGGCAGTGCTCCCAGTGACCTCCCACTAGACTCCACCTCTTAGAAGTTCCACTACCTCCCACCTCACCACACTGAGGACCAAGCTTCCCGCAGATGAACCTTTGGTGGAAACCCTTAAACACTATCTGGGTCTTATATAATAAGGTCAGGTATAAGTGATGCCAAGACCTCTTCCAGATCAAAATTCTATAACGCTTAGCTAAACCCCGCTCAAATGCAATAAAATGAACTCATCTCTTTCATTTATACAAGCCCAGTACAACTATTTGAAAGATGAATCAGAGGCTGGTGTTGAGGCACAGTGGATAAGCTGCTTCTTGCAACACCAACATCCATGTCAGAGTGCTGGTTCCAGCCCTGGCTAACATCTTTCCAATCTAGCAGCCTGCTGATGTGCCCAGGAAAGCAGTGGAAGATGGCCTGAGTACTTGGGCTCTGTTGCCCATGTGGGAGACCCAGATGGAGTTCCAGATTCCTGGCTTATCGTGGTCATTTGGGGAGTGAACCAGTGAATGGAAGATCTGCATCTCTCTCCCTCTCACTCTATTGCTCTGCCTTTCAAAATTGAAAAAAAAAATCTTACAAAAAGGAAGATGAATCAGTCAAAAGGCTTGTTCATCACAAAGGCCAACGACCATTCTATTTTGCTGAAAATTTTCAAGAAATTGTGAACATTCTGTATCAAAAAGACTGTCCTATCTGGATTTTATTGGCTAAATTATCAATATGTAAATAGATAATGTGTAAAAAGGCCTTAGTAATTTGGTGATGATCATAAGCTTTCTTTGCTATTATAAGACAATATTTCAAATAAACGGCTCTCATTTCATGGTCGAGCTGTCCACATTCATCCCTCATGAATTTTACGGTCAAGTTATCACTGCCAAACAGCATTTTTAGCATGTTCACAGACACATGTTGTTTTCAACCTGGTGCTGAAGTCCAACCTTTTACTTGCCATCAACCAAAAATTAATATCTGAATCTTGTTATGCCCCCTCCATAGATTTTCCTCGGTCGGGTTTTATTTTTAGCTGTGGCTTCAGCAATTCACCCAAGACTAGGGAGTAGTCAAATTCAGCAGGGCTAGACTGCCATCTAGAGTCCAAATTTTGAGTTCTAATACGTTGGTCCTCAGTGAGCTTGCTCTTTAACAAAGGCAGCAATCTTCCAAATAGAGAAACTCGCCTGTTTTTGGCAAGGTGGGAGGTGTCCCTGTAACCTGGACAGGAGAGGGTCCAATGCAAAGAGCATTAGGTGACCCGGTTTTTGAAGTTTTCAGCTACTGAAAGTTAGGTGACCACTGGGGACATTAATGAAAATGAGTAGACAGAGCCCTGCCTCCAGCTCAGGAGTCCTTTAATTTTATACTAATAACAGAGTCCCATTCACTGCAAGTGGTAAGCACCCTCCAGGCCAGATAGGATTTTCCAACTTATACCGTCACTCAGAAAGGAAAGAGTCCTTCTCATTTTCTGTGACAATTCAGTTTTTGCATACTCATAAAACTCAAACCTGCCTTTTTTTTTTTTTTTTTTGCTTGAGCATGACTTGGCTTATGTATCCTGGGTGCATTTGATATCATCATTTTTTTGTGTGTGTGCCCATGACTTAAAAGGATTTGTAGCTCTAATTTATGGAATTGGGATCAGAAGATCATATGGTTTCTAGTATTTCTATGAGAGGTACATAGTCCAGAAATCGTCTTCCCTTGCTCCTTTTCCAGGAAACTGTCCTTCAGGGCTCTGTGCTAAGTCCATCTGTTCCATCAGATTGTCCTTTGATGGATGTGATGGCTGATTGGAGAACTGCAGAGCTGAGATCGAGGTAGCTGAGATTAATTAACTGCATATCCATGTGGGAACTGTGCTCAGAAGTGCAGCTACAGGAATGTTTTATAAATCAAAAATAACAACTGTTATTGCTAACCTCAGAATCAAGAGTTCTTTGCTGATCCTAACTAAATGGTCAAATCTGTCCAACAGAATGTCATCCAGGAGTTTTTCAGCTAATGGTGAGAGTGACTGAAAATAATGTGTACTATCTCGAAAGATTATAAATACAGGATGAGGTGCACCATATGCATCCAAAGTTCCAGTGATATCATTTTTGGCCAGACTGCACATATTTTCAGAATTTTTAAAGCCCCAAATTGCTTTTGTTGCAGTTATTAAATAGAGTTTGGAAAACAGATGCTTCAATATGGTTTGATAGAAAGAACTTGCATTCTGGGGTCCAAGTAACTGAGCTTTGGATCTCTTCTCTCTCCCTCATCAGAAAGTCTGGACAAACTTTCATATCTATGAAAACTGGAAAAAATAATAGGAAGAGACATGATGAGGATTCAACTGAGAAATATAATTGAGAATGTCTCACATATGGCAGGTGTGTAATAAATGCTCATATGAATTTCTTCCTTTAAGATCATGCATCTGCTTTCCTTACTCTAGTGGTGCTCTGTATTTGAAGATGTCAATGTTTGTTCTAATAATTTTGCTTCATCTCTGTAATGCTCAGCCTATAAAGCAAGACTTCTCCAGCCTGAAAGTGCATTTGAGTCACCTAGGGATCTTGTTAAAGTGCTGACCTTGGATGACAAAAGTGAAGCCTGAGATTCTGCATTTCTGATAAGCTCCCAGACAATGCTACTGGTGTAGAACCTATATTTTGAATAACAGGTGTTCTACTTAGCCATCAGCAAACTTCTGCCTATGGGTGAACCTGCTGTGTTTGCAAATAAGGTTTTACTGGCCCAAAACCCCAGCCATTTATTAATGTATTATCTATAACTGGCTTCCTGCTACAATGGCAGGATTTACTGTCTAGTCCCGACAGTTCACTGACCCCAGCTTTTTAGTTCCAGACACACAAACTAAGTCTACCCCTAGCAGAAGCACGTGGAAGGCTCAGAGAAAAGCATGAGTAAGGCGGAAGAAGAGGGAGGACTACCTGTCCGTATTCGCTTCCTGTTGTTGCTTTTTCAAATTGTCACAAACTTAGTGGCTTAAAATACCACACACAGTAGTTCCCCCTTATTGCCAGTTTTGCTTTGTGCAGTTTCAGGTATCTATGTTCAACTACAGTTTAAAAATAGTAAAGAGAAAAGTCCAGAAATGAACAATCCCAGGTTTTTAAGTGCACATTGTTCTGCATAACACGATGAAATCGCATGCCAGATGCTTCATTCTGCCCAGGCCGTGACTCATCCCTTCATCCAGCCAATCCATGC
This sequence comes from Oryctolagus cuniculus, assembly GCF_051225735.1. Lineage (NCBI taxonomy): Eukaryota > Metazoa > Chordata > Mammalia > Lagomorpha > Leporidae > Oryctolagus > Oryctolagus cuniculus. Next base: position 147,468,985 of record NC_142867.1, on the reverse strand, counting down.
TGTGTATGCTACCTGTGTGCCTATTTATCACTGAGCAGCCCTCTGGACTATAAATCGGCTCTCAGAGTGTTGTGGTACTAGTTTTCAAGTAACCCTTATTTTTGTTAATAATGGACCCAAAGCAAGAACAACAACGCTGCCCATTCAGATATGCCAAACGGAAGCTGTATAGCACTTCCTTTTAGGGAAAAAGTGAAAATCAGATATTTTGTCAGGGAAAGAGACTACATTCACATGATTTTTATTGAAGTATATTGTTATAATTGCTCTATTTTATTATTTAGTTGTTGTTAGTCTCTTTCTATGCTTCATTTATAAATTAAGCCTTATCATAGGTATGCATATATATAAAAATATATACATATGATTCAATACTAAATACAGTTTTAGACATCCACTGGGGAGGGGGTCTTGGAACTTATCCCCTATGGAGAAGGGGATACTACTATATTTATATTTTTATTTACTTATCTTATAGCTTTATAGATTAGACATCCAACATCACTCTCACTGGGATAAAATCAAGGCATAAGCAAAGCTATTTTCCTTTCAGGAAGTTGAAGGGGAAATTCCTTTCTTTGTCATTTCCACCTCCTATAGGCTGACTGCATTCCTCCCTCGGCTCATGCTGCTCTCCTAGGTCTTCCAAGCCAGCAGTGTAGCACCTCATTGACTCCTCCTCTGCTTCACATCTCTCTCTGACTTTAGCTAGGAAGGTTACCAGATAACTTAAGTAAATTTCTCACTTTTCAAAGTCCTTAATCATTTCCCATGCAAGATAACATACTTACAGATTCTAAAGGTTAAAGTGTGAGCATCTTTGGAGTCTTTGTGCCTGTCACACTACCTGAAAACATATTCATTAAAATAATAATTTTCAGGGCAGGTGTTTGGTGTAGCAGTTGAGATGCTGCTAGGGATGACCACATCCCATGTCAGAGTGACTGAGTTCGAGTCCCAGTCGTACTTCCAATTCTAGCTTTCTGCTAATGTGCACCATGGGAGACAGTAGGTGACGGCTCAAGTACTTAGGTCCCTGTTACCCATGAGGAAACCTTTACTGAGTACAGGGCTTCTAGCTTTAGGCTGGCCCAGCCCTGGCTGTTGCAGGTATTTGCGGAGTGAATCAGCAAATGGCAAATGGCAAATCTCTCTCTCTCTCTCTCTCTCTCTCTCTCTCTCTCTCTGTGTGTGTATCTATCTGTCTCTGTCTGCTTTTCAAATAAATAAAAATTAATTTAAAATATAGTTTAAAACCCACACATTTGCAATCATTTCTCTATGTCTTGTCACAGTCATCTTTATACTACAATGAAGCACCGTTACATGAAGCTATATGACAAGAATGCCATTGTAGTGAAGACAGTCAGAGTTTACCATTTCTGTGCTCCTCCAGATAAACAGGGTAGAGACTCATTCTCCAGAGTAATATCTTGCACATCTGTGCAAGCAGTACACTGCACAACACCAAAGTATGCCTTGAAATTTTCAGGGCACAGACCTCGCAGTAACCCATGACAATCCTGTCCTCCCTATCCCAGCTGCCTGCCATTTAGATCAAAATTTGTCTACACCTCCAGCTATGGATCATGATAAAACTGGATTCTTTGGGAATATTTTATTTTGCTCACACTGCACATAAAATGATTTGCCCACATTAATATATTGTGATAAAATGAATCACCCTGATGGATTAAAATCAACATCTACTAAAATAGACATAGATTGAGACTACTTGAGTAGCAAGAAATTTAAAATAAGCTCCAATCAGTCTACCTTGAGGACCACACATACAGTGTCATTACAGTCAGATCAAGCAACCCACAACCCAGAACCTAAGATTGCAAAGGGGAGAGAAAGTGTTAACCTTCAACACTGAGGCATGAGATCAGGGGAGAGGATAAAGAGAGGGAAAGAGCTGTCACAGGAGCACTTCCCAGTTGCATCTGTAGCCCAACAATGAATTCAAATATGAATCCCTGACAAACACCCGCTAGGCTGTTAGATTTAATCCTTCACATTTTGAGTATGTCATGGTACTCTATAATAAAAGCATATTGCAAAAACCATTTTCACTCTCTTAAGCTCATTCTCTTCAACAATGCCAGAAATATAATAACAGGTAAGTGACCAAGAAAATATACGTGACCCAATTATTATATAAAATTTCATTTTGCTAAAGGTCAAGACAAATTATCATGAAATCCTCAGAGATACCGTTACATGGTTGCTTGGGACAAAAGGTTTCCTTTCAGGAGAGCTTCTTAGAAGCAAATGTGTGGTGTTTCAGCCCTCAGCTAACTTTTACCTAATGACTCTTGCCTTTTTTTCCTACCAGCTCTGCTTATTAAAAGGAGAATGCAATCTGGAGTGTGTGCTGTCAGAATGAACAGCAGGGTCAGTCACTAATCCCAAATTGTGTGCCCTGGGATGCCTGCTACAGAATGAGGAAATGCTTACATTTGATTAACCTTCCAGGTAGAGAAAAGGAGGCAGCCAGGGGTCTGCAGCTACATAACATGGTATAATAGCAATTTTAAAATATAGTATTCCCAGGGGGGAATGCAAAAAACATCACAGTGTGAGCTGCTGACTTAGTATAATGTACAAAGATTATTTCTATTCAGTAGCAAGCAAGGCTTTGGGGGAAGAACATCACCAACCTAGACATTTGTTTTCTTCTAAACATTTGTTGCCATATGATAATACCTTCCATCTGTAGGGTACATTATGGAGTGCACAATACTTCAAGGGCAGAATGACCTTTGATCTGCACCACCATCCTTTGAGACAAAGGGTTAGATTCGAAAAGCACTTTTCTATTCTTAAAAAAAAAAAAATCATGATTAGCTCTCAGTTCATTTTTTTTTTCTTTCCCTGACTATTTTCTGTAGTAATTTCTTTAGGCATAAGCAATGAAGATGGAAGAAACATCACTGAGTGGGAACAGGGTTCTTGGGGCAGTTAGAGTTTAGACAAAAATCAAACAATTTGGAAAGACATCTCCCAAAAACATTGCTCTCAGGCAAGAATGCTCTTGGGTGAAGGACAGCACAAGGTCACTTCTATTTCTGTGGCTCCTGGTACAATAATAATAATAAAGTCCTCTCATGCTGTCTTTCTGACTAGACAATGAGTTCCAGGTGGGCAGAGGCAGAGCAAAGTATCTAGCAATTTGTAGGTACTCAAATAACATTTGATGAACAAATGAATGAAATGAAGAAAGCAAGAAAAATCATCATAGAATAAATTAAAACTCAGTGACTGTGCTGCCAGGTTTGATCAAATACATCTAAGGAATCTTGTGAAATATGTATTTACAGTGGACATTTTTCAAACACAATTTACCTGCCTTTTTCACCCAAGTTGTCATCATCATCTTGATGTGACAATATTTTTTACCAAAGATCTAATGTATATAACTTATATAAGGCATGTTTTTATAATTTTTTACTCCAACCAGCTATACTCAATTTATTAAATTATACTCAATTTATTAAATATAATTTTGGGGGCCAGCACTGCAGCATAGGGGTAATGCTGTCATGTGTAGTGCCAGTATCCCAAATGGGCACCAGGTCAAGTCCTAGGTGTTCTACTTTGGATCCAGCTCCCTGCTAATGTGCCTGGGAAAGTAGCAGCAGATCACCCAAGTGCCTGGGCTGCTGTACCCATGTGGGAGACCCAGAAGAAGCTCTTGGTTTCTGGCTTCAGTCTGGCCCAGCTCCAGCGACTGTGGTGTTTGGGGGAGTAAACCAGCAGATGAAAGATCTCTCTCTGAGTGTCTTTTCCTCTCTGTCTGTAACTTTGCCTTTTAAATAAAATAAACAAATATTTAAAATAGATACTATATATATATATATTCTTCATTCTGAGCAAAATTTGATAAAAGGAGTAGCAGATAAAAGGCTAGAGTTTCCTCTCTTGCCTCATATTCCACAATTATTGAGTATATATCCCAATAATTCTTTTTCCACTTTAGAGTAAAAGAGCATCTTGGGTCTTCTACCATAGCAGGCTTGTTAGGCAACAGGCTGGCACTTACCAGCAGCATCTGAAAGCTGTGAAGACAGATGAAAATCCATACTCTTTCCCAGCTTGTTTGCTCAGCTCAGTACACACTGTTGCAAAGCCACCCTTGGTTGGAGATAGAATTAAGCATGCACTCCTTTGGTGCTAAATTCGGTTTTCCAAACCTAAAGGAAAAACATGTCTGAGATGGCAAACCAAGCCTCTGTGTGCAAACCCACAAAGAATCTGTCTGCTTTTAGGAGCTGCAAATATCTTTGTGTGATGAACTTCATTGAACAAATATGTCCAATTAGACTTTGTTCTTGACAGAAAGCAATGTGATAAGTAACAGTAGTGGCCACTTTTGCTGGGGTTGAGTTTGTAATGCACATGGAGGCAGAGCATTCATTCTTTGGAAAAAGGATCTTGCTGAAATGTTAACTTTTCAGGCATCAGTGGGTGCATCTGGGTGTTCTTCTTTACGTCTAACTTTCTGCACAGTTATTGGTTAGATAGAGAGCAATGTGCCCTCTGGTTGTTCTCCATTATCCAGTGCTATAGTTTTATGAGCCATGCAGAGAAAGTGAAGGGAGATCTCAGCCTCTTTAGGAGCCTTATTTTGTAGCTGTTTATTTTAAAAGGAATTCATTCGACCACTTTTCATTCAATAGATGAAGGAAGGGAATGTTTTATTATTGCCCAACCCCAAAGTGAGGCAGCTGGCAGGACTTAAACATGGCTTAAGTCTGAAGATGATAAAAAGTGGTCATAGTTATCCAAATAAGTATGAAATCTTCATGACGTTTCTCAAAAGAAAGAAAAAGGAAAAAATAAGTACACGGAAGAGTATTTTCCCTTTCCTTTAAAAAAAAAAGGCTTGAAATACATTTAAAAATATTTTATGGGGTCACACTAAAAAAAAGAGTAATTGGAAGAAAAATTCTGCTTGTCTAAGCGAAGAGCACATTTGTAGCGGTAGGGTAAATGTTTTATCGATTGAGAAGCTGGGAAACTCAAGTCATTACTCACCATGGGCTAAAGAATAATTGCTAATGCTCTGGCGGAAAGATTAAAAACAGTTTCTGGAAGTATTTCTTACAATGATCAATGGTGTATCATCCCAGGCCATTGGATCTTCAATAACATTTTTCCCTTTTGGGATACAATCAATTTTTATAATATGATTCATTTGCCAGTGGGCATGCTTTCTTCATACGATGAAAAGGCACTTATGCATCTTATATTGTTGAAAAGTAATCTTATACAGCCGAAGATCAGGCTGTGGTATAGAAGACTCACCTGAATCCATCTCTATTTTAAATGGGTTTGGGAAATCATCTGGGGCAGGAAAGGAGGGGGGCAGGCAGCAGGCAGTTGCTAGCTTCTTTGTTATTGCTTTAACCCTTTAAGAATGCATTTAGCATACTCTAGCTGCAGCCATGATCGTCCTCATGTGAGGATAGCGACTAAGGCTGCTATATTGGATTTGAGCATATGCCACCATGAGCTGGACTCATTTACAACACTAATTGCCGTGGCAGATCTCTCAGGTCAAGGGTTGCCTCACAGCTGTCGAGTGGCTGCCCACATCTGACAAGGTCTTCAGCATCCTGTGGCAGAGCTCAACCTAGGTCCACTGCTGCTGAATCCATCAGCTCATCTCTGCTTAAGAAAATAAAAGCTCCAGTCATGAGAGGATGTTCTCATTCCAAAATCTCTCTCAGGAGAGAAAGCACTGAAAGCTTGGGCACAGGGACCTCTCTGTGTGTCTCCGGCCTGCCACTGTATTTGTGACAAGGGAAAGGGATGGCCCCTTGGCAAGGCTCTGCCAAATGAGTAGGAGGAAGAGAGAGAGAGAGAGAGAGAGAGAGAGAGAGAGGGAGGGAGGGAGGGAGGAAGAGCAATAGAATCAAGCTGAGGAAGTGATAAAATGTTCTTTCGATGGGCAACGTGCACTCCAACCTTTAATTTTATTTGAATCTGAGAACAATGGCTTTTATGAGATTACAGGAAGATTAATTCACTTTCTGTCTATTCCAGATTCTCCTCACTCAACACCCGGACTCTGTATCCATGGAACCGAGTATCCAAATTAAAATAAAAGGGCTGAGCACTGTGGTGCAGCAGGCTGACTGCTGCTTGTGATGCCTGCATGCCATATAGGAGTGCCTGTTCCAGTCCCAGCACCCCTGCTTCCCATCCGACTTCTTGCTAATGCATCCTAGCAGGCAGTGGGTGATGGCTTAAGTGTTTGGGCCCCTGCTACCCACGTGGAAGAACTGATGGAGTTCCAGGCTATTGCAGGTGTTTGGAGAGTTAATCCAGAGATGGAAAAAATCTCTCCTTGTCTCTCTCTTTCTATCCCCAACCCCACTCACTCTCCTTCTTTCTCTATTGCTCCGCTTTTCAACTAGATGAAAATACATAAATAATAATTCTAAAAGAGTAAAATGAGAAAACAAAAAAAAAGATTTACGTTGACTGCATTTAAAATATTTCCTTGTTTAATAGTGAGATTATGTCCAAGCTAGGTTTCTAATCAGCAAAATTAGTTTTATTGGAATGTTTAGCATTGTATAGATATAATCACTCACTTTTTTTAAAAGATTTTATTTATTTATTCAAAAGTCAGAGTTATACAGAGAGAAGAGAGGCAGAGAGAGAGAGGTCTTCCATCCACTGGTTCACTCCCCAGTTGGCAGCAATGGCCGGAGCTGTGCCGATCCGAAGCCAGGAGCCAGGAGTTTCTTCCGGGTCTCCCACATGGGTGCAGGGGCTCAAGGACTTGAGCCATCTTCTACTGCTTTCCCAGGCCACAGCAGAGAGCTGGATCAGAAGAGGAGCAGCCGGGACTAGAACCGGCGTCCATATGGGATGCTGGCACTTCAGGCCAGGGCGTTAACCGCTGCGCCACAGCGCTGGCCCCAACTTTTTTTTTTTTTTTTCATTTTTGCATGTTTCCAGTCTATTTAGGGAACCACATCATTAGGTTTCCTATCTCTTGTTTTCAGTTTCAATAGCAAAAGCTATTTAATATTAAGAAAAATTTTAAAAATAAGAAATTAACATTTTTAGAACTATTTAGAGATTTTACTCAATAAAAAGGCCTTAATACAAAGGTAAGACTCATTTCCTGAAAAGAAATTTTCAATCATTCTCTTCATCATCGTAAAAGTTAAATTTATTGAGTGCTTACTTAGGACCAAGCACCAAGTAAAAGTCAAATATTTATAAGACATATTATATGTACAATAACCAAGCTTTTTACTTGGTTTTTACAAGACATTTATAAGTACAGCTCTCTGAGGTAGGCAAGTATTATTATCTACTTGTTTTTCTTTTTTGCAAAACAGGAAATTGAGACCTAAAGCCATTAAGTAACACTAACCATGACCACAAAGCTAAGTTATGGTAGGGCTAAGAATAGAACTAGTTCTGTCTACTCTGAAAGTAGATGAAAAATCTCTCAATGTTTGCTGTTGTCCATGCTTACAAATCTCATTGATTTCCCCTTTGCTAAGAGTGTGGATATAATCATGTATGTTAACTTATAAATTCTATACGTAGAATTCAAGACTTTCCCTAATCTACTCCCCAGAAACCATCATCCAAGTATGGTAATTAACAATCTGAATCTTACATTCCTGCTGAAATGTTCATGCTATTTGGTCTACTTACACCTAATATCTTTCCTCCTTTCCAATTTGACTTCTGCTGCTGCAGGTGTCACATCCCTAATTGACCCTGCCAAAAATTCATTCACATTCCTCTGAACTTCTAGCTCATTTTATTTTGTACAGCTTAAAGGATATCTTATGTTGCCTTGTGTCATAGTTGTCTAAATCTGTCATATATTTTATTAAGTATTGATATCAGTCATAGAAGCTAGTATCATGCACTGTTCACAGTAGATTCTGAATTGGTGTTTACTGAATGAATGAGCAGATAGTACACCTAAAATATCAGTCCATCAAGAATAACAGGTACTCAGCTGGGAAAGAACATTTTAAGCAATTTCTTGATGTGCAAATCATTCCTATAGCAAAATTTTAGATTTATTTTGACCTAAGCTGAGATTGAATTAGACCTTGGTCAGTGGATGGTGTATTAGCTTGCTAAGGCTGTCACTGTGAGGTGCCACGGACTGAGTGCTATGAACACATTTTGATAGTCTCAGTCAGGAGCTGAAAGTCCAAGATGAAGTGTCAGTGGGTTGAGTTTCTGCTGGGGCCTCTCTCCTTGGCTTGCAGATGAGCGTTTCAGCAGTGTCCTCACTTGGGCTTTTCTCAGTGCCTCATATCCATGGTGCATCCTTCTCTTCCAAAAGGAGCCTTGGGCCCATTGGATGAGGGTTCACTCAACAGTCTGATTTTATTTTAATCACTCCCTCCTGGTTCTATCTCCAAATATAGTCACATTCTGAAATACTGGTAGCTGTGGGCTTTAACATAAAAATTTGGAGGCATCACAATTAAGGCCCTAATAGGAAGCTTTTGGGAAAAGAAAAGATAAAAAGTGTTGTATTGGGTTGAAAGCATTAGAAAATCTTAAAAATGGCTACTTCTCAAGTAGCCATGTAGAATCCCTGATACTATAATGCAGCCCTAGCTTACAAGAGTGGGCTGCTTTGTTTGATGATGAATCTGTCAGCAAATTTGAAAATGCCTGAAATTATACAATTTATGGTGAACAAAGTGAAAACTCAAGGCCATTTCAATTATAGAGTCATTCATCACATAGAAGCCAGGACAGGAAGCTTCTCAGGACAGTTAGATCGAGGAGGTAGTGTATGCAAAATCCCTCCTGCAAGACAAACCTTTGTGTCGGGGGAGTGTCTCTGCAGAATGGTATAACAAAGCATGGCTCTTCCCATAACCGTGTTTGCTCCCGCTCTTGGGCCATCACACTTCTAATGCTCCAATGAAGTAGAAAAGAGCTCATAGATTTTCAAGGCTGCAACTCAAGCCAGAGAGGTATGCTGTGAACAGCTCAAGACAGGGGAAAATTGTAATATATGGCCTCCAGATTTACACTCTTCCTGACCCAGGTAATGAAACATGAACCACACATCCAGCTTTTGATAAAGTAGTGCTCAGTTGTGTGGTGAGGGACTTCAAGTAGATATTTATTTCTCTGGCTGCCATCCTAACTTGTCCTTGACTGGCAAGGCTTTCACTTTAACCCTTTTCTCAGAGAATTCAAGGGAGGCTGGCTCCTGCTGATGAAGTCTTACTACATTTACCACCCATCCTTCAGGTTTCCATTTGCTTGTAATTATCTCTAATCTCTGTGCCAATGTTGCTGTTACAATGCTAACATTTTGTTGAATGATTACAAATTGCCCAGTGAAGGAAAGGAGGCAATTTCTGTGCAACCTTCCTTCAGCTTGCAGTAAGCAAAAAGCCTCTGTCAGAATTTCCCACCTTGGTGATGCACCTGACCCCGTGAGTGACCCTGAATAGAGCCACCACCCCTCTTTGCACATTATGTGCTAACGTGGGAAATTCACTGACCTAGATCTTGTGAATTAGGGAGTGATGACTACAAAGTGATAAAACTGGAAAGCTTTGGAAATGCTAAGCAACTGTAATCGTCTTTAGTGGTGTTGTGGCAGTAAGATACTCCTTAATGGACCAGAGGAAAGGTCATAGGGTTGGAGATGTTGAAAAGAGCTGAAGGAGAGAAGAAAAGTGGACAAGGAAGAAGAAAAGGAGGTGGATATCAGAATGTTGTTCCAGATCTTCAGGAATCTGTTATGTTGATGCAGGTGTGAGACAGCATAAAAATATTTCCAAATCAAGAGCTTTATAGTGAAACACAAGACTTATTTCAAGGAAAGAAGAGCTGTGTGTGTGTGTGTGTGTGTGTGTTACAGCAAAGGTGGGGAGAGGGAGGTATAAATGAGGGTGGAGAGGATGGGTCTACACGTGTTTATTATAAATAGGAACCTTTTCCTGAAGGAGTGGAAACGAAAGGAGGGGCTCCATGCCAGAAACATTTTGGGGGAATAAGAAGGAGGGCTGACATTCGTCCCTTCATGGGAAGAGGCATTTTGCAGAAACAAAAAGAAGGAGGACAGTGAGAGTCTAAAGAATGAAGAGCAGTTTAATCTTTTGGGGGATGAAAGTTGTGGCTTCCGAGTGAGTCAAGTGGCTCAGCCTTTGGGAGAACTACTTGCTCAGGGGCTGGAGTGCCATCAAGAAAATAGCATGTGGTTGCCCACATTCCTAAGTGGGGCGCCACAGAAGCAACAGAGCTAACACTTCACCTGAGCACCACCTCAGCAACCCGGGGAAACAAAGGAGCATGGAAAACTAGGTGGTTTCCAGGCTCACTCTCTGTTCCCTGCCACAGAAGCTGAAGTGAGGGCCTGGGGACTTCGAGCCCATGAGCAGAGGGTCTGTGGTATGTAGTATGAGCTTTTTGACCATCCATACACCTTAGCTGTGTCCTCAGAAAAATCATGTTAGAATACCCCATCACAAGGCTATATGAGATATATGAGATGTCAAAAGCTACTAAGAAAAGGCAGTGGTCACACATAAAGTTTACTGAACATGGAGGTACAAAATCAAGGTTTTGTTCAGTGGTTAATAAGCTCTGTGTTTGGGACAGTTATATAGCTTCTATGAGACAAAGGTTATTCTGTGCAAATGGTGCAAAGAGTTGGAATGATGTTGATGAAAGTGTAATACAAATACTAATTCAGAATCTAGAATGTGCCTAGAACTGAATATGAACCAAAGATTTAGTAATGGCTAAGGAAATCAAACAATTGGAGTTTGTGGTTAGAAATTTACAATGGAATCAGAGTGTGTGCCCATCAGTGCCATCTGTACCTATCTGCATGATTCCTCTCATACAAAGGTTGGAGCTATCAGGCTGGGAAATGTGACAGACATGAACATGAGGGGACCAGGGTCTAGCAATGGAATATAGGTACATGGAGTGGACTGGATTGTTGTGAGACTGTGGTTATTGGTACATATCTTGTGAGGGGATTAGGGTCAGGTTATGGGATATGGGAAGATATGGTATGGATGACTGGGGTCTGTCAGAGGGAAGTAGGTGGATGTGTTGGGAAGTGACTGGGGCCTTGAAATGGGATAAAATTGGCCTTGAAATGGGGTGAGATGGAGTATGAGAGGACTGGGATCTTGAAATGGGATAAGGGCAGATGTGATGTGAGGGATTGGAGTCAGGCTATAATATGGGTGGATGTAATATAAGGAGTCTGGGGTTCAACTATGGTGTGGTGGAATGAGAAGGCCATGCCAAGATGGCCTCTGGCAAGCGAGCATCAGTTACTCAGGGATGGCTTCAGAAACCACCTGGGAAACCACCTGGCAATGGAGCCTGCCTGGCAACAGGCTGTGATTGGTTAGGGCATAAACCGCCCCTTGACTGGTTTAGCTGCCTCGGCTACATAAGCTGCTGTACCAACTGAAATAAACAAGTCTGTGGACTGCTCACCTCTGGCCCGCTTTCACCCGACTCCCGGGGTCTGTGTGGTGACTCCGTGCCTCTTGCCCCCACCGCGCTTCTCCTCTCAGAAGGAATCCACAGCAACACTATGGGATGTAGGTTGATGGAGTAGGAGACGTTTCAAGGATTGACCCTCAGAAAACATCATATATGACCATTCAGCCCTCTGTACTATTCTGTAGTCGTTATGAAGGACCAATGTTCCAGATTGTTGTAGCTTCAGTTGCATAAGAGTTATGTGACCTGAATTTGACAATGGTGGGCTCCAAAAATAATCTAAGTTTTCAGAATTCATTAGCAACCACATCCTAGCCTTGTCTTTCTAGCTAGGAGACCTGAGGCATGCCAACAAGGCCTGCCTTTTCAGTGAGATTGAACACTGAAATTACTGTAGTCCTGGTTGATATACCCTGAGCCAGAAGCACCAAGCTAAACTGTGTTCAGATTCTTGACCCATAGAAACAGTGAGATAGTAAATGTTTTGTGGTTTTAAGGATCTAAGTTTTGGGGTAATTTAAACCCATGTGTCCATTAAGAGGTGAATGGATAAGCAAATTGTGGTATATGCATACAATAGAATGCCCCTTGGTGATAAAAGAGAAAAACTATTGATGCACACTACTCAATAGAAACTCTCACAGTAGTTATGTTGAATGACAGAAACCAGACCCCTCCCTCAAAAAAAATATATTGTGTGATGCCATTGATATAAAATCTAGCAAATACAAAGTAACCTGTTATTGGAAAAAAGAAAAAAAAAAACAAATGAATAGATGTCTGGGAAGAGAACATGGAACAAGCAAAAGTTGGGAACAAAGGATTATCAAGGGGCATATGGAAACTTTTAGGAATAATGAGGTGTGTTCATTATGCAGATTATAGCGCTATTAATATAGCAAAATTTGCCTCAGTAGTCCCTCTAAATACATGCAGTATATTGTTTGTTAACTATAATTTCAGAAAGATGTTATAAATTCCTCTGTCTGGATCTGTCTAGCTATACAATCCAAATGATTGATTTGATTGTAAAACAGCACCTTGAAAACTCAAGGTGCTCTTTATCCCAGCATTGCATATGCATGGGCCCACCTAGATCCCCAAGCTGAAGTAACAGGGTCAACTACAATCCTGTCAAAATAACCGCCTGTTGAAAGTATCTCCTCTGGTCCAGGTTTGTAGGCATTGCATTTTCTCTTCTGGCTTTAACATTCCTCTTCAGACAGGTTGTGCATTCCCAACCCAGACACAAGCTCTGGAAGCTTTTCAGAGGGTAAACAGATGAATGCTTGCTCAACCACGTTCCTCAGCAGTGTAACAAGGAGGCAAGGCTGCATTCTCTACATTTTAGGTCCTTCAGGGAAAAAACAAAACAAAACAAAGCACCTCTCGGGAGCTCCTTGCCCACAGCAGTAAATTGGGCAGAAGGTCTGATTCTCATCTTCTCAAGCCTCTGTAGTGTAGTTGCTGGTTGGTTTCCTTTCTAATTTGAATAACTACTTTGTTACTGTTCTTCTGCTCGTATTTAAACATAACTACCACTTTGCTAGCTATCTGAAGAGACATCAGTGTATGTGACTTCACATACAGTAGGGAATATATATCCGATAAAGTTCTGATATGATCTTCACACCTTCTAAATTTTATATTCAAGTGGTTGAAACCTTTTAACCGCTGACTAAGCTGCTGGAAGCCGTAACTTAGAAGATACTAATACATTTTATAATGAATGAATGGGCCATTTGACTTCAACAGACAGAACACTGTTCAGTGGTTTTAATTCTTTCCTAATTGGACAAATTACAGTTATTATTTGTAGGACTTGCTAAGGAAATGGTCCCAAATAATGTGTTTGTTAATGGAATATACAAATGGACACATACAGGCATAGCAGTTTACACATAATTTAATTATAAATGAAGATAATTCAAAAATTCCTGGGAAATGGAATTAAAGATAAATTTATTTTGCTGCAAAAATTTTGAAATCAAAGTATGCATTGGTTCTTTAGAAAGTTCATATGTCACCAGGAAGCTACTTGTCTCAGTTCCATTTCACCAACAGAATAGCAAATTGTGTTTCAGAGAGATGAAAGTTAAGTATAGTAAAGCAAAAGTTTATTGTAAGACATTGCAAGGGAGGAATGGGCCTGTGAAAGAAAACGTGGCCCCTGTAGAGATAATAAAGGTAAGTATATTCCAAAGGATGAACAGGACAGTTGAGAGGAAATGTGGCAACCTTTATTCCTGGGTTGAGAGTTTTATTTTTCTTTTAATTTTATCTAAGTTGTACAGGTTTCATGTATTTCATATGTACAGATTTAGGAACTCACCTTTCTTTCCCTCCCACCCACACTCCAACATTCTTCCTCTTCCCTCTCATATTCCCACTCTTAATTTTTACAAAAAATTACTTTCAGTTTACTTAATGATGGCAAATTTAACCCTACACTAACTAAAAGAGTTCAACAAATAGTATGAAGAAAAAAAACAGTGTTCCTTAACAGAAGAAACAAGGGCTATAAACAATCACCAAATCTCAAAATGTCCATTTCACTCAAATACATTATATTTCAAGTACTTTGTTAGTTACCTCAGATCAGGGAAAACATATGATATCTGTCTTTTTGGGAATGGCTAATTAAACTTTGTATAATGATTTCCAGTTGTGTGCATTTTGTTGCAAAAGACAGGATTTCATTTTTATTTTACAGCGGAGTATTACTCCACAGAGTATATACAGCATATTTTCTTTATCCAGTCAACAGCTGATGGACATCTGGGTTGATTCCATATCTGAAGTATTGTGAATTATGCTGCAATTAATGTAGAGGTATAGATAATTCTTTCAAGAAGTTGATTTCTTTTGGTTTGGGTTAATTCCCAGGAGTGGAATGGCTGCATCATATGGTAGGTCTATATTCAGATTTCTGAGGTATCTCTATACTATCTTCCAAAGTGGCTGCACCAGTTTACATTCCCACCAAAAATGGATTAAGGTACCTTTTTCTATATCTTTGCCAGCATTTGTTTGCTGATTTCTGTATGAGAGCAATTCTAACTGGGATGAGGTGAAACCTCATTGTGGTTTTGATTTGCATTTCCCTGATGGCTAGTGATCCTGAGGATTTTTTCAAGTATCTGTTGGCCATTTGAATTCTCTCTTTTGAAAAATGCTTATTCAAGTCCTTTGTCCATTTCTTAACTAGATTATTTTGTTATTGTTGAATTTCTTCAGCTCTTTATAGATTCTGATATTAACCCTTTATCAGTTGCATAGTTTGCAAATATTTTCTCCCATTCTGCAGATGCCTCTTCACTTTGCTGAGTGTTTCTTTTGCAGCACAGAAACTTCTCAGTTTGATGTAATTCCATTTGTCCATTTTGGTTTTGATTGCCTATACTTCTGCAGTCTTTTCCAAGAAGTGTTTGCCTATGCCAATGTCTTGTAGTCTTTGCCCAATGTTCTCTTGTAATTTGATGGTATCGGGTCATAGATTTAGGTCTTTGATCCATTTAGAGTAGATTTTTGTGTAAGGTGTAAAGTAGGGGTTTAGTGTCATACTTCTGCATGTGGATAGCCATGTGTTGAAGAGACTGTCCATGCTCCAGGAATTGATTTTAGCTCCTTTGTCAAAGATAGTTGGCTATAGATACATGAATTGATTTCTGGAATTTCTATTCTGTTCCACTGGTCTATATGTCTGTTTTTGTGTGAGTACCTGGCTCTTTTGGTGATCACTGCCTTCTAATAGATCTCAAAATCTGGTATTGTGAAGCCTCTGGCTTTGTTTTTGTTGTTTAAGATTGCCTTAGCTATTTGGGGTCTCCTGTGTTTCCATATGAATTTTAACATCAGTTTTTCTAGATCTGAGAAGAATGTCATTGTTATTTTTATTGGGATCACCTTGAATCTGAAAATTGCTTTCAGAAGTATGGACACTTTGATGAAATTGATTCTTAGACAATCCATGAACGTGGGATATTTTTTTTCGATTTTTTATGTATTCTTCTACTTCTTTCTTTAATATTTTGTAATTTTCAATATAGAGATTTTGAATCCAACAACACATCTGAAAGATCATTAATTGGACCAAGTGGGATTTATTATCTGCAGAGATGGTTCAACATTCGCAAATCAATAAATGTGATGCATCACATTAACGAACTGAAGAACAAAAACCATATGGTTATCTCAATAGATACCAGGAAAGCATTTGATAAAATATAACATCCTTTTATGATGAAAACCTTAAGCAAATTGGATATAGAAGGAACTTCCTCAACACAATGAAGGCAATTTGTGACAAACCTATGGCCAGCATCCTATTGAGTGGGGAAAAGCTGGAAACATTCTCCCTAGAATCCAGAACCAAAGAGGCCCAATCTCACCATTGCTATTAAATATAGTTCTGGAAGTTTAACCAGAGGCATTAGGCAAGAAAAAGAAATCAAAGGGATAGAAATTGGGAAGGAGAAAGTCAAACTATCCCTATTTGCATATGACACGATTCTATACATAGGAGACCCAAAAGACTCTACTGAGACACTATTGGAACTCACAAAAGAGTTTGGTAAAGTGGCAGGATGTAAAATCAACACATAAAAATCAATAGCCTTTGTAAACACAGACAATGCCATGGCTGAGAAAGAACTTTTAAGATTAATCCCATTCACAATAGCTACAAAAAAATTAAATACCTTAAAATAAGTTTAACCAAGGATGGGTTGGGAGTTTTATCCCCAAAATATGAGGGTACGAAGTGGCATGATGTGGTTGTGATGCTCAGGATTGGCATTTGTGATTGACAGCTGGACATTGCATTAATCACAAGTTAAACTACAAAGTGGGAGGTCTTGGGTGAGTCTCAGCAAAGGGCAGAGTCCATGGTCCCTACCTTGGATGAGTGTTTGTGTTTTGCTTTAGTTGCCCATGCTTTATCATCTCCCTGTCACACAGAAAGTGCATGTTATGAAAAATGGTTCATTAGCTTCAAAAAAATTTGCGCCAAAATAAACTGATCTTTATTTCCATTCTTTCTCAAACTTTTTGAAGTACCCCCACACTTTATATGATGAACATGAGAATACAAGATTGCCAACAGACTCTATTACATCTCCCTCCTTGGAAAAGCCTTGTTTGGAGTCCATTGAATATTGTGAGATGCCAAGCTTTACTGAGTAACAATATGCTTTCTGATCCTGTCAAATTCTTTTCTCCTCCAATTCCAAGGTCAAGGAGCATGGTAGATAGGGTATATCAGGCCATCGGTGGCTTCCCTCTGACATCTGTTTACCTGCCTTAGTCGGTTACTCTTTCCTCTTGCTCTGCATCTAATACCACAGCAGCTCTCTTTAGCTTTGCAGGGAAGGTGATATATGTTTCAAGACTGAGGTAAGCCAAAGGCAAAATATATGGGCCCATGCTTTATCCTAGTAACACAGTCTCATTTGAAAACCAGAGAATGAATTTAAAGTTCAAGCCACTTGGAAATTAAGGGATAAGGACATGATAAATTTGCAGGCAGAAGTCTATGAGAATAGAGTCTATGGCTAAGAGATGAGGATCTGGAGTTTGAATCAAAGTTGATGAGAAGGGAATGTGACATCAGTTCCTGGGAAAGAAAATTTAAAGGACTGCTGCTGCACACCGGGCAAATTATGCAAAGAAGTAAATGAAGTCTGAATCACAGCTCCATTATTAAAGTGAGGTCACACAGTCTCGATGTCCTCATGTACAAAGTGGAGAAAATAGTATTTACCTCATAATATCTTCTGGTGCCCTAAATCTACTATGTAAATAATGTTCAATGTCTAATCTTTTAGAATAATCCCAAATACATAATAACAGAATAGAAAGCAGTGCAGTATTTCTAAAGTATTTTTTCTGAAGGTTACTAACAGGAAAATTTATTTTATGAGTCATTATTGTACTTTATATGAGAAATAGTTTTGTGGTCAAATTAGTAATATGATGTTAGATAATTATATTTATTTATTTTGAAATTTTATTTAATTACTTGAGGGGCAGAAAGAGAGCTAGAATGAGAGAGAAAGAGAGAGGGAGTCGTTCCATATGCTATTTCCCTCTCCAAATGCTTGCAGTAGCTGGGCTGGACCAAGGCTAAAGTAAGGAACTGAATCCAGATGTCCCAGGTGGGTGGCATGAATCCAACTATTTGAACCATCACCTGCTGTATATCAGGGTCAAGCTGGAGTCAAGAACTAGAGGCACAATCTAACTCAGGTATTCTGATATAGGACAAAAGCATCTTAACAACAAGGTCAAATGCTTACCTCAATCATTTTAAATTATTTTAACAAATTCTGGGCCTCTGAAAGCCTTTAGTATATTAATATTTAGCATTTCTCAAGTTTGTTTGCCCAAAGGATTATTTTGACTATATATTATGGAACACGCATTGGCACTGGTTAATTATTCAGTGGAAGACAAATAATTCACTTAGGGTACCAGAAAACGAGAAAATTTAGTTTCAATGAACATGTTGACTTCTGAACAAAAGCTAGTCTTAAATCTAGCTTATATATGTTTTGTATTTCAAAGTCAAATATCACTTTATTGCATAGTCTTATTATAATAACAATGTGAAATAAGTATTAGGGCACACCATAATCTTCTCAACACTCAGGCTTTCAAAGTCCTCACACAGTCCAATTCTTTGAGCAAAACAGGTTTGCTGTAGCTTGAGTCCACCTCCACAGAATCAATAAGAGGACCTAAGAGATAAGGGCACCCCTTCAGGAATTTCAGAAAAATCAGAGCAGTGATGGATTTTCATAATGATAAACTGTCAATTCACCAAGAAAATGTAACAATTTAACATGTGTATCCACCTTGGGATCACTCTGGTGGCTCTGGCAGGCAGGGCTGTCACCCTGTTGGACCTCGAAGATACAATATTGAGACAGAGGATTATTCTCAAGCATTGACATGTAATGGGCGTTACTCTGATGCATTTCAGACAGACTTGGGACCTGTGGCTGCTCTCCTCCCCCTGCAGAGTCCAGCATTATATTTTTATAATCAGATAATTTGTTGCTTTCTAGTTTCATAGGTTCACAATCATAAACAGAAATTTGGCCTTATCCTTTGAATCTGACTTGTGTCTGACTCAGATGATATTTGAGTGAGAATTTGGACTTCGGGTTGTTACTTGAGCGGGTTAAGACTCGGGAGTCACTGAGATGGAGTGAAGGTATTCAGCATGTGACAAGTACATGAATTTTGAGGGAAAATCCATATGTTGACTTTATTTGGAGATAACATCTTTTTTTTTTTTTTTTTTTTTTTTGATAGGCAGTTAGTGAAAGAGAGAGAG
Organism: Oryctolagus cuniculus; assembly: GCF_051225735.1. NCBI lineage: Eukaryota > Metazoa > Chordata > Mammalia > Lagomorpha > Leporidae > Oryctolagus > Oryctolagus cuniculus. The sequence goes on along the minus strand of NC_142867.1, from coordinate 147,450,153 downwards.
ACAGAGAGAAAGGTCTTCCTTCTGTTGGTTCATCCCCCAAATGACCGCTACGGCCGTCACGCTGGGCCGATCCGAAGCCAGGAGCCAGGTGCTTCCTCCTGGTCTCCCATGCGGGTGCAGGGCCCAAGCACTTGGGCCATCCCCCACTGCACTCCCGGGCCACAGCAGAGAGCTGGCCTGGAAGAGGAGCAACCTGGACAGAATCCAGCTCCCCAACAGGGATTAGAACCCCGGGGTACCAGCGCCGCAGGCGGAGGATTAGCCTAGTGAGCCGTGGCGCCAGCCGGGAGATAACATCTTTTAAGAATAATTAAGATTAAATTAGGTCACTGGCGTGGAACCTAATTCAGTATCACTAATGTCCTTATAATGGAGTTTTGAATATAGAAAAACACACAGGAGAGGCCACACACAAATAGACAGAAAAGATGGTCGTCTATTAGCCAAGGGGAGAGGCCTCAGAGAAACAGCTCTGCCAGCATATTGATCTTGGATCGTCAGCCTCCAGAACTTGGAGAAAAAGAATTTCTATTATTTAAACCACCAAATATGTTGGTACTATGCTATAGCAGTCCTAGCAAACTAAGAGACATATAAAATATGTGAAGTCCAACTGACAGAACTAAGAAGGGAAATAGACAAATCCATAATTATAGTTGTAGACATCAACATTCCTCTTTTAGCAATAGATGGAACTAGTTGGCAGAAAATCTGCAAGGGTCTAGAAGAACTGAACAATGTTATCAACCAACTGGATGTAATTGATGTTAATATTGTAATTTGTAATTATAATTGCTTGATAATTGTGAGTTGACACATAACAAGGCAAAAAAAGCAGAACACACATTCTTTTTATGTACACATAAAGCATTCACCAAGATACATCGTATCTTGGGTCAGAAAACAAATATAATACATTTCAAAAACTGAAGTCATAAAGTAGTATGCTTTCTAATCACAAAAGACTTGAACCAGAAATCAGTAAAAAAGAAAGATAACATGAAAATCTCCAAACTAACGTTTAAAAAATATATTTCTAAAAAATGTATGGGTCACAGAAGTACCGAGGGAAATTTGGAAACACTTCCAGCTGAATGAAGCTAAAAACATAATGTATCAATGTTTTTAAAATACAGTAAGTCAATCAGAGCTTAGAAGTTTTTTTTTTTTTTTTTAACAGTAGAGGCTTATAAAGATCTCAAACAATCTAAGTTTCCATCTTAAGAAGTTATACTCAGAAAAATAAAACACAAAAGTATTAAAGAATATGAAGATAGAAGCACAAACAAGAAAATTAAAAGCAATAATAAAATACCTGAAATGCATCAGTGAATCTAACACCTTTTTTTTTAGAAAATAAATGAAACTAAAATCTTGTTTTTTAGACTTTGTGAACTTCCACCAAAGTATTCAAAGAAAAAGGAGAGATGACACAAATCACCAATAACAGTAATGCTAGAGGGAATGTCAGCTAACTAAATATGGGACAGAACACCACAAATAACTCTAAACAAATAGTCTGGCAATTTAGATGAAACGAACCAATTCCTCACAAATCATGTAGGAGCCAAATTCTCTGTCGATAAAGTAGATAAACTGAAGAATTCTTAACTGTCAAAGAAGTTTTAAATCAAAAGAACTTGTAAAGACATTTATAGACAGGTTATTCTAACAGTGACTACGCTAAACATTTAAAAGGAATTAATACCAATTCTAAACATGTCATCGATAGTCTTTCTTAGGCCAATAATATTATTACTCACAAATCAAACAAAGCACGTCAAAAAATAATAAAAGAGAACTCTGAAGACCAATGAGCACAGATGCAAAAATTCCTAGGATTTACCCCTGAAATTTAAGTCTGGCTAAGTACTCAAAAATCATTCAGGATAAGCCACCAGCGGAGGATGGCTCAAGATTTTGAGCCCCTGACACACACGTGGGCGACTGGGATGGAGTTTTGGATTGTAGACCTCAGCTTGGCCCAGCCCTGGCTGTTGTGGCTGTTTGGAGAGTGACCAGTAGATGAAAGACATCTCTCTCTCTCTCTCTCTCTCTCTCTCTCTCTTATTCTGTTTTTCACATAATTAAAATCTTTACAAAAGGGTAAATTTGGTGCAAAATATTTTTAATCAATTCATAGGTTTTTGTAATATATATTTTCCATGATCTCTTTGAGTATCTCTCCTGATGGTAAGAATAAGAATTTTTAAAATGTCTTTTTTACTTATTTTATGTATTTATTTTCAATGTACATGAAATGCTTCAATTCTTTTGGGAAGCGAAGGTTTTGGAATGTGAAGACAAACAGAATAACTGATCATATTTTCTTTTTATTTCCCATCATGGTTTTCTGTCCTTAAGGCAGTGAACATATATGGCAACTTAACAATTTGCCCAGATCACACAGAGTAAGTGCCCAATTGCACTAAAAACTCAACCAGTAGAATAATATTTCATGGAAATGGAAAGATATGTGAGACAAAGCAGAGAATTTTTGTGGAGTGAACAAAGTAGAAGGTCTGTGTTATGACTGTTGCAGGCCCTACTCACTTTTGCCTTTATGGGGCCCTTCTATGATGCCAATTTTAAACTCCCTTGCCATACAACTTTATATGCATCAATATTTTTTCTTACTTTAGGCAAAATGTAATTGATTTTCAAAGGCCCTGGAATTTTTGTTGTCTTTAAATTTTTGTTTGAAGAAAATTAAAGCTTTTCTTGAACTCTAAAGTAGTTTTTTCCCAATTAAAAAAAAAACTACTCTGTATAGTACAATGCTGGAGACAAATATATAGAGTTGTCCCAACTCATAGACTGTACAACAGTAAGCGTGAACACTACCATAAACTCTGGATTTTGGGAGATAATGATGTGTCAGTGTAGGTTCATTAATTGTAATAAATGTATCACTTTGGTGGGAAATATTCATCATAAGAAAGGCTATACACATGTTGGGGTAAGGACTATATGAAAAACTTTGTACCTTCTTGAACCCAAAACTTCTCTGAAAAGAAAAGTCTGTTAAAAAACATTTTTATGGGCTTCTAGCAATGTACCTGTTGTGCCTAATTGGTAAGCTGTAACAGTAAAGCAATCACCAGCCTAAATATTGGAAAATTTTCTTTAATTTCTTAGTGGAGGACATAATAACATTATAACAACATTAGAAAAATGATGATACTTCCAACTCTAAGCCAAGACTTTAAGAAAAGAGTTAACACACAATTATTGTATCTTAAAGAAATGCATTTGAGTATCAGTGGTTTAATTTTCCTTTCTACAAAATAACCCATATCCATTCCTTTCATCCACAATTAAGTACAATATATTGCCATACTTAGATTTAGGAGAAAACAAATAACAAAAAGGGATAAGATCACATGTCTTTGGAAAACTGCCAATCACTTACACAGCTTCCCTACTCTGATGTTGCTGTTACTGGGCCGACTGATCTCCCTGAGCTGCGGGAATCATTGGCTGGGTAGGCAGATAATTACTTGCATCTTCTACAGGACAGAGAGAAACTAAAATTTTCTGCTTGTAAGCATCCCTATTTTTGTTTTTAAATCAAGAAGTTCCTTGTTGTTCCCCTGTAGTTGGGAATTGTTACCAGGAATCACCCTTTGGTCACAGCTCTCAAGTATCAATGAGTTTTTTTTTTTTAATTTGCATTTCTCCTTAGTCATTTCCTTTATGGCACACTAGCATGCATTTGTTCACGTGTTTATTCCACTCCAGATACTCTTCTCTCTTGCTTCCATCTATCAACTTTCGGGTCAATCTTTAAGACTTCGGCTCCAAAGCCACTTATTCCAGATGGTTTCCAGATCTTTGCTCTTAAAATTCTCTCTTTTCCTTACATGGAAATTCTACTTATCTCTGCCTCTACTGTAAAATGTGCTATAGCTTATGCTGATATGTCCTTTCCCAACTCTAAGAGAATACTTTGTTTTTCTTTCATTCTGCCTGGAAGCTATTCTAAAGTGATTGTTCAATTTGGTAATGGATTTGAAGGTTCATCTTTGGATTCGTTGTTCCTATAATCCTTTTCTATGGACTCTCCCAGGTATCTTGAATTAAAACATGTGAAATATGCAAGCACTTGACACTTGAAGAGCTAATGCATGTTGCCAAGCACTTCAGACAATCCTCAATTTCTCTGAAATGTTGTACTTCAAAGAACTTGTTAAGGATTCAGGAAGCAGCCACTGCTTTAAGTCCCTATGTATTAGATCAAATAGTTCGTTAGAAACCACCAGTGACATCTACAAAAGCAAGATCCCAAATTACCTTTCATCATGAAGTCCTTAGTAGCTGCCAGTGTGCTCATGAAGAAATACCTTGTACTTCCCCAAGTCCAACTTCTCATTGGGACTGTCTCTAAGCTAACTTCACTGAAAATTCAGGATTATTACTGCAATAACACACATAACTGTGATAAGTTAACATTTCTCACATGTTCACCATGTTTTAGGCACTTTTGGCTCTTATATGTATTATGTCACTTTTCTTTGAAAAAAATCTCATAAGGTTGATACCACTATTACCATTAAATAATGACCAAATCAATTCTAACTGGGCCAAAATGATTCTAAATGATTAGATGTATTCTGTTCAATACTACTGATTGTAAAACCATGTCTCTTTCCTTGAGTCAATCTACAGAATGGTGGTAAGGTTAGTGATAGAGGTAGGAGGTTGCGAGGTACCTCTCCTGGAAGCAATTGAAGTAGCCTCCCCTTTTTGGCTCATAAGTACTTTGTATATGGCACCAGTGAAATATTTGGGCTATAGTTACCACTTAATATTTACATAAACTCTTGACTATCTTGAAAATAAAAGGCCAAGGAGAAATAGTGTTGTTAACTCAAAAATGTCTCTAAGTTTTAAGGAAAGAAAAATTAAAAGTCAAAGATACCATATTCTGAAGTTCATGCCTAAAACTTGCCATCCTTATAGTTGAATAAACTCAGAGGAGGACCTAGATACATGAAGAATTTTCACTGTACACACATCCAACTCTTGCTTTCCAATAAAGTGGAACAAAAAAGAGAAGAAACAATTCTAACTTCACAAATAATTTTTTGAAATTGTTGAGCTACAGGAAGAAGAAGCAATAAAACATAGATTTTTATTTTATTATACTGTGGTGAGTTTACGAATTAATCCCTTCTGGGATGTCTGTATCTGAGAGTGAATTGTTGGGAGAGAGGGAGAAACAGGATATGAGAAGGACTCCGCCATCTGATAGCAAGAGGGTGAGAGCAAGATAGAAAATATCCTGTCTTTTTCCAGGACTTGAGAGCCACAGAATTTAGTTATAAACCTCCCACCCCTTGTCCATTGTGATGTAGGAATACATGCATGATAGAATCGCCAGGTGCTAGGCAGTTATACCTGGCCTTTGAAGAATGTATGGAGCTTCCCCAGTATGAAGCAAACCCATCCCATAGCCTGGGAATGTTCTCTTAACATTAAAGAAAGCTTTGTATAATAAAATGGCCCAACAGTGGATTAGCAAATATTTGAGTTAAGATAGTGCTGCTTAAACAGGTATATTAATTTGGTGGAGTCACATGAGGTCATAAATCTCCACCTACTTATCTATGGAGATAGTACCACTGGTAATACAGATAACCAACCTGACAACAACACCATGAAAATACATGTGTGAATACATGAGACTTACTTGCAGTATATGAGATGTATAAGAACTAGACACTATTTCCTTTTTTTTCTTGGCTCTTTTTGAAATTGAAATTTTAACATAAACTAAGACAATAAGTAATAACATAGCTCACAAAAAGGAACAAGCTTAGTATTCAGTTGGGGATAAGACAAAACAATCTTTTTTAAATGCCCTTTTATACTATGTGGATATCGATTTATCATAAATTATTCATTATGTCTTTGAAGCTTGTTTAATCAGACAGTCAGAAAGTGTGTAGGTCTAAGTGGCTTCAGAATGTGGCCACCAACTCACTGGGTAGGCTTGTTGCTTAAGACAAAAATGCCGGCACAATGCTCAGAGTATTGGACCAGCTGGATTTCTGTTTTCTTTCCTTTTTTCTCCCATCTTTTTTTTTTCCTCTTGGGATTGTAAAAATACCATTTTCCCCTAGCATTCTGTTACTTTTCCTGGACCTCAATAAGCCTACATGGTTCCTACTTTATTGAACTTCAAAGACGGCAGTCAAAAAAAGCTGCAAGAAGTTTTGTAAACACCAGGAAAATGACAAGACTCTGTCAAATTTGGAACCAAAGTTAATTTTTCATAATCAAGCATTATCTACTGATAACAACCAACTTGGATGGGCAAGGTAAATGTCCTCAATGCTATCTAAGAATGTCTTTACTGGTAATCTTGGGTAAGAGCCTTTATAAATGGGACTTCAGAATAGCCAATGAGAAGATAGTTCAATTTTTCTTAATTTATGATTATAAGAAAAACATTTTAGAAAAAACACATTTGTTACTACATCTAATCTTGCCCTTCCTTTGGCTCAGGGAGGCCCACGTTGTGTAAGATGAGGGCACAATTGTAAAAAGAATGCTTGCTGGTAAACATGAAACTCATGCTAGTGGTAAGCCAGCACCACTCTTCTTTCGGAGGGCTTAATTAATTGGGATATAAGAAAAGATGGAAAATTGATTTCTGTTGGAAAAAAGAATTTTGCCAGGTGAAAATGCCATGATCAAACTCCATGCTTGTATTTGTACTCTATTACTGAGAAACACTTGGAAAGTTTGGCCATGTACCATTATTTCAAGTTCCTTTAATAATGACAGGAATAAAAATGATGCTTACAGATTTGACATTCTAAAATCTATTTTCAAAGCACCATCACTGCAGTGAACATTTCAGAATGACTTTTTCCCTGTCTTCTAACACAGCTCATATGGAATGCTTTTCTTCCTTTCATTCTTTTCACTAATTCATCAAATTAAGCCTCACGAGACACTATGGGAACACTATGTATGATTCTTTGGGTGGATGAGGCAACAGTGTAATTGGGCCTGATGCATGGGGAAATGTTCCAGTTTTTAGGATTCTGCAATTCCAAAATCAAGTCTAGCTTTGTGTTTTTGTCCAACTGGAACTCACAGAAGTGTATTTGTTTGCCAAATGTGCAGGAAAACAAGTTCCTTGACCTATTGCCAGGGGAAATGCAGCTGAGTTACCTACTGAGGGTAAAAGATGTATAATAAACAGCAGCAGTGATGGGGCCTGCTGGAAGTTTAGCAATAAAAAAGACAAGGAATGTAAATACCCATATTCATATTTCAAACTTATAAATGCAAACGGACTCTCCATGGCCCCACAGCCAAATCCATTCATTGATTCTGAGTGTTCTCTATTATACTGGGTGTCATAGAGCAAGAATAGGGCTGATTGCATTATCTTCTTCATGTTACTGGTTTTGGAACTGCTGTCAGTTGTTCCCTTCCCCAAGAAACTGACCCAATGTCCTTGTATATGTGTCTGTCATCCTGAGATGCTGAGACATGTATGTTTGCATTAACACAACAATAGAGTAACATAGGCACAGATTAAATTTCTAGACTCCTTGCCTACTTGCCACCTTGAATGGGTTATGAAGTCCTAGGGTTAGGGCCAAAGGGCAGTCATTCCTACACAAGTGATCAGAGTATTTGGCCACAACCCAAGCCCTCTGGAGGCCAGTAAATATTAAACGGGATTTATGAATATCCACACTTATAATATAGTATATCATTTGGAAATCTGCAGTCCAGTTTTTCTTTTTCTATTCATTCCTAAAGATGCCCATTACAAAAGAAAATTTCCTTCTAGTGGTGGTTAAGAAATTGGGCCATTTGACCTCTAGCTCCCACCATACAAGCCCTTCTGGTTTTTTCTATGGCAAGGTTGAGGAGATAGAGGGCTCAGGTTACTTAAGGTTAAGGAGGGTCTCTGCATGACTGTGAAAGTTAGGCAGCATAGATCCTTTGGTTTTACAGATCTACTATGCATAAAATCTCCTAAGAAAAGAATTGACAATCTGGATGAAATGGTTAGGGAAACTCTTTGCCTCAACCTTCCAATATGTGTTCCTTATTAATACCATGGGATATAAATGACAAATAGAGATGTGGTAGTTTTGATTGGTTTTTGTCATGGACAGAATATAAAAATGTTGTCCACTATAAATCCAGGGATAAAGTTCCCAGGGCCACCAGTGAATGTTTCCATGACTCTGATGTGTTGGAAATCCAGGGGATAGGGACCCGAAGAAGGAAACTTTCTCTCTTCCAAGCTAAGAAGACAGGGAGGCTGCCTCCCAAGTCCAAAAGAGAGCAGCTCTGTGTGGATGATTCCTCACACACCCCATCTTTCGGTCTTTAGTTGTAGGTTCAACAGGCATGGAGTTGCTGAAGACATGTTCTTTGGCTAGCATTTATTTTTCCTTCTCATTTGAAATCAGGATGGTTTAGGAAGGAAAGAAGGAAGGAAGGAAGGAAGGAAGGAAGGAAGGAAGGAAGGAAGGAAGGAAGGAAGGAAGAAGGAAGGAAGGAAAAAGGAAGGAAGGAAGATGGAAGGAAGGAAGGAAGGAAGGAAGGAAGGAAGGAAGGAAGGAAGGAAGAAGGAAGGAAGGAAGGAAGGAAGGAAGGAAGGAAGGAAGAAGGAAGGAAGGAAAAAGGAAGGAAGGAAGATGGAAGGAAGGAAGGAAGGAAGGAAGGAAGGAAGGAAGGAAGGAAGGGAGGGAAAGGAGAGGAGAGGAGTGAAAAGGAGAGGAGAGGAGAGGAGAGGAGAGGAGAGGAGAGGAGAGGAGAGGAGAGGAGAGAAGAGAAGAGAAGAGAAGAGAAGAGAAGAGAAGAGAAGAGAAGAGAAGAGAAGAGAAGAGAAGAGAAGAGAAGAGAAGAGAAGAGAAGAACGGAAGGACCTCCTTAGAGGTTCAGGATATCACTTAACTGTGTCTCAGCCTTAATAATAGGCTAGCTGGCACGAGATCGGGGAGAATAGGAAATGCAGGGAAACGCTTTCTGAGACAGATGTCACAAACGTTCACTGAGGAGCCTGTATACCAGATTCTTCCATTAGGAAAGTGGGGCATTTAAAAAATTGCCCTGTTTTCTTTTGTGTTAAAGGTTTTATTTTTAAGGCAGTTTTAAGTTTACAGAAAATTCACCAGAGAATACAGAAAGCTCTCATATATCTTCAAGCTCCTGTTAGTTTTCTGTTATTTTTTTCTTATTTCACAGAAAGAGTTAGACAGTGAGAGCGAGAGACAGAGAGAAAGGTCTGCCTTCCGTTGGTTCACCCCCCAAATGGCTGCTATGGCCGGAGCTATGCCGATCCGAAGCCAGGAGACAGGTGCTTCCTCCTGGTCTCCCATGGGGTGCAGGGCCCAAGCACTTGGGCCATCCTCCACTGCCTTCCTGGGCCACAGCAGAGAGCTGGACTGGAAGAGGAGCAACCAGGACCAGAACCCGGCGCCCATATGGGATGCCAGCACTACAGGCGGAGGATTAGCCTAGTGAGCCATAGCGCTGGCCCCAGTTTTTCCTATTATTAACATTAGCGCAGTATATTGTTGTGACTGACCAATTTTGATACCTTATCATCCATTAAAGCCTGTAGTTAACCAATTATCTTTTAGCATCCCCAGATGTTTGCCTTTTCTAGAATCTCATATCAGTGGAATCATACAGTACGTAGCCTTTTCAGGTTGGCTTCTTTCACTTAGCAATCTGTTTAGATTTTCTTTATGTCTTTTCATGACTTATTGATAGTTCATTTTTTTAGCACTGAATAATATTCAGTTTTATGGATGTTTCACATTTATGTATGCATTCATCTACTAAAGGACATCATGATTGCTTCCATGTTTTGGCAATTATGATAAATTTGCCATAAACATTCTTGTGCAGTATTCTGTGTGGACATAAGTTTTCAATTCATTTGGGTAAATACCAAAGACCATGACTGCTGGATTCTCTAGTGAGCTTAGTAACAAACTGCTGGGCTGTCTTCCAAAGTGACTGTGTATCTTTTTGCCTTCCCACCAGGAGTTAATGAATGTTCCTGTTGCTCCACATCCTTACCAGTATTTGATGGTCTCACAATTTTTTATTTTAGCCATTCTAATGGGTGTCTGATGGTATCTCTTTGTCATTTTAATTTGCTAAATTAATCACTAATCTTATATGATATTGATCATTTTTTCTCATTATTATTTGCTAGCCTCTATTCTCTTTGATGAGGTCTTTACCTATTTTTAATCGAATTGCTTGTTTTCTTATTGTTGCATTTTAAAAATCCTTTGCATATTTTAGATATAAATCTTCCATCTGATGTGTGTTTTGTAAATATTTTCTTCAGTGTAACTGTTTTTTTCTTTGTCATTCTAACAATATCTCTTGAAAAATAGAATTTTTAAATTTTTGTGAAATTCAATTTAACTTTTTTTGGCAGATTGTGCTTTTGAATATGTATCGAAAAACGTCATTGTCAGAGTCACCTAGAATTTGTCTACAGTATCATTTTGTGTTTGCCTATTGAGGCCCAGTTGTTTCAGCACCATTTGTTAAAAAGACTGTTGTCTGGGGGTGCAAACTGTTGAAATCTTTACTCAGTATATACTAAGTTGATCTTCTGTATATAAAGATAATTAAAATTGAATCTTAATGAAGAATGGGATGGGAGAGGGAGTAGCAGATGGGGTGGTTTGTGGGTGGGAGGGTGGTTATGGGGGGAAAAACTGCTATAATCCAAAAGTTGTAATTTCAAAATTTATATTTATGAAATAAAAGTTTTTTTTTTTTAAAAAAAGACATTGTTTCTCCATCGGGTTACATTTGCTCCTTTGTCAAAGCTCAGTTGACTATATTTGTATGATCAATTAATGGGCACTCTGTTCCATTGATCTACTTGTCTATTCTTTTGCCAATATCACTGTGTCTTGATTGCTGTAGATTTATATTACATCTTCAAGTCAAATACTGTCAATCTTTCAACTGTCTTCTTTTTCAATATCACTTTGGCTATTCTGGGTTTTATCTTCCAAATAAACTTGTACTGAGTTTTTAATGTAAATTCAGGATATAAGAGAGTCTAACGAATACTAAGAACATGAAAGTATCTATTCTCACTTTTACATTTAAAAGACAGCATGATGATCGTGTTAAAAACAAAAATAATTTGTTTTCCAAAAACCCAGACTACCTTTTTCACAGCATCTGTCTTCTGACCCATGTTTCTAGGGAAAAGTTTCTCTTTCTTGCTACTTGAAAGTCCTGTTTCTCATAACTGGGCAAAGATCAGGAGTAATTTCCAATTGTCATTCTATAGAATGTATGAAGTTATGGACTCTATTATGCCTGTGGTTTTTTTTTCTTTTTCTTTTAAGATTTATTTATTTGACTGGGAGAGTGATGGGGGTAGAGTGGCAGAGGAAGAGAAAGACTGATTTACTCTCTAACTGACCAACACTGGGCCAGACTGATGGCCAGGAACCTGGAGCTCCATTTTTGTCTCCTACTTGGGTAGCAGGGACTCAAGCATTTGGGTCATCTTCTGGTCCTTTCCCAGGCATGTTAGCAGGGAGCTGGATCAGAAAAGGAGCAGCAGGAACCCCAAAGGTTCTCTGATATGGGATGCAGGCATTGCGAATGATCTTAATCTGTTGTACCACAATGCCAGTCCCGTTCCTGCAGTTTCCTTGAATGTATATTCCAAGGGCTACCAGCTAGTATTAAAGTTAGGACCTTATTTATCATATAGATCAGGCATAGTGAATTTGAGGTACATCTTCAAGGTTAGGAGTCTTTTGTGACCTCTTCACATCATACCTCTGAATTTTCAGGTTAAAAATTCAAGATCCTCTGTAGACTCACGGCAACTTGGGCAATATTGGAGACCATATTATGTTTACTATTTATGTTGAGACCAAAAACTCTTTGTGCATACAATGGACCAAATCACTGTGTTTGTTCTTCAAAATTTTCCATCAGCTAGAGCCCTCTCTAGTGTCACACTACTCTCCCTTAATTCAGGAAAGTACTCCCATTCCTTCTGTCAGAGGGTGTTAGTAGCAATCTAGTTCAAAAATACTTTGTGAGCAGTTTTTCATTAATAGACATGTTCCATAATTATTTCGTTGCTTCTTTTTCCTTTGTTATATGTAAATGGTGTTGAATTTTGTATTTTAAGAATTTTTAAAAGTTTTTTTATTGATTGATTTTCACATAATTAGAGAGAGAGAGAGAGAGAGAGAGAGTTACTTTTCATCTGATGGCTGACTCCCCAAATGCCCACAAGAGCTCTGCCTGACTAGGCCAAATCTAGGAACCTGGAACTCAGTTTCCGTCTTTCTCATGAGTGGCAAAGACCCAAATACTTGAACCATCATCTGCTGCTTCCCAGGATGCACACTCTCAGGAAGCTGGAATCAGCAGAGTTGGAACTTGAACCAGGCACTCTGATATGGGATGTGTGCACCCCAAGCAGCATGCTAATTGCTGCACCAAATGCCTTCCCTCAGTAATATGTTTATTAATTGACTCCACATAACAGCACATTTAAGAAAAAGATTGACTTATGTAATTCTTTGAAGGGAAGACTGTTAGAGAGGGAGAGACAGCTGGGAAACACTTTCTATTTGCTGGTTCACTCCCTGAGTGTCTGCAACAAGTCCGGCATCTGGACTCTACTGGGTTCTCCCACGTGGGTGGCAGTGACCCTAGTACTTAAGCAACATTCCTTACCTTCCCAGGCACATTAGCAAGAAGTAGGATCAGAAGTGGAACAGTTGGGACTCAAAATAGCCCTCCAATATGGAATGTGTGTCCGAAGTGGCGGCTTAATCCACTGTACTACAACGTCAATCCCAATTAGATATCTTTTGACAAGGGATCATTAATATACATGAACACAACCAGCGTGTCTTCAGTGGGAGTCCACAATATTTCATTTTCTTACATGATGACATTAGTGTTGCACCTTCAATCATATATAAAAGGAATCTGCATTTTTTTTATCTACACATAAACACCTTTCAAGCGATTCGGATCTTCTTCCTGCATTATCCCAGGAGGATCTTCCCTTCATTTCCTAGACAATCTGAATCCCACCTACCAGAAGCCCTGTTTTGGAGTGACTCATCTCTTTATTATCAGCTGATCTACCTTGCTCCAGTTGTGAAGATGCAGTCACTAGAATAATGCCCTCCTGCTAATTGCCAGGGCTGATAGAGAAACTGCTGCACCTCTTCAAATGCTTTTCATTTACATGTTGATTTCTCCATTCCCACTTGGGAAAGGTGTGTTTGGCTCTCACTGCGTTTGATCTAATGGTTCTGTAGGCTGACCTACTTTCATTTTTCTTACTGCTGACATTTATTTTATTTTCTTTATTTAAGGGCAGAAAATAACAGAAAAAGGTAATCAGCATGCATTTGGGTCATTGTAAGTGTCCCGGTTGCATTTGCATTTTTCTGTTAAAAGTCTAATGCTGCCTTTGAATGATTTAAGATATTTGGACAAGGGGAAAAATAACCCTTCCCTCCCATAAATCCAGAGTGAAAACAAAGAGAATATATAATCTACCCGCCTTGATTCGGGACTATGTAAATTACATCAGCTGCAGTCATAGATTTTGTCAGGTCTCCAGAAATCACCCCCTTAGGACCCGAATCCAGGTAAAGCCAAACACCTCCCTTCCCCTCATAGAGCTGGAGGCTTTGAAAGACCCAGCAGACAGACGTCTACATTTTTGATTACTGAGTTTCACTGCAGAATGTGATCTTTGTCCCCTACATGGAACGTGACAGCCGACAGTGGAATCCCAGAGCTCCCTCTCACTCTCTAACTGCAGGGAATAGCACACAAATTATGCATCAGGGGCCATTTTTACATATTTCAAGAACCAGAATGCGGTTGGTATAGACTTGCAAAATGATCAAGTAGCAATGAGAACTTTAGATGTAAAAAAGCAAACTTGTGCCATCCTCTTTTGGAGTTTGGGACAGATATAAAAGGCAGATGGGAACTGCAGTGATGAATTTAACAATCTTTAATTCCTAAACTCCAGCGAGTAGGAGGACTTTGTGTCCCCAGTTAAAGGGTCTTACATCAATTTCTCAGTTGTGGTTTTCTTTTACTTTTTTGAGAGTTTGGAGCAGAGCATTTCCCAAAGCGCATTCTACTTCATGCTAGTTGCATGTAAGGTTCATTCAAGTATCTGCTTCTGTGTTCAAATAACTTTGGGAGCACTGGCTTAAAGAAAAATTGTTTTCTTTTAGTTTGTTTCCTACTTTACAGTTTCTCTGAGCTTCTAATGACAGTGTGCATTTTGAGTCTCTGAAATTAAGAAAAACAATCACAAATATATTCCACATAAATTTTTACAGAGCCCTCTATGGCATAAGACTCTTCTGTAATTTGTATTGAAATACCATTAGCATCTGGCTATCAAAGAAGATACTGCTGGTGATAAGATAATAAAATTAGTTTCTGATCTCTCTTTGTGGTGATTATTTACTCCAGTAAGAAACTTCCTCTAACTAGGTGTGTTTTAAGATTTTCTGGTGTTTATGCAATTTTAATAGATACTGCACTTATAGATTTATTGAGTTATCAACTTGTTAAAAAAAGTTGTACTTATTTATTTGAAAGGCAGAGTGATGGGGAGAGAGGAGAGAGAGAGAGAGAGAGAGAGAGAGAGGAAGAATGCTACCCATTGGTTCACTCTCCCAAAGGCTACAGTGGCTAGCACTGGTCCAGGTTAAAGCCAGGAGCCCGGAACACTACCTGGGTCTCTCAAATGACTGACAGGAGCCCATCCACTTGGGTCATCTTCTGTTGCCTTCTCAGGCACATTAGCAAGGAACTGGATAGAAAGTGAAGCAGCTAGGACTTGAATAAGTACTTTGATGTGGGATGTCAGTGTCCCAAGTGGTGGCTTGATCAGCTGGCCCAAAACACCGGTCCCTTGAGTTGTGAACTTTTGACATGGATTTTTGATGATGGGGATTTTAGTTCATTTACACATGTGTCCACTGTCCCTCCCCTATCTTAAAAAGAAGCTGTATTATTGGTTTCAGTTATTTTAATTATTAACTATGTAACTTTAAAGGAATACACACAAAAATGTATTATGCTAACCACTTTTTTGTCCTCTTTATCTAGATTGACAGAAGAGTTGCAACGATATCAAGGGAGAGCTTCCATATACCCTTCACCCAGTTTGTCTGGATATTAGTACTGTATATAAGCATGGTGTGTTTATCAAAACTAAGAGACTAACATGGGCACTTTACTTGAATTAGTGATAGAGTTCATTATGATCTCCCTATTTTTTCTTGCAGTACCCCTTTTCAATTCCAGGATGTCCTGGAACAGCCACTGTGGAAGAGAGTATGGAGATACCTCAGAAATCCGAGTATAAACATACCATATGATCCCGCCATCCCACTCCTGGGAATTTACCCAAAACCAAAAGAAATCAGAATCTTGAAAGAGTTATCTATACTTCTATGTTCATTGAAGCACAATTCACAATACTTAAGACATGGAATCAACCCAGATGTGCATCAACTGTTGACTGGATAAAGAAAATATGCTGTATATACACTGTGGAGTACTACTGTGCTGTAAAATAAAAATGAAATCCTGTATTTTGCAACAAGATGGACACAACTAGAAACCAGTTTACAGTTTGATTATAATATGTCTTGGAGTAATATTATTTAAATTGAATCTAATCAGAGAACTTTAGCTTCCTTGTTCCTGGAGAGATACATCTTTCATCAGATTTGAAATTTTTTCTGCTACTATTTTTTTTAAATATGCTTTCTTTCTACTCATATGACTCAAATGACTTCCTCTTCTGATGTTGTCC
Source organism: Oryctolagus cuniculus (assembly GCF_051225735.1). Lineage (NCBI taxonomy): Eukaryota > Metazoa > Chordata > Mammalia > Lagomorpha > Leporidae > Oryctolagus > Oryctolagus cuniculus. Next base: position 147,434,291 of record NC_142867.1, on the reverse strand, counting down.
CATAAACATGTCAATTCTTTTTTCTCCTCTGTGTATTCTCATATATCCCATCATTAAGTTCAAAGAATTTTTCTTCTATTTGTTTAATCCTACTGCTAATTCTCTCTGTTGCATTTTAATTCCATTCATTATATTACAGTTCCAGGTTTTGTTTGACTTTTAAAAACTATTATTTAAGGCCAGCGCCGCAGCTCACTAGGCTAATTCTCTGCCTTGCGGCGCCGGCACACCGGGTTCTAGTCCCGGTCAGGGCACCGGATTCTGTCCCGGTTGCCTGTGGGGAGCAACTCAGATTAGACTGTTACTGGAATTAAGACTTATTCTATGCATCTGCTCTCCCACAATATGGCACTGGGAGAGGAGGAAACAGCTTCTACACAGCTGCCTCCAGTTCAACCAATAAACAGCAGGACCTGCTCCTGATTGGAGGAGAGCAGCGTACTCGGCGTGTGGGTAGCAGAGTTGGGATTGGTGGAAAAGGACTATAAAGGAGGAGAGAGACGGCATGCACCAGGAACACCTGAGGAACATCTGAGCAGCCCCCGAGAGAGCCGGCCGGCGGTGTGCCGCTCCCCTGTGGAAGTGGGGAAAGTGGCAGGGGGAACCGCCCTTCCACGGAGGTGGAAGGGACGGTAGCCAACCCGGGAAGAACCAGCAGCAAACCCGGGGAGGGCCGAGCAGACAAAAGAACAGTGCAGGGTCCTGTGTTGTTCCTCCACGAAGAGGGGGAGCGACATAATGGTGCCGTGACTCGGATATGAAGCCTAGGCAGGGTTTAGTGTCGTTCCTCCATGAAGAGGGGGAGCGACAGTTGCCCCTCTTCCAGGCCAGCTCTCTGCTGTGGCCAGGGAGTGCAGTGGAGGATGGCCCAAGTGCTTGGGCCCTGCACCCCATGGGAGACCAGGAGAAGTACCTGGCTCCTGCCATCGGATCAGCGCCGGCCGCAGCGCGCTGGCCATGGCAGCCATTGGAGGGTGAACCAGCGGCAAAGGAAGACCTTTCTCTCTGTCTCTCTCTCTCACTGTCCACTCTGCCTGTTAAAAAAAAAAAAAAAACAACCTATTATTTAAATCTCTATTAAATTTCTCATTCTGGTCTTGAGGATTTTTTTTCCTGCAGAACTTTTTGCATTTTTCAAAAATCCACCATATTTCCTTAAAACAGTTGTTTTAAATTCTTTGTTAGGAAATTCCTTCATCTACTTCATCTCCATTTTTTTTTTTTAGGGTCAGTCTCTGGCATCTTATTTTGTCCATTTGATAGGATCATCTTTTCCTGATTTTTTTTTAAAAAAAGCATTTATTTAGAAGTCAGAGAGGAGTGGAGGTGGGGAAAGATAGAAAAAGTCTCCAGTCTATTGGTTTACTTCCCAAATGCTTGCAAAGCTTTGGCTGGGCCAAGCTGAAGCCTGGAGCCCAGAACTCAATCCAGGTCTCCTGTGTGGGTGACAAATTCTAAGTACTTCAGCCACCACCTGCTGCCTCCCAGGTTGTGCATTAACAGGAATATGGAATTGAATATAGAGTGGAGACTTGAACCCAGGCACTCCAATATGGAATGTTGGTGTCCTATGTGTCATATTAACAATATACCAAATGCCTGACCTTCCCTGATTGCTCTTGATCCTTGTAGCTTTCTGTTGTTGCCTGCACATTTGACGAAGTAGGCACTTATTTCATTTTTCAAAGATTCATTTTGTCTGGGAAAAATCCTGCAACAATTCACTGGGGCAGGGTGGATTTGGCCTTTGTGACACTGGAATATACCAGAAGCCTAGAGCATCTTCCAGAAGCCTGGAATGTAGCACAGTGCTGGAATGTGCCAAAAGCATGGGGCTTTCTAAGGTAAGGGTAATACATGAGGGAATCATAAGACGGGAGCCACTGAGGCCTGCCTACTGCTGAGGGCTATCTGTAGCCTGGGACTGCTGACATTGGCCGAGGAGTGACATGGACCAATGTCTACAGGGTCTAGATGCTAGTCAAGATTAATGGCTTACGTATGTGGCTTTCAAAGTTATTTCTTATCTTTCGGTCATGAGATCATTCTCCAAAAGTTCATCACTAATAATACTATTTTTCCAGGGGCCAGCGCTGTGACGCAGCGGGTTAACGCCTTGGCCTGGAGCGCCGGCATCCCATATGGGTGCCAGTTCTAGTCCTGGCTGCTCCACTTCATCCAGCTCTCCTGGGAAAACAGTAGAAGATGGCCCAAGTCTTTGGGCCCCTGCACAGTCATGGGAGACCTTGAGGAAGCTCCTGGCTCCTGCCTTCAGTTTGGCGCAGTTCCATCCATTGCTGCCAGTTGGGGAGTGAGCCATCGGCTGGAAGACCTCTCTCTTTCTGCCTCTCCTCTCTCTGTGTAACTCTGACTTTCAAATAAACAAATAAATCTTTAAAAAATATATTATTTTTCCAATTTAATTCATGTGTAATGGTATAGAGCAACCTGATTTTTTACTACTATTTGGAAAGAAACAGATCTTAATTCCAATTATGGAGCAATGATTACTTTACCATTAATCTGAAATGTCATTTCCATCATCTAAAATTCCCAAATACCCGTGGATTTCTCTAGACTCTTGCTTCTTTATTTTTGATCAATTTGGTGAGCTATATGACTTTCCACATCATCTTAATTTTATCATTTTATTACAAATCTTGAAATTTGATAGGGTAATTACAAGCTTTTATTTTTAAGTCTTGGCTGTTCTAATGATTATGCATTCTACTTGGACCTTCTATAATAAATGTAAAGTAGTTTCAAAATTACTAGCCTGAATCATTGTGGGAAAGTCAGTCTATTAAGTAGAATTAGATGCATTTTTATAGTTTTTTTTGTTTGTTTGTTTGTGAACTAAAGACATAAGGTTAAATCTCAGTTTCTAAAAAAATTCTCAAGCTGTTTCATTTTCATCCTTTGGTGTAAGTATGTTATTCATAGGAAACACAATTAGATTTATTATTTTGTAATTACTTATATTTCATTTTATGCTTTTGTTTCTTCATCCTTATTCATCTACATTTTTCCTACTTAATATATACAATCTTAACATGATTCCTAAACCCAATACTCTACTGAAAGCCACCTTCAGTAAAGTCTTACCCACAATCCTTCATCCCATTACTTCATGCATCTAACAATCACAGTAGTTTCTGCTTCAATCTGTTTCTTTTTGCAAAATTATTAGGTTTATGCATGTTTATTTAGTCTCTCTTTTAACACAAAAAGAAGCATGCTCTCTCTCTTTCTCTCTCTCTCTCTCTCTATATATATACACACATATGTGTATATAGAGAACTATTTGTACACACATGCGCGCACACACATATATACATATATATCTTTTGCTCTTTATTGTTTTTCACTTACATGTATCATAGGAATTACTTTATATAAGTTCAGAGAGATCTTCTTTATTCTGTCTGACCGTTGCCTGTTAGTTCATTCTGTGGACAAACCATAGCCTATTCATTCCATCTCCAGTGTATGTGCTGGTGTTTCAATGCATAATCATATGCATATGTGTTTTTCTGCAGCTGAAGAGGTATCTCCATGCTAAATTCATAGGAATGGGTTTGCTGACTCAAAAGAAAATATAGGTGTAGTTTCATTACTAATTGCCAGATTTACTTTGAAATTATATCCCTATGAACAGTGCATAAGAGTGTCTATTTTCCTATACATATACAAGAGTGTGTTGTTTTCCCCTAATACATGAGAAATGGCATCTTGATGTGGTTTTAGTTTGCTTTATCTTATTGTCAGTGAAGAGGCTGCTTTTAAAATGCCATTACTCTGAAGGCGCACCCATAAATTTTGCTTGTATTTCATTAAACTGAACCTAATGAACATGGCCTGGCCATTCCTAGGTGCAAAGGTGATTTACCATGAATAAAGCCAAACTTTGGTCAGGTGTGAGATCTATTACTAAAAGTAAGGAGAGTATTTGGGAAATAAAAAGGGATAAATCACAGTCTGTGACACAGGTTCACTGCTCTTGGTAGCCAGAGATCTATTAGATTATACGTTCAAGGAATTAGTTTGTTTATAATGTAATCACTAGAACTATTCCTGTTTAACACAATTTAATTCAGTAATACTTTTCAGAATACATGGATAAGATAATTACTGCTTTACCAGGAGATGACATTTTGGTGATGAATAAGAAAATAATATAGCTTATATTAAAATAATATAATTGTAGGGGCCAGCACTGTGGTGCAGCAGGTTAACGCTCTGGCCTGAAGTGCTGACATTCCGTATGGACACCAGTTCTAGTCCCAGCTGCTCCACTTCCCATCCAGCTCTCTGCTATGGCCTGGGAAAATAATAGAAGATGGCCCAAGTCCTTGGGCCCCTGCACCCTCATGGGAGACCCAGAGGAAGCTCCTGGCTATTGGCTTCAGATCGGCACAGCTCTGGCAGTTGCAGCCAATTGGGGAGTGCACCAGTGGATGGAAGACCTCTCTCTCTCTGCCTCTCCTCTCTCTGTGTAACTGACTTTCAAATAAATAAATAAATCTTTAAAATAAAAATAATATAACTACAACTCATAAAAATTGTACCTAAACTAGATTTGAGAGGCCAAAGGAGGCCTCCTTGAAGAAGAGTTTGAGCAGAAATATAAAGAGTTACTTTCAGGAGAGTAGTGTGTGGGGAAAGTAGTAACAGAATTTCTGGGGCAAAGATCTGTGTATTCAAAGTGCTGGAGTTGAGAAGAAAAGAAAATAGTTTAGTAATTGTCAACCACTGTATACCAAAAGGATAGGTGATAGATCGTTGAGAGAAAGAAACTGAGGCAGATCATCAGTTACATCTTGGATTTTACCACAAAGTTTTTATTCTATCCTTACATCTCAGGGCCAAGTGGAGCCATTGATAGATGGTAAGGATGAGAGAGGCAAGTCAGAATGCTAATTTAGAAAAACCAGAACATGTAGAGGGTGCATTGGAAAGGGGCAAGACTGAAGCTTGGGATACCAGAAAAATTAAAGAGGTTAGGGGGAATCCAATGGAAAAAAATATAATCTAATGTAAGTTTGTTAAAGGAATCTTCTAAGGGATGATCATTGTATTGCAGTGTGTGTGTGGGTGTGTGTGTGTTAAGATTCATTCATTTGTTTGAAAGGCAGAGTTACAGAGAAGCAGAGGCAGAGAGAGAGGTCTTTCATCCGCTGGTTCACGCCCCTGATGGCTGGAATGGCCAGAGCTGCACCAATCTGAAGCCAGGAGCTAGGAGCTTCTTCCAGTCTCCCAGGCAGTTGCATGGGCCCAAGAACCTGGGCATTTTCCACTGCTTTCCCAGGCCATGGCAGAGAGCTGGATGGGAAGTAGAGCAGCCATACTTGATCTGGCGCCCATATGGGATGCCGGGACTGCAGGCAGTGGCTTTACCCACTCACTGCACCACAGCACCGGCCCCTGCAATGTGTTTTTAAAACAACTGACTTGTTATATGGTGTGAATTTTTAATTAAAACTAAATGTATATATGCAAGTTAAATGGAAGCTTTCAGCAGTCATCTGGTTATTTGATGGAAAATGCTATCTTTTCTTGAAAATATCTTTTAATCATGGCAAAATACTGGGATTACTACTTCCATTGCCTGATAATTGTCTTACTTTCCTCTTGGATAAGTCTGCAGATTTAAGCTCAAAGTCCTTCATAAATCCTAAAAGATAATAACATCAAAGAATTTTTTTTGGAATCTCACTGCTGCTGTTTTTCCTAAGCATAGTTAATTTATTGGTTCTTAGAGGTGGGGACAGGCGGGAAAAAAGGAAAAAATAAGCTTATTACCCTCAGAAGCTAACTAATGCTTCTGGTGTCTCTAGGAGAAGGTTTACAAAAAAAAAAAAAAAAAAAAAAAAAGCCCAACTTTTCCTCGTCTTGAGCATTACAAATAATTAATATTTTATTTTCCAAATAGTCAACCATCCTCAGCCCCTTTACACTTTAGTTTGACACTATGGGACAGAAATGTCTGGCATATGCCAAACCCATATAATTCAACCAAATTACTCCCCAACACATGTAGTAAGGGAGAATCATGACTATCACAAGTGTAAGGAAATTCTGAGTTTCTCCTTTCTTATCTAAAGTGTTATAGGTGGAAAGTAGTTCACACTTGTAGTACAAAGGTAGCCAAGTCTAAGTCACAGCATGGCAAGAAAGTTAGGAACCAAGAAGTCTTACCCCAATTTCTCTAAAGTTTAAAGAACACATTAAAATGGTTAAGATCTAGTCCTACGGATTGCACATTAGTTGGACTGAAACTTCAAACTTGTTTTCTCTCACTCTGAAAGTTACCAATCCGCAAAGGTTCTATGTGGACTACTTCAGGTATCTTTCTTCTTCGGGATATTCTGGGAAGTTAGAGATATGTTAGATGGTGTGTGGTGCAGAGGGCTGGGATGTTTTCTCCCTATTCAAGAGTTCCATATAGGTGAATCCTCTGATTATGCTGAGTCAATGGTTTGAACATTGTCTGCACATGAAGATTTTCCGTCATTTGGGCAATGGCGAGCATGTGATCATGTGTTCCTAAAGGTTGATTTTATTGGTCTATTGACAGACATTACAGTGGTTTGTATCAGTAACAACTGATTGACTTCCTTCAGTACTTTAGTTGTAGAAGAAATGGGTATGCATGCTCATCAGCAAGTCCTCACTAAAATATTTTATGACTTCATGTATGATTAAATTCTATTTCAAGGTTACAAGTAGGCTGACCAATCACCACTAAACCTTTGACATCAAATGTAGTATCCAACATCAATGTGTGCTGTTCTCTACATTTTCCACTCTTCCTTAAATTTAGATTGGGGCAGGGTGATTATACTGAAGCTAACGGACATGAGTGGAAATGATGGAAGCTAATTCCAGGCCTGGATTTAAACAAAACGTTCCACTCCAATTAGCCAATTCACCAGTTCTCCATTCCATTCTACTTTCAAGTCTCTTTCACCATGGTGTTTTAATTATCACTGTCATGGGTAAAATCTGCAGAAATTAGGGATGTAAGTAATCTTGAAGTTTCTGTGACTCAGAGTTCTGGATGTAACCCAGCTTAGTGTCTCAGGCTCAGAGCTTCTTAGAAGACTATGTTCAGGTCTCAGTAGGGGCTGTGGTCACGTTAAGGCTCCATTAAGGAAGGATCTGCTTCCATGTTCACTCACATGGCCATCCTGTTCTAAGGGCCTCTTTGTAGGTCTACTCACATCATGGTAGCTTTGCTCTACCAGAGCAAGGATAAAGAAAGGGAGAGAAGTAGAATAGGGAGAGAAAAATGGAAGTTGCAGTCTTTTGTAATCTAATCTCAGAAGAGACACCTGTCATCTTTGTCATGTTCTATTCATTAGAATTGAGAACACAGATGTAGCTCACACTGAAAAGAAGGGAATGACTCAAAGGCAGGCACATCATGAAGTGGGGTCATTGGGGTTCACTCTAGAGGTTGTCTGCCGCATGTGGAGATCTTCAAGTTATGTATTCTAGGTGATAATTGCAGGATGGAAGTAGCCTGTAAACCTAATTCTCTGCCAATCGGAAAGATGTGAAGGAAATCTCCATGACGCATATCAGATTATGAAATGAGCAAGAAGTAAAACTCGTCTGCATTAAGCCCCTGATAGCTCAGAATCCATTTGTTAACAATAGCACTATGTGGAATTAGACTTACTAATGCATCAGCTTTCATTTTCTGGGTCCCTAAGTATTTACATTCTTTCATTCTTTTGATAAAATTTGTTTTCAGGAGCCAGTTCCTGCTTCAATTATTGGCATGATCTTTAACAAATCTGTGGTTTCAATGTTCCCCTTGCCCTGGAATCATGTGTTAGAAACTTGACCTCCATTGCCACAGTGTTAGGAGGTGGCACTAAAAAGAAAGTGTTTGGGGCATCCGCGTTCAACCCTCATGGATTAATAGCAATTATACAAGGACTTGAGGCTGAAAGTTTGATCTGTCTCTACTGTGTGTGTGCTCCATTGTCCTTCCACCTTCCACCACAGGGTGACGCAGCAAGAAGATTCTCATCAGATACAAACCCCTGAACCTTGGACTTCCCAGCCTCAAGAACTGTAAGAAATAAATCTCTATTCTTTATAAGTTACACAGTCTCAGATTTTCTGTTGTAGCAGCTTAAAATGGACAGAGGCAAAGTTTTTGCTTTTCCTTTTAGAGGGGAAAAATTGATCATGACACACGGTCTGGGCTGTATTTATCCATTTAAAAATATCAACTTTAGTTTCCACATTTATTGAGAATCTACAGTATTTGTGTTTCAGTATCTGAAGCACAGTGGAATAAGGGTTTACAGAGGCTGGGAGGGGTAACCGGCAGAGTAATACATAGAGGTTTGTTTAAGTATGAAAATACAGTTAGATAACTGTACTGGAATTTCATACCAGTATATTGACAATTATGACATTAACAATAATGTGCTGTGTATTTTAAAAATCTGGAAGAGGTATTTTGCACAGTGATTAAGATGCCCTTGGGATGTCCATATCCCATATCAGCATGCCTGATTTTGAGTTCTGGTTCTGGTCTGCGCTCCAGCTTCCTCCTAATGTGCACCCTGGGAGCCAGCATGATTTTGGGGGTCATTCAAGGTAGGTGAAGGGGGTTCATGTGTCTGTAACCCAACCAATGGAGGAAGCAGCCAGAATGACAGATGGGAGAGATATATTGGTTATTAAGTAGTATTGATCCAAAGGATGAAAACCAAAGCAAAGAATAACCAAATCACTGTGCTTTGCAAGACAGACAGATATGCATGTAGAGATCCCAATTCATGATGAAAAAAAAAACCTATCTCTGAAGAAAATGGCCTTGTATGTGCAGGTCATTACTGTGGGGATTTATGTGAAATATTCAGAAAAGGCAAGTCCACAGAGATAGAAATTATATTAGTAGATATCAGTGGAGAAGGAAAAGGAATAGGAAGTGTCTGTTAACAAGTATGAGTGTTTGTGGTAGAGCTGGAGGAGATGATGAAATTATTCTCGAATCTGTCAAGATGGTTGCAGAATTTTATGAATATAAAATGAATGCCACTGAACTGTATACTTAAAATGGTGAATTATATAGTATGTGAATTATATATCAATGCAAAAAGAAGGTATAGAAACAGAAGGTAATAGGTGGTAAATAAAGAATCTAAATTTTAAATATTATTTTAAAGTATAATTCTGAATTACAAAAATAAAACATATCTGGGTTAATATCAGAAACTAAAATGCTCTCTGGCAACCACTGTAAGAGTTAAACAAGTTGTAGAAGTCTCCAGATTATTTGATATTTTATAATCTGTTTTCAGGCCTAGACTTTTAAATTATATCTGGTTTTCAAGAATGTATACTTGAAGGAAATGTGCCCGTAATATATCTATTATCATTGGTTCTTTTATAGATTGATGTTATTGGTCCTCTTGCATCCTAAATTTTTCCTCTGATCTTGCCTCTCAACCATTGAGAATTGCTCTTTCTAAAAAAAGCATATTTTGTGATATCTTCCTTCATTTTCTCTGTTCTTTGGAATATTAAGTTTTACAAAGTGATTTTTTGCTACACAGTGTTGAGCACAATCATTTCTGCTGTGTTTCAAGGCTGTATGAAATTTCCAGTCGCTCACAGAGAGAGGCCTCTGGCTGTGATCCCTATATTAAGCATCCCTATTCTCACATGAGAAAACTTCGTTCTTTTCCTTTAAAGTAGTATTTTTGGAACCTGGAGTTACAAATAGGAATTTTATTAAAAATATGTTGTGAAAGCAGTTTATCTTTCATACATAGCAGCAAACTTAAAGTCTATTTCAAAAGAAAGATGATATTGCAATCTGTGGAACTCTCCATATGTTCCCTTTAAAGGAGACAGAAGAATTGCATGGCAAAACAACACCCCATTGAGTGCATCTGAAGCAAAACTAGGTTGTAAGGTGTCCCTGTACACCCCTAAATGTGATTAGGTGCTGGTGAGGGGCTGCATCTACAAGACCAGCACAGTAGCAGCATTTGTTCAGGAGGAAATTTGAGGAAGTATCACTAGTCAGTGACAGCCATCCACTGACAGCCAGTCTGAAACCAGTAGCTGAAAAAATGGGAGGAAAGGGCTGGCACTGTGGTGCAATGGGTTAAATTGCATCTTGCCATGCCGACATCTTGTATCAGAGCATGCCAGCTGTAGCCCTGGCTGCTCTGCTTTCAATCTAGCTTCCTGCTAATGTGCCTGGGAAAGCAGCAGAGGACTGCCCAAGTGCTCTGGCCCCTGCCACCATGTGAGAGACCTGTACAGAGCTCCAGGCTCCTGGCTTCCACCTGGTTCAGTAAACCAGCAGATAGGAGATCTTTTTCTGTCTGTCTCTCCTCTTTCACTCTACCTTTCAAATAAATAACATAATAAAAAATGGGAGGAATTTTTTGGTTCAGTTCACAGTGTATGTGAAATCAAACTAACAACAAAATCTGTATAGTACTGAACTGGAATTGGAAAAATCAGCAGCCATGTGCTCCTGGACTCACAATGCGGCTATATCCGTATTACTCCTTCATACATTGAAGATAACCATGAGTAGAAAATACATTTAATACAACTGATGTACCAAACATTCTGTCTGAGCAACATAGCACACTATTAGGAATCGGTTGTTTCCTTTCATGAGCGTAGGGCTGACTGAGAGCTGAGCTCGCTGCTGCTGCCCTGCATAGTGAGAGAGGATCAGATCGCATGCCAGAAGCTGGGGAGAGATCAAAATTCAAAGTGCAGTTTCTGTTGGATGTGTGTTACATTCTCAGTATTGTGAAGTTGGAAACCAGTAAGTGGAACAATGGCTGTGCACTGCCTGAACATTTATTTGTATTTTATTTTAAGATAATGTATTTCCTAGATAGACTTCCTGTCAAGGTCTAGAATCAGTAGCAGTGACTACTCTCAAGTTTTATACTCCGAATAGTATTTTTCACTAACAATAGACAAGTTAACTAAGAGAAATTTCTGATGCCAGAATCCGGAATAGGAAATTTACAAAATAAGCCCAGAGAACTTTATCATAAGAGATCCAAGGAAGTTTTCAGAGACTTCTGTGGCAAAAGGATTTGATAATGAACCTAAGGAATTCTCTGTTGCACAAAGAAGGGATGTTTTGAGTGTCAATAAAGATAGTAACTGGGGGCTGGCGCTGTGGAGCAGTAGGTTAATCCTCCGCTGCGGCACTGGCATCCCATGTGGGCGCCAGTTTGAGTCCCGGCTGCTCCACTTCTGATCCAGCTCTCTGCTGTGGCCTAGGAAAGCAGTAGAAGATGGCCCAAGTGCTTGGGTCCCTGCACCCACATGGGAGACCAGGAAGAAGCACCTGGCTCCTGGTGTCAGAGTGACGCAGCTCTGGCCATTTTGGCCTTTTGGGCAGACCTTTCTCTCTGTCTCTCCCTCTCACTGTCTGTAACTCTACCTCTCAAACAAATAAATAAAAATATTTTTAAAAAGACAGTAACTGTAATGAAACTAAATGTATCAAATATGTTACAATCAGTGAAATTATGGTGATATACAACCAGAAAGGAAGAAAATAGCTAACTGCTAGTGAGCCTATTTATTGTATGACAACTAATAAAAGGTTAAAAATTGAGCATTTTTCTTCTGTTCTACATGAACTGTTCCACTGAATAAGCAAACAGTAGATGAGAACAAGCTTCTCTTCCTAGGAGTGTTCTAGCTAAAAGATGAAGAAGGAATGGACGAATTGGATCGTCCTCATTGGATGACCCAGATTAATTAATAGATTGACGTATTCATCTCCAATAGCTGCAAACCATGAAACAATATTACATACCTTCCAATGGAAAAAGAAATTTAAACCACCTATGAAGGAATCTTGCCTAAAAGAGGCAAGCATTAGTCTGATTAAGTTTCTAGATTAATTTACTTGTTTATAGGAAATATAGGGGATAGAGAAACATGCTAAAGACACAAGGTACATACAATCAACAAACTCCAGATTGCAAGAAACCACAAGATCACAAATCAGTTTATTTGATAACCTAATTTTAAGTGGACAAATAGGAGTTGAAGGAGTTATCAATTTATTTAAAGAGACTTAAGCAGAAAATTCATTCAGTTGCAATATATGGATTTTATATCTAATCAAATTAAATGACAAATACTTTTGAAGAAATTGGAAATTGGAACACTGACTGCATATTGATGGCATCACAATTTTTTCAAGTTTTTACTGTGATTGTAAAAGTATTATGAATAGGGCGGAGCCAAGATGGCGGAATAGTGAGGGCGCGCACCGATAGTCCGGGAAAATTTAGTTTAATAAAAGGGGAGTTACGGTAGCCTCAGAAAAAAGAACCAGGAAAATATTGCAGACAAAACTCTTCTGGATTCAGTGGGCGTGAATCGGAGGACCTACTGGGAGAACAAGGTCGCCCACCTCGCGCGAAAGCCGAACCGCAGGACCGAGCCGCGGGACTGAGCCGCGGAAGCCGAGCCGAGGGACGGAGCTGCGCAAGCTGCAGGGTCTGCACGCAAGTGCTCGAAGGGGAGTGCAACAGCGGGGAGACTTGGGAAGTCCAGGGCTCCGAGTCCACACATCGGCGCTGGAAGGGGAGCAGACCTGCGTGGAGAGCGTGGGAGCCCACAGTTCGAGACATCAGCGGCAGACTCAACACACCAGCGCTGGAACGCGAGGTGAGCCGAACCTCAATAACCCGAGACACCGGCAGGCAAGCGGAGAGAGGAGACTAGAGGGAACGACCCCCGGGGCGGGGGGGACTTCACCAAGCTAACTGGAAGAGAGAGAGAGGGAAAAAAAAAAAAAGGTGACTGGTATGGACACGGGTTTCTCTCTCTCCGCTCACCTCTCAAGGGCGAGCAAGACAAAGAGCAGGCGCCATCTTGGACATACGTCATAAGCAGAGCGACCTCAGGTCTGCACCGGCCCTGAGCCTAGCAGTAAAACCTGACTCTGGGTGGGGCGAATTAACAGGAGATTAGGACTTAGTAAATTTATGGTGCTACTGAACTGAGACTGTGAAAAAAGAGACGGTGGGGGAGAGAACTCACGGAATTCATGTGAGCACTCTCCAGAGACGCTACAATTCCGTAACTTTGGCAACCCAGTGGGAGACTGAAGGAGAATTTGAGCCCACTCTAAGGGCCGAACAGATTCCCTGTGTGGTCCTTGGGAAAGAGCTTCTGATCTCTGGCTCCTGTGGGTATATCATTTGCCTGCTAACTACCTCCAACTTTGTTCAGCTGTGCAGAATAACTTCCCTGTTGAATCAAAAAAAAAAAAGAGAGAGAGAGAGAGAGAGAGAGAGAGAGAGAGGTTTACCACGCCTAACCTGGGAGTGTCACCTTTGGCACACCAAACAGAGCTCTCAGGCCACACCCATCTCAAGCCCTAAGGCTCCATCAAAAACAGATAGTCCACTTAATCTAGAGTCATAGTATAACAAGAAAAAGCACCACAGTGAAGAAACCAAATATCTCCAATATGACAAATAACAAACGCAAAAACCAAGGTAATAAAAACAAGGAAGTCACCATGAAGCCCTCAAATGAAAAAGACACCCCAATTCAAGATAATGAGGATGATGACATAGAAGAAATGCAAGAAGCAGATCTCAAAAAATTGATAAGAACATTAAGAAGTTCTCAAAAACAAATTCTTGAACTACAGAAATCCTTAATGGACAAGATAGAAAATCTCTCTCGTGAAAATGAAATATTAAGGAGGAATCAAAATGAAACGAAACAACTAGTACAACAGGAAACTGGGATAGTGACTGAAGTGAAGAATTCAATAGATCAAATGAAAAACACAATAGAGAGCCTTACAAACAGAATGGGAGAAGCAGAAGAGAGAATATCGGACTTAGAAGACAGAGAACAGGAAAGGATACAGTCAGACCAAAGAAAAGAAGAGGAAATTAGGAATCTAAAACATATTGTCGGGAATCTTCAGGATACTATTAAAAAACCCAACATTCGGGTTCTAGGAGTTCCTGAAGGCATGGAGAGGGAGAAAGGATTAGAAGGCCTTTTTAGTGAGATATTAGCAGAAAATTTCCCAGGTTTGGAGAAGGACAGAGAAATCCTAGTACAGGAAGCTCACAGAACCCCTAACAAACACGACCAAAAGAGACCCTCACCACGGCACGTTGTAATTAAACTCTCCACAGTGAAACATAAAGAAAAGATCCTAAAATGTGCAAGAGAGAAACGTCAGATTACTCTCAGAGGATCTCCAATCAGACTCACAGCTGACTTCTCATCAGAAACTCTACAAGCTAGGAGGGAATGGCAAGATATAGCCCAGGTACTAAGAGAGAACAACTGCCAGCCCAGAATATTATATCCTGCAAAGCTATCATTTGTGAATGAAGGTGAAATAAAGACTTTTCATAACAAACAGAAATTGAAAGAATTTGTTGCCACTCGTCCAGCCCTGCAAAAGATGCTTAAAGATGTGTTACACACAGAAACAAAGAAACACGGTCATCAATATGAAAGAAGGTAAAGGAAGGAAACCAAGGAAGGAAAGCTCACAGCAAAAGATCACAGGGAATTCAAAGCATATATTAGAACTTATCTTTGGCAAATGGCAGGGCAAAGTTACCACTTATCATTAGTCACATTGAATGTGAATGGCCTGAACTGTCCAGTTAAAAGACACCGTTTGGCTGATTGGGTTAAAAAACAAAACCCATCTATTTGCTGCTTACAAGAAACACATCTTTCCAACAAAGATCCATACAGACTGAAAGTGAAAGGCTGGAAAAAGATATACCATGCCAACAGAAATGAAAAAAGAGCAGGCGTAGCCATCTTAATATCAGACACCATAAACTTTACCACAAAAACCATTAAGAGAGACAAAGAGGGACACTACATAATGATTAAGGGATCAATTCAACAGGAAGATATAACAATTATCAATGTATATGCACCTAACTACAGGGCACCGGTTTATCTAAAAGATTTGTTAACGGACTTAAAGGGAGACTTAGACCCCAATACAATAGTACTGGGGGACTTCAATACTCCACTCTCAGAAATAGACAGATCAATAGGACAGAAGATCAACAAGGATACAGTAGATTTAAACGACACTATAGCCCAAATGGATCTAACAGATATATACAGAACTTTCAATCCTACAGCTAAAGATTATACATTCTTCTCAGCAGTACATGGAACCTTCTCTAGGATTGACCACATACTAGGCCATAAAGCAAGTCTCAGCAAATTCAAAAGAATTAGAATCATACCATGCAGCTTCTCAGACCATAAAGGAATGAAGTTGGAAATGAACAACTCAGGAATCCCTAGAGCATACGCAAACACATGGAGATTGAACAACATGCTCCTGAATGAACAATGGGTCATAGAAGAAATCAAAAGAGAAATCAAAAACTTTCTGGAAGTAAATGAGGATAACAACACAACATACCAAAACTTATGGGACGCAGCAAAAGCAGTGTTAAGAGGAAAGTTTATATCAATAGGTGCCTACATCAAGAAATTGGAAAGGCACCAAATAGATGAGCTTTCTATTCACCTCAAGGATCTAGAAAACCTACAGCAAACCAGACCCAAATCTAGTAGGAGAAGAGAAATAATTAAAATCAGAGAAGAAATCAACAGGATTGAATCAAGAAAAACATTACAAAAAATCAGCCAAACGAGGAGCTGGTTTTTTGAAAAAATAAACAAAATTGACACCCCATTGGCCCAACTAACTAAAAAAAGAAGAGAAAAGACCCAAATCAATAAAATCAGAGATGAAAAAGGAAATGTAACAACAGACACCACAGAAATAAAAAGAATCATCAGAAATTACTACAAGGACTTGTATGCCAGCAAACAGGGAAACCTATCAGAAATGGATAGATTCCTGGACACATGCAACCTACCTAAATTGAACCAGGAAGACATCGAAAACCTAAACAGACCCATAACTGAGACAGAAATTGAAACAGTAATAAAGGCCCTCCCAACAAAGAAAAGCCCAGGACCAGATGGATTCACTGCTGAATTCTACCAGACATTTAAAGAAGAACTAACTCCAATTCTTCTCAAACTATTCAGAACAATTGAAGAAGAGGGAATCCTCCCAAATTCTTTCTATGAAGCCAGCATCACCTTAATTCCTAAGCCGGGAAAAGATGCAGCACTGAAAGAGAATTACAGACCAATATCCCTGATGAACATAGATGCAAAAATCCTCAATAAAATTCTCGCCAATAGAATGCAACAACACATCAGAAAGATCATCCACCCAGACCAAGTGGGATTTATCCCTGGTATGCAGGGATGGTTTAATGTGCGCAAGACAATCAATGTGATACACCACATTAACAGACTGCAGAAGAAAAACCATATGATTCTCTCAATAGATGCCGAGAAAGCATTTGATAAAATACAACACCCGTTCATGATGAAAACTCTAAGCAAACTGGGTTTGGAAGGAACATTCCTCAATACAATCAAAGCAATCTATGAAAAACCCACAGCCAACATCCTATTGAATGGGGAAAAGTTGGAAGCATTTCCACTGAGATCTGGGACCAGACAGGGATGTCCACTCTCACCACTGCTATTCAATATAGTTCTGGAGGTTCTAGCCAGAGCTATTAGGCAAGAAAAAGAAATTAAAGGGATACAAATTGGGAAGGAAGAACTCAAACTATCCCTCTTTGCAGATGACATGATTCTTTATTTAGGGGACCCAAAGAACTCTACCAAGAGACTATTGGAACTCATAGAAGAGTTTGGCAAAGTAGCAGGGTATAAAATCAATGCACAAAAATCAACAGCCTTTGTATACACAGACAATGCCATGGCTGAGGAAGAAATTCTAAGATCAATCCCATTCACAATAGCTACAAAAACAATCAAATACCTTGGAATAAACTTAACCAAGGACGTTAAAGATCTCTACGATGAAAATTACAAAACATTAAAGAAAGAAATAGAAGAGGATACCAAGAAATGGAAAAATCTTCCATGCTCATGGATTGGAAGAATCAATATCATCAAAATGTCCATTCTCCCAAAAGCAATTTATAGATTCAATGCAATACCAATCAAGATACCGAAGACCTTCTTCTCAGATCTGGAAAAATTGGTGCTGAAATTTATATGGAGGCACAAGAGACCTCGAATAGCTAAAGCAATCTTGTACAACAAAAACAAAGCCGGAGGCATCACAATACCAGACTTCAGGACATACTACAGGGCAGTTGTAATCAAAACAGCATGGTACTGGTACAGAAACAGAAGGATAGACCAATGGAACAGAATTGAAATACCAGAAATCAACCCAAACATCTACAGCCAACTTATATTTGATCAAGGATCTAAAACTAATTCCTTGAGCAAGGACAGTCTATTCAATAAATGGTGCTGGGAAAATTGGATTTCCACGTGCAGAATCATGAAGCAAGACCCCTACCTTACACCTTACACAAAAATCCACTCAACATGGATTAAAGACCTAAATCTACGACCTGACACCATCAAGTTACTAGAGAACATTGGAGAAACCCTTCAAGATATTGGCACAGGCAAAGAGTTTCTGGAAAAGACCAGGGAGGCACAGGCAGTCAAAGCCAAAATTAACTATTGGGATTGCATCAAATTGAGAAGTTTCTGTACTGCAAAAGAAATAGTCAGGAGAGTGAAGAGACAACCATCAGAATGGGAAAAAATATTTGCAAACTATGCAACAGATAAAGGGTTAATAACCAGAATCTACAAAGAGATCAAGAAACTCCACAAAAACAAAACCAACAACCCAATTAAGAGATGGGCCAAGGACCTCAATAGACATTTTTCAAAAGAGGAAATCCAAATGGCCAACAGGCACATGAAAAAATGTTCAAGGTCATTAGCAATCAGAGAAATGCAAATCAAAACCACAATGAGGTTCCACCTCACCCCGGTTAGAATGGCTCACATTCAGAAATCTACCAACAACAGATGCTGGCGAGGATGTGGGGAAAAAGGGACACTAACCCACTGTTGGTGGGAATGCAAACTGGTCAAGCCACTATGGAAATCAGTCTGGAGATTCCTCAGAAACCTGAAGATAACCCTACCATTCGACCCAGCCATCCCACTCCTTGGAATTTACCCAAAGGAATTTAAATTGGCAAACAAAAAAGCGGTCTGCAGCCTAATGTTTATTGCAGCACAATTCACAATAGCTAAGACCTGGAACCAACCTAAATGCCCATCAACGGTAGACTGGATAAAGAAATTATGGGATATGTACTCTTTAGAATACTATACTGCAGTAAGAAACAACGAAATCCAGTCATTTGCAACAAAATGGAGGAATCTGGAACACATCATGCTGAGTGAAATAAGCCAGTCCCAAAGGGACAAATACCATATGTTCTCCCTGATCGGTGACAACTGACTGAACACCAAAAAGGAAACTTGTTGAAGTGAAAGGGACACTATGGGAAACGGTGACTTGATCAGCATAGCCCTGACTGTTAATGAACAACTTAATACATTATCCCTCTTAGTAGTTTTTTTGTCTGTTCTACTTAATATGACTGATTTAATTCTGTAATTAATACACAGTTATTCTTAAGTGTTGAAATTTAACTGAAATGTGATCCCTGTTAAACATAAGAGTAGGAATAAGAGAGGGAAGAGATATATAATTTGGGACATGCTCAAGCTGACTTGCCCCAAATGGTAGAGTTAGAAACATACCAGGGGACTCCAATTTAATCCCATCAAGGTGGCATGTACCAATGCCATCTCACTAGTCCAAGTGATCAATTTCAGTTCGCAATTGATCATAATGAAAGGACTAAGAGTCAAAGGGAGCACATAAGCAAGTCTAGTACCTGCTAACACTAACCGATAGAATAAATAAAGGGGAGAGTGATCCAACATGGGAAGTGAGATACTCAGCAGACTCATAGAATGGCAGATGCCCTAAATAGCACTCTGGCCTCAGAATCAGCCCTAAAGGCACTCGGATCTGGCTGAAAAGCCCATGAGAGTATTTCAGGCATGGAAAGCCAAGACACTCTGGCAAAAGATCTCTGTGAGTGAGATCTCAGTGGAAAGAACAGGTCTTCAAAGAAGGAGGTACCTTTCTCTGAAGGGAGGAGAGAACCTCCACTTTGACTATGACCTTGTCTAAACAAGATAAGAGTCGGAGAACTCAAGGGGCTTCCATAGCCTTGGAAACTCATGACTGGAGCATAGGGAGATTACTGATGCCATAGACAGGAGTGTCAATTGGTAAAGTCAACAACAGGAGTCACTGTGCACTTACTCCTCATGTAGGATCTCTGTCCTTAATGTGCTGTGCATTGAGATTTAATGCTATAACGAGTACTCAAATAATATATTGCACTTTGTGTTTCTATGGGGGTGCAAACTGTTGAAATCTTTACTTAATGCATACTAAACTGATCCTCTGTAAAAAAAAAAAAAAAAAAAAAAAAGAAACTATCAACTCCCAACTTGACTCTCACTGGGATTAAACATGACAATAGGTCTGATCTGATTTCATCATCATTTAAAAAAATCATCTATTATTTTTCACTTTATGTTTCTGTGTGGGAGCAAACTGTTGAAATCCTTACTTAATGTATACTAAGCTGATCTTCTGTATATTAAGATAATCGAAAATGAATCTTGATGTGAATGGAAGGGGAGTGGGAGTGGGAAAGGGGAGGGTTGTGGGTGGGAGGGACGGTATGGGGGGGAAGCCATAGTAATCCATTATTCGTACTTTGGAAACGTATATTCATTAAATAAAAGTTAAAAAATAAAAAAAAATAAAAAAAAAAAAGTATTATGAATAGGTGTGTATGTGCTGCTTCTAATAGAATCCTTATGTTTTTAATATACATATAGAAGCATTGAGAGATGATGTAATATCTGAAATTTGCTTTAAAAAATGAGGAGAGGGACCAGCGCTGTGGTGTAGCAGATAAAGCCACTGCCTCTAGTGCCGGCATCCCATATGGGCACTGGTTTGAGTCCCGGCTTCTGATCCAGCTCTCTGCTTTGGCCTAGGAAAGCAGTGGAAGATGGCCCAAGTCCTTGGGCCCCTGCACCCACGTGGGAGACCCAGAAGAAGCTCCTGGCTCCTGGCTTTGGATCGGTACAGCTCCGGCCATTGCGGCTATCTAGAGAGTGAACCAGTGGATGGAAGACCTCCCTCCCCCGCCTCTTCTACTCTCTCCGTGTAACTCCAACTTTCAAATAAATAAATAAAAATAAAAATAAAAAATGAGAAAAGAATAGGACAGAGGCACAGAGATGAAAAAGATTTACCATGTCTTAAAGGAATTATTAAATCTGGGTAGTGGCATATGAGAGTTTAGTACAACAGATATTTTCTACTTCTATTTGTGTTTGGAGTTTTCCATAGTAAAGGAGTTACATATAATATTTCGTAAAATATGCTTCAAGGTAAAAATCAACATTAAAGATAAATTCATAAATTTCAGGGTGTTTGCCAGTGCTCTGATAAAACTTTCTTTTATGTAAATTATTGTTAAAATTGTTCAATAGCTACAGCCATGAAAGCGAGTTGTTGGAACATTCAATGATGAGTAACAGAAAATTCTACTACCGATTTATTTTTCTGCAAACACTGCTAATGTTGGCTTGGCATTTCCAAAACTGAGTTCTAGTTTTCATCTCTCTCCTTATTTATGTTAACATAAACAACCTACCTACTGCTCTGTGCTATGTAAGCAAATGGAGAGCTTACTAATGCAATGAATATGTAGCCTTAAATGGAATAGTCTTATTTTTACTTTATCCCACTAGAATAGGAAAACAAGAACAAATTATGTAGCAACCAATAAATTGCACACTTCATAAAACAGAGATTATGTTAAACTTGTTCATTGCTGTATTCCCAACTGTTATCACAGTGCCTAAAATGAGGGATGGACAAATGGATAGATGGATGAATGAATTTAATATAAGTGGGTTTCTTGTAAGTGTTAAGTAAACCCCAGTATAGTCATCTTAGATGATGGGTATTTATACCTAAACTCCAATAACTTGTAGGTAGCAGTTTCATTTCTCTGTTGTCTAGATTAGTGGTTCCCAAAGTTTAGCATATATGAGAATTACACAGAAAGCTTGTTGATAAAATTCTGAGCCCCATACTCACTTACTGAATTTGCCTCTGAAACAAATTACCAGGTATTGCTAATGCTGCTGGACAATGATGGCCTTCAGTAGCCAGATTTTCTCGCCAACCATCTCCAATGGAAGGGGAATTTTAAAATATTCAGATCTCCATGACTCCCCTGACATGTACTGAATTCAAATCTTTGAAGGTATCTCAGAATTGTGAATTTTCAGAAACTGCTGGAATCATTTTTATGCACTCCAGTTTGAGAACAGCCTGACTGGTATTATCGTGCAGTGGCACTGTCTATGATGATGGGCAGGTTCTTCATCTGCACTGTCTAGAACTGGAGCATTCACCTACGTGGTTAGGGAGAACTTCAAAGAATGTGATTACTGTGACTGAGGCCTTGAATTTTTTATTTTATTGCATTTGAATTAATTTAAGCTTACATTTAACTTACCATCATAGCCACTGCCTGAAATGCTGGCATCTCCTATGAGTGCTGGTTGGAGTCCTGGTTGTTCTATGTCCAATCCAGCTCCCTGCTAATGCACCAAGGAAAGCAGCGGAGGTGGCCCAAGTGCTGGGGTCCCTGCATTCACATGGGAAACTCAGTTGGAGTACCAGGCTCCTGGCTTTGGCCTGGCCCAACCTGGGCCATTGTGGCCTTTTGGGGAGAGAATCATTGGATGGAAGATCTCTCCCTTCCTTTCTCTGTATAACTCTTTCAAATAAATGCATAAATCTTAAAAAAAAGAGAATAAGGAAAGTTGAAAAATGTAGGCCTTCTTATAGCTCTAGACTGTCCATGGCACAGCCCATAAGCCAAATAAATTGATATGGAGAGATGTCCAAACTAATCACATTTTTCCTTCTTAAAAGTCACAGGAGGAGTTGGAAGTATATTTTGGGTGGAGTAAGAGATGGGAGATTGGAGATGGAATAATAAGAATTACTTTCCAAATGACAGATCCCAGGTCCTCCCTAGGTGATTTAATTTTATAGCAAGATTTATGCCTGGGGCACCATCCTCAACTAAATAGATTGAGACAAGACCATAGGCCATCATGAAGTCAAAGGCATGAAATAGTAATTAGCTACAAGTAGCCCAAGGAGACTGGGAAATGCTGTGAAAGTCCAAATTTGCAAAGCCAGCTGTAGTCTCACTTTGCTTCATACAATGTCATTTGCGTTACCCACACAAAGCCTAAAGGAATTTAAAGCCAGTGCCTCCTGGATGAATTTCCCCTGCAGGGAGATGGGGAACCCGCTCTGGACCCTTCACCTTCTTTAAGCCAGGGCTTTTGTCAGTAAGAGGTAGTGGACTCTGGAGAATACGGGGGGTGGCAGAAAAGGGAGACAGAGAGGGAGTCCAGGCCATGAAATTGAAGTGGCATCCTCTGTGTTTAAAACCGAGAACCCCACCCAGAAGAGAGGCCCTGGGCAGACTTTATTCACTTAATAGACTTTAAGTGCCTGAGGACACGGTACAAACTTGTATCACATTATCAGACAGGCCCCTCACGGCATCAGTGTCGGCTGAGGCTCATGAATATGTAAATACTATATGTATCTTGGAAACATGCTTGACAAGAGAATAGCTAAAATGAACTGATTCTAGTTATAAGCCCATCAGCCTGCCATTCTTTATGTTTGAACAGGCAGGCTATTGCTAGGTGACAGATCATTAAGGCTATCTACTCAGTCAGCGGAAATGAAGAAATAATTTGTTCCTAATAACCTTCAGATGACCTCCCAGGCAAAAGGGAGTCTTTAAAGTGCTGTCTCTGCTGATACACGTCAGGCAGGCAGGAGGGGTTCCTCTGGCCCCACAGTCAGGGCAGGGTGGCTGGTGAAACAGATTAATAAACACCTCCTGACAGGGACACATCGGGGAAGGATCTCATCACCTGCCATTATCGGGCGGATGAATAATTCAGAGGTCTCCATCCGAGCTGGGGCTTTCAGGCTGCACGGTGCTGTACGGTGGCAGGAAGCAGGGAGCCGGGGGGTCTGGGAGCTGCAGGGAGGCACTGAGCGCCAGGAGTCAGTCAGGGCCTGGGACACAGGTTTCTCTTACGGACTGTGGGGGCACCAGCCAGGACTGGGGGCGTCGGCGTAGAGGAAGGCTTGCCTCTTGAGAAGGTGGCAAGAAGTGTTAGGGTCCCGGAGCCAGCAGGCACCTCCTCAAAGAATCCTGACTGTCGTGAAGTTTGGGCCCAGGGCGCCCCTGACATTGTGCATACTTGTCTTCACTGCCGGTGAAGGAGGCCCCAGCCCTGGCTGCCTTTTCCTACTGGGGATTTCCAGAGGAACACAGCACCCGTCTCTCTGACACGCCCCTCGCTTTTCGGGATCTTAATCCTGGCCCCATTTCTATCCTCTCGCCTTCCGTGAGGCAATGTTTACATTTGCACCTGTGATTACTCCTGTGACAGTTCTGTAGGCAGACTGGCTTCTGTGTGGATCTCAGAACAGAGTCCAGCTGTTGGCTCTACGCTCTTGACCATGCCATGACCTCTCTGGAACTCAGTTTGCTGCTCTGAAAAATGGGTTCAATTATATCCAACCAAGATACTTTTTGTGAGAATTTAAAAGAAGCATGCATGGAAAAGTTCTAGCAGTGGGCCTAGAATAAGGCTTATGCCCATTCTGTGCTGGAGGCAAAGGGCTGTCTCCACCTTCCTGTCTGATTTTTGACCAAGGACAATGCAAAAAACAAGCCACACACTCAACTTTCGTAATTCAAGGAGACTTAAATAAAGAGACTGTTTCAGTGGGGGCTAGCGTGATTTTCAACCCATGAGGGATAATGCCATGTTCTGGGAATGGTGACAGCAGTGATGTCGTAGCCCCTCTTGTCATCAGATGGCAAAAGGACATGGAAAAATTAGCTGACAAGCCTTCCACTGAAGGTCACAGCCAACCTTGGTGACCTGGTAGGGAGGTGACCTTGGACAAGTGTCCCCACTGCATGCTCCGACCCTCCAATCTTCTGCTGCCAATCTTCTTTAGCTGAAACCAATTGGATGCCAGTCAAGAGGCACAAAGCAAGGAGCTTACTGCTGAGTTGATAAGAAGTAAGTCTCCTGGGGCACACACAGCAGGGCGGAACGAGGTAGGAATCAAATCTGGAGGGATCAGGGAAGAGATCCAACACAGCACACAACTGTAGACATATCTCCATCTGT
This sequence comes from Oryctolagus cuniculus, assembly GCF_051225735.1. Classification (NCBI taxonomy): domain Eukaryota; kingdom Metazoa; phylum Chordata; class Mammalia; order Lagomorpha; family Leporidae; genus Oryctolagus; species Oryctolagus cuniculus. The sequence goes on along the minus strand of NC_142867.1, from coordinate 147,409,958 downwards.
AGAAACTTTTGAAGTGTGTTTAGTGAATTAAAAACAAAGCAAGGGAAAGGGCCGGATCCTTGCACTTTGGGGGCTTGTAGACTAGTTGGAGGTCGAGGGAGTTGGGGGAGAGAGAGAAAAAGGAGGAGATGAAGAATTTGAATAATATAATGGAAAAGTACTGATTTCAGAGTAAAAAAATCAAAATCATTATTGAAATCATTCCTTATACTTTACTGAGTCACTTTTCTACCTGTGTGATTCCATCACTTTTCGAAAGAAAACTTTGGAATGCTTGCTATATAGACATATTCTACCTCAGGATTTGTGGCTTAAGACTTGGTAATAGGGAAGCTACACCAATACTTTCTGCTCCTAAATTCCCCTCTGGAATTCAGAGTTACACAACAGCTTTTCCTAAACTCAAAATTGATGTAGAGCTCAGCATGACAAAATATTTTGAGTGAAATGTGTGTGTCATCCCAATCTAACCATTCTACAAAGATACCACAAAGTGTTCATGGAAAAGGAGTTAAAATGTAAGTTTATTTTAGTGCAAAGATTTTTGAAATCCATGCATGTGAAGGGTCTTTAAAGAGTTCATAAAAATGTGTATTATGAAAATAGCTATACATGGATTTAAGAAATTTATTTTTAACCAAAGTAAACCTATCTTGTAATTCGAAGTCCTCTGCTATGTGTTCAAACCAATTTGAGCTTGACTGGGCTGGAGCTTGTTCACATTGGTCAAGTGGCGGGAGGAATGTGTTTAGCCCCATTCCTCAGAGGAGAGCTTAGAAAAGTCTCTTGTCAGAATGCTGGAGATAGGGACAGAGAGACAGACTCCTCTGTAGGTATACAGGGATCCAGGGTCACTCCCCCAGCATCTGCACAGTCCTGAGAACAGTCGAGCAGCCAGCTTCCGAAAAGCGTGTTGATGTCATGTGCTCACCTTGTAATCAAGCTTTCTCTGTGCTTGTGTAACTGATCTAGGTAACAAGAATTCTGCCCATCTTGGGAAAAGTTTCCTGTGTTTTCTGTTGAATCTCAATTGGAACTATCATCAGATAAACCAATCAAAATCATCCCTCTCGGCCGGCGCCGCGGCTCACTAGGCTAATCCTCCGCCTAGCGGCGCCGGCACACCGGGTTCTAGTCCTGGTCGGGGCGCCGGATTCTGTCCCGGTTGTCCCTCTTCCAGGCCAGCCCTCTGCTGTGGCCAGGGAGTGCAGTGGAGGATGGCCCAGGTGCTTGGACCCTGCACCCCATGGGAGACCAGGAAAAGCACCTGGCTCCTGGCTCCTGCCATCGGATCAGCGCGGTGTGCCGGCCGCAGCGCGCCGGCCGCGGCGGCCATTGGAGGGTGAACCAACGGCAAAAGGAAGACCTTTCTCTCTGTCTCTCTCTCTCACTGTCCACTCTGTCTGTCAAAAAAATAAATAAATAAATAAATAAAAATAAAAAATAAAAAATAAATAAATAAATAAATTTAAAAAAAAAATCATCCCTCTCCTGGACCAGTCATGTAAACTTTCCCTTTTACAACCTTTAAAACCTTAGACAATCAGCCTTCAAAACAGCTCTCACTCTCTTGGTCTTCTTTCTTGGAACTTTCTCTTTCTTTGATTTTTGCTTTAACTTTTCTGCTTTCTTTCAGTAAACCACCTCCGCTCTATACACTCTTCTTTGTCTCCCTCATTCTTCTTGGACACGAGACACAAACCCAGCAGGGAAAAAGAATTTTTTAATAACCACAGACCCTTGAAACAATACTATAGTTCTTTTTAAGAGTCAAATAATTCCTCTGAAACACCATTTAAAGAATCTTGATAAGTGGTTTAGAGATAAAGTGCTTTTTAAATAATGTTTGGCTTCAAGAAGTGAAGTGAAAATTAGGAGACATTTGAAAGTTGGAGGGCTGAGAATGAGACCAGAGTATGTAAAGAAAGTGAGCTATGGAAGGAAGTAGGCAGAGTTATGTTGGAGAAAGGTAAAGTATGGCCAGAGGTGAACCTAAATTGAATGTGTCAAAGAGTCTGGGTCATCCAATTTTCTATCCATCTGTATCATCTTTTTCTTAAGCAATTGAATACCTCTGGGACTACTGCATTTTATAGTTAACACATTTACTGAGGAGCAGCATAGCATGCTGTAGAAAGAAGTATCCTTTAATGATAACATTAAAGGATAAGCTCTTTAATCATTTGATTCTAGGACTAATATGTAATTCCTTCATGCATGAATTAATTAATTCCTATTTTCAAGAAATATACAGAGAGTACTTGTTGGGTTTCAGGAAGTCTTCTGGAAATATATCTGTGACCTGCATAGATGCCATGGTCAGGGAAGGCCATGAGTCTTAAATGACAAAGAGGACAGAGCCCTGAGAGGATTGGCAGAGTGTGCATCCTATGCAGAGGGAGAAAAAACTGTGACAGCTCTAAAAATCTGACTTAACATGACCTACATCCAGGGCACCAAGAAAGCTGTGTGACTGGAGGGCCATGAGCCCAGACAGCAAGAATTGCAACTGGCGAGGAAGGATGGGGACAGGCCAAGGGTTTTGGGAAGGCTACATCTCCAGACATAAAATATTGTGGAAAAGAACACAGATGGGAAGCCCGGAGTCTTGTTGAGTGCAATCTTCACGTGTTAACTTGGCATTGGAAGTCAGCAGATGGAAATGATAGGGGAAGCATATCCAGTTACACTCAGGTACCTCCGGGATGCAATTAAGCCACAGTAGTGCCTCTTAAGACACTGATTCTGCTGTTACCCTTTTGTTGTCATTTGTTTTCTTCTTACAATTTTGATAGAGGAATTTCTAAAAGGCCACATCTTGCCAACACATTCTCATGAGGCTCCATTAAAAGAAGGGCAGCTCAAATTTCAAAAAGGTACACACCAGATTTTTTTTTAAGATTTATTTATTTATTTGAAAGTCAGAGTTACACAAAGAGAGAAGGAGAGGCAGAGAGAGAGAGAGAGAGAGAGAGAGAGAGAGAGAGAGAGAGAAGTCTTCTAACCACTGGTTCATTCCCCAGTTGGCCACAATGGCTGGAGCTGTGCTGATCGGAAGCCAGGAGCCAGGAGTCAGGAGCTTCTTCTGGGTCTCCCACGCAAGTGCTTAGGCCATCTTCTGCTGCTTTCCCAGGCCATAGCCGAGAGCTGGATCGGAAGTGGAGCAGCCAGGACTCAAACCGGTGCCTATATGGGATGCTGGTACTGCAGGCCATGGCTTACCCACTATGCCACAGCACTGTCCCCAAAGACCCACCAAATTGATTGGCTGGAAGCACAGAGACCAGCTGAACACAAAGGGGTTGAAGTGCACCTTGTTGAGGAATGGAGAAGGATCTCCAGAATTTAATCTGCTAACATGTCTTTCTCATTCACGTGCCCCTTTTTGTACTTGGACTGGAATTTGGAGAGAACACCAGAATGTGTTTCCCCGGCCTTTGGTTTATCTCATGAGTTAATTTCTATTAGTTCCCAATATATGGTTTGTCTTCTGGATATAGAAAACAGGAAAGCTGAGCTCCTTTAGGAACCTGGGTATGCATGAGAATGTGTATTTCTATAGACATTCCACTGACCATTGCTGTTCCAGTTGGGTTATGCAATCTCTGTGTTGCTTATGGGCTGTAGGCGCTTACTTAGTTTTTCCAGCATATCTCACATCTGGGTTCTGCACTGCCTCTTTTGTTTTTAAAAAATACAGTACTATCAGTAGCCATTGCTCTTTTCACTAATGTGGTTACTTGTTGTAAATGGTCAAAATCTGAAAGTGATGAAGGTAAGGCAAAGAAAGCAGGGAGGGGAAAGAAGAACCATGAAAGTGCTTTAAAACGAACATCACAATGGAAAGCAGTGTTTCTCACATCCTCGTTCCTTCCCTAGAGACAACGCTTTGTCATTCAAGAGGATGATGACGAGTTCTCACACCAATAGGACGAAGAGACCACTGCAAAGAGTAACATGGGGCAAGGAGTCATGAAAATAGATCCTATTAGGGTGACCACATGTTCTAGTTGGCCTAGTAAAGCCCAAGTTTCCACCTGTGGTTGTGTCATAATTGCTACCAATGTTCTACTGCTTTCAAAAGTAGCCTTTTTGGAGGATAAATGATATAGGTCACCCTTACCCTAACCCTGCCTCTTCCACTAAGCAGTTTTATGTCTCTAGGTAAATTCCTCAACTTTCTAGGCCTCAGATTCTCAAGAGTTCGGATGACTTTGTAACAAACGTGCTCTTTAGCCCAGTGTTCTGTGGTTCCATTAAGGCCACAAGAAAAACATAGTTTTGGGGGCTTTCATAATGCATATGTTTTGAATGAAAGAATCCTGATTATTCCCAACAGACATGTTTGCCTCCTTGCTTTAACACAACTGCCTGTGGTCTACTTTACGCAAGTTAGTGGTGATTGGAAAGATTATGCAGGCACTATACTAAAGATCTTAATTATGTGGTCACACATACTTCTCACAAAAGTGTTACAGTTTCTGTGGATTTATAATTACTTCAAATCATTTTTATAGATTTATTCATTGATTTGAAAGGCAGAGAGAGAAATAAGACAGAGAAGAGAAGAAAGAGATCTTCCATCCTCTGGTGCAGTCCCCAAGTGACTGCAATGGCCAAGGGTAGGCCAGGCTGAAACCAGGAGCCAGGAATTTCAACGGGGTCTTCAACATGGGTGCAAGGGCCAAGGGACTTGGGCCATCTGCTGCTGTTTTCCCAAGTGCATTAGCAGGGTGGTGGATAGGAAGTGAAGTAGCTAGGACTCAAACCAGTGCCTATATGGAATGCCGGCACTGCAGGCAGTGACTTTACTCCATAATGCTAGCCCCTTCAAATCAACCTACCATGCAAATTTCATCTGACTGTAAAATATCCTTCTCTTAACCACCACTCACTATCTGGGGTGCTCTGAGCAAAAGTGACAAAGAAAGTACTTTGTGTATCAGTCAACGGTAGACTAACATATGTTGCAGGTACAAACAATTCGCTGTCTTACTGGCTGGAAATTTTTTTGTTCCTATCATATTCATGTACAGTAGGGATTTTCTGGAGTTCACTGCTCTGCCTTGTTCTTTCCCCATCATGCAGGCTGATAGAGCAGTCCCTGTCTAGACTGGTGTCTCAGTGCATTGGCAGAAAGAAACCAGGAGAGATCATGAGAGATTGCACTCTGGCCTTTAAAGCTTCATCTAGAAAAGACCACATCTCTTCTGCTCGCTTCATTGGGCAAAGAAAGTCAAGTGACTACACCTAACTCCAGGAGGACAGAGAGTCCACAACTAACCAGGAAGTAGAACAGGAACATTTGGTGACAATCACAGTCAGCTTTCACACTAAGGTGTTCCCAGGACAAAAGAACGGAGGCTCCTCTCTAAGCTCTTAACTTCTCTGAGTTCTAATTACTCCTCAGTGAAGTCTCATAGAATTAGGTGTGCATGTTGATTATGTTTCTCTAATGCTTCATTAGGATCTTTGTTGGCTATGGACTCACTAGGTCATCTCATCTGAAAACTGCTACTTGTAAAATCCCCATAATTCATTTATGTCCATCCTCTCTCAGAAGGTCTGTGCTGTATGTGCCATTTAACTAAGAGTTGGCAGTTCAGTGAAGGAAAAGGTGTGTTTACCTCAGGAGAGAGTGTCTTTATGACACTGATCTGCTCTGATGAATCCACTAATGTGAAATTTCTGACCCAATAGGCAGGGATTGCACAGCTCTGAGCCTCCTCTCATTATTCATGAAATATGTGCTGCACGGATTCGGCGCGCTCCCTGCAGACCCGCTGCCAAGCAATTACTCATTTCCATCACTTAGCTTTTTTATTATTATTATTTTTCAGTGGGTGTCTATATATTCAGCACACTTCAAGAAGCAAAGCACAGTCCCAGAATGAAAATGATGCTTGTCTTGTTTGATTTTAAATAGAAAAGCACTTTCAAGTCCTTAAAAATTGATGTTGTTTTAAACTTTACAACAAGCAATAGGGGAAAGTGGTAGCTGCAGAAATAAATGGAAAGCAATCAGGAGCATTTCCACTGTTATACATATTTGCTACCCAAGAGCTGCTGGAGGGACTATCTTATATATCCTGATTTATTTCTCCGACTCCCCCTAGGAGCCCTTAAGAGAAACAATGAACCAGAAATGGTGGCAGAGCCCTGGTGGCACTCCTTTGCCAGAGGAAGGAGCACTCATGCGCAGTGGCCCATGCTCAGAAAAAGAGACAGGCTCGAGGAAACGTGTCCTCTTCTTATCTCAACATTTGCTTGTCAAGCCCTCACAGATATAAAGTCCAGTGGCTGTCTTTTGCTGCTGCATGATATAATCTGTGCAGAGCATTTGTATTCCTGTGGACATCACAATATAGAGCTATTGCAACCTTCAAAGTTTGCCTGAAGAATTTCTGGAACTGATGAGACGTTGTTAAGCAAAGAGTTCTCAGTCTTAGGTGCTAATCTTCCTGTATGGTAAAATATTTTCATATTCTGTGATGCATTGCAGTGATGGTCCCAGCTCTTCACGGTCTTTTATCAACCCTGTCTACATGAATGTGCAGTTTCTCATTGGAAAAAGCAGTCTCTTTTTCCATCTCTTAAATGCAATCTGGTGTCATGACTTGTTAGACCAAAACAATGGACAGAAGTAATGGTGGGCCATTTCTGAACCTAGCCTCTAAAACCCTGGCAACACCATTGCCATTTGACCTATCCGGCACCTCTGCTGTTGTCATTGGGAATGTATTCAAGCCAGCTTGCTGTAAAATGGGAAACATGGAATAGCTTTCCTAGTTGTCACAACCAAGGCCAGTAGAACACCTGACCCTGACCCATGAGCCACGTGCATGAGTTCAGCCCAGATAAGCAGAGCCACCTAGCCAATCCCTAGCCAACCCCAGAGAGGTAAAGCAGATCTAGAATTTACTATTTTACATTTTTGTGAATGTTTATTATAATGTGTCACATAAATAACTGATTCATCTCCCACCACAAAATTGGCTTTTGTTTTATTATCTTATCTGCCCCACAACCTGTGCCCTGCCCTTGCCCATATATATATATATAAATTTATATATATATATGACCCTCCACTTTTCTTTATTTTATTCATAATTAAGTTCGTACTAGACAGCAGTGTTGATACAGAGTCTGGTGAAGCAGAGAACTTTCTCTCAAGGAGCTCTCATTCTAAGACAGCAGTTCTCAATATTTTTTATCTTGACACTTAGTGGATGGCATTAATATGTGCACACACTCTTAAGGGCAATTTTGGAGTTATGAACAGTTTCAGGTGCATTTGCTCTTCCCATACCCGTGTCTCTTGTTCCTAAGAAATTGCACTTGAATGCTAGTGAGTAAAAGTGGCATTCAAGAACTAGAAGTATATCATAGATGTCACCCTGAATCATTTGTAGGTTGTTATTTTGCCTACTATTAGTTATAAATTACTTATAGCACACTTCACTGCTGATTGCTACATGCTGGGTTTTAATGTCCCAGTTGATAACAGCTTGTTTGCTGAAAGGATGCTGGCATACGTGGTATTAATTCCAATCCAAAAGAGACTGAAGGAAGAGGTTAGCAGAAATGCAAGCAATGGACTGGAGAAGACAAGGAAAGATGAACAACACATTCCCACCTGCACACACTGGGGGCACATCTGACCTAAATCCATTTTTTTTAGTTTTATTTATTTATTAGAAAGTCAGAGTTACACAGAGAGAGGAGGAAAGGCAGAGAGAGAGGTCTTCCATCCACTGGTTCACTCCCCAATTGGCCGCAACAGGCGGAGCTGCGCTGATCCAAAGCCAGGAGCCAGGAGATATTCTTTTGGGTCTTCCACACGGGTGCAGGGACCCAAACACTTGGGCCATCTTCTACTGCTTTCCCAAGCCACAGCAGAGAGCTGGATAGGAAGTAGAGCAGTCAGGACTTGAACTGGCGCCCATATGGGATGCCGACACTGCAGACGATGGCTTTACCTGCTACACCACAGTGCGGACCCCTAAATCTGGGGTTTTGACAGAGATTGGATCATTTCATTTCTTATCCCATCTCCTTCAAACCCAGATGTATACCAGTCTTTTTGACTGAGATCAGTGGCTCAAAAATTTCAATCAAAGCAGAGAAATTGCTTATGATTACCACACTGAACTGAGACAGGTATCATGTGGGTAACACCTCAGAAGCTAGACCTTTGTGACCAGATTAGCGTGTCTCCCCACCAAGGGATATTCAGAGTCAGTCCCCTTCACCTGCATTTCTAGAGAAAAAGAATGAAGTCAGGCTGGATCCACCAGTTCTCTATGATCTAGCAAACAGCAGGCCTGGGAGTAACATGGCTTCCTTATCCCTGGGCTGGTGTTCCTAGCATATTATTGAGTGTTTGATGACCTTTACAGGTCCTTTCTAACCTTGGCTTCTACCATGTTTTCTTTTGAGTCTTGCCTGCCAATCTGAAGGAAGGATTTATAGACACACACACCCTCCGCGCGCACCACACACACACACACACACACACGCCCACCGCACACACACACACACGCATTCATTGCTCTGAGGAGCAATCAGGGCTGTTAAAGCTGCTCTTTACAAGCAGTGGCCTTAGAGACTCTAGAGGACTCTCTTTGTGAAATATGAGAGACATAAAGATTGAGGGAGGGAGAAAGAGAAAGACACACAGGTATAAAGTAAAGGGGATAGGGAAAAAGAGAGAGGCACACAGAGAGAAGACAGAGCTCCCATCCACAGGTTTAGTCCCCAAACGCCCACAGCAGTTGGGTCTGGGATCTCAATCCAGGTCCCCTCTGCCCCCATAGGAGGCAGGACGCTGGTTACTTGAGCCATCACTGCTGCCTCCAAGGGTGCATGTAAGCAGGGAGCTGTAGTCAGGACGTGGACCTGAGACTTGAACCCAGGGGTAATGGGATGCTAACCAAACACCTGTCCTAAGAAATCTGTTTAAAAAAAAAAAAAAAAACTCCCTCTTTCCTCCTCTCATGTCTGTCCCAGCAAAGTGTGGTCATTGGGTTTCACTCTACTGCTCCATTTTCCCAAGTGTCTTTTCTATTGTGCGATAGCGTGGGAATGGGAGACAGCTCTGTGCCAGAAGTGGATGCCATAAGGAGAGCAACACAGTTCCATGGAGCAGCACTGCATAAGAAGAAGGCCTGGAGGTGAGAAAAGGGAGCTTCACTGGCAGAGAGAGAAGTCGCATGAAACCTTTGCTCCCTGCCCAGGAAATTACTGTGCAAACCTTTGAGGTTTAGGAGAGCTTGGCTGTTCTCTACAATGAACTACTCTTTTGAGAAATAGCCACGGCTTGCTTCTCAGTCCTAACAGGGACTGAATGCTTGCTTCCAGGGTTAGTGCCAAAGCCAGGAAGGAGACTGGAACTCCAAGGGGGTCTCCCATGTGGGTGACAAGGGCCAGTGTTCTTGGGCCATCTTCCACTGCTTCCGCAAGGACATCAGAAGACTTGGATCAGAAGCGGAGCATCCAGGACTCAAACCAGAGCTCCTATGGGATGCTGATGTCCCAGGAGACAGCTTAACCTGCTGCGCCACAATGTCTCTGTGAGCTGCTTTTATTTAAGCAAATTGATTTCATCTTGTCTGTCCAACGTAGCAACATGAGGACACAGGATCGCTGCCTCTGAAGGGGGAAAGCATTCCCTGGGCTGGGTGTGTTCATCAGCAGAGATTGGCTGTGCTGCAATAACAGCCTCAAAAATCTCAATGGCTTGAAACCACAAGGGTAACCTCTCACTCACACTGCACATCCTTAGGGGTCATCTGGACGTGCTGTGCTTCAAGTATTCTCACTCAGGGTCTGTCAGAAGGAACAGCCACCTGCTGCCCCTCCCAGCTGAATAACAGTCTTGAAAGCATTTGTCTGAGGTTCTACTCCTTCTCCACTGACCACAGTAAATAGTGAGGCCACACTCAACTCCAAGGGCACAGAGAGATTAGTTCTAGTGTATGCCCAATTAGAACTGAAAATCTTTCTGTGAGCAAATGCTAATATCTACCCCACTGGTTATACCTTCTCTGTGTACAAAGTCACCTTAGCTCCTTGACCCTCCTGAGCTCAGCGATCAGAAAATAATATTTTAAATTAAGACTGCACTCAGAGCAGCAAGTAGTGATGTGATTATTTCCACAAACTTAGTGAGGAAGCTCTCAGGTCTTAGCTATTTATAGTTGCAGACACCCAAAACATTTCCTGGCAGATTATGGTTGTGTAGTACACTTGTGACCTTAGTAAAATTTCTGTTCTGGTTTCTGTCTTGTCAAGAATCTTCCCTGTGGTCTACCTAGGGATTCCCAAGCCACATCCAGGGCTTGTTCCTCACCTCCTGCCCTGCTGTGCACAGTGACTATTAAGCAGCTGTCCTCTCCCACCTCAGGGAGGGCTGTTACATCCGCAAGGCATTGTTAGTGCGGCAGCATATGCTAGTGGAGCACTTGGGAAGCAGGCTGGATGGCAAACAGAGGCACTTAATTGAATTAGAAGCACACAGTGGACATTTTGGTTTGCTATCTGTAGCTTTCTCTCTGTTTGCCAAGAAAAACCTGTCTACTTTCACATGATCTGCTAGGATTAGGGCTTTATTCTCTATACATTATAGTAAATCCAGTAGCCATCTCTGTTTCCCTTGCAACCTCACATTCTATAAACTGAAGACAAGAAGGTCTTTAACAATAGTTTTGCAGATGTGGCCAGAAATAGAAAAAATAATTAGTGCTGAGTAAAAATAAAGGCCTGTGTCCCACTCTGAGCTCCTCCTTGCTTTGTACCTGCCAGCCCTCTAGGCAAGTATTCTGCACTTTGGTTAGAATGCAGATTACTCAGCCTGTTCTGAGGATAAATGAATAAGGAATTCTGGATTGGCCACAGGAATTTAAAAACATTTGAGATCGAGTTATTGTCAAGCAAGTTTGGGAAACTGTTCAGTGTTCATTCCCTTCCTCTTGCAATACTTCAATGTCTTTCAACTTCAAAGCTTAGAATGTTACCATGAAACTTTTCTTGAATAAATTCAAGCCAATCTTCTTTCTCTTATTGCAAACATTTTCAGTTTCTATGCACATCATGTCTAGTGCACTTTCATGTATTTTTTGCAGTACAGTTGTCCTTTGGTATCTGTGGGGGTTGGATGCTACTCTCTACAGATATTCCTGTAGTTACTCAAATCCATTATTTTGTATAGAATTTTCATACCACAACACACACATTATATAACTTTAAGATTATTTATAATACCTAATACAATGTAAATAGCTAATATAATACATTGTAACAAGAAAAAAAATGTATGTGTTCAGTACAGATGCAATTTCTTTTTTAATAATTTCCATATGCAATTGGTTGAATCCATAAATGTGGAACCCATCAATATGTAGGACAAGTGCATTGGGCTGTTGTCTTCAGCTGTTTCATGATGTATTTTTAGTCCCTCCTCAACCCCCACCAATGTAAATTCTCTAAGGTCAATGCTAGTGACTCTGCTTTGTCTCCTTTCCACAGTCCCCATGTCTGGTGTCATTCTGTCTATCTATTTATCTAGCTCTCTATCCATCCCCATATCTGTCTGTCATCTCTCAGTATTTGTGTCTGTATCTAGATCTATCTTCCCATTGGAAAGTAACTCCATGAAAACATATAGTTTGCCTCCTCAACAGCATCTAGAATTCCAGGCATTTACTAGGTTCTTCAAATGTAAGTCTTGAATTGTGGAGCCAATTAAAAACAAAGGTTAACAAGTTTGAGATGTCCCAAATGTAGGGAGGTAATAAACAATTGTCTCCTACATTTGTTTTTTTTTTTAAATAAGTATTGTTGTCTATCTTCATTGTGTTTTATCAACTTGATTATTCCTTTCTCTCTTTTGTCCTCTTTCTAATCCCTGCTCTTCTGCCCTATTTCCACTTCCTTGAAGAGCATTTGCCTAGTCTAGTGCTTAGAGAAACAGAAGCCCAAAAGTGCACTGTTTATTTATGCTTCTGTGCAATCCATTTCTCTTAATTTAGTCAGCAGTGGCAGAGAACCACCCGAGTGTCTGTGTTAAGGTGAGACGGGCCCAGGTCCGACCACTTGGAGTTTCCTCTTGCCTCTAGGGTTGTTTCAGGAGGAGGGGTGTAAATTGGATCTGATCAGAGTCAGGGATTTTTACTGGGCCTTTAGAAAACACTAGGGGTTGCTGGCTGGAGAATCTGAGGTAAGGCTAGAGCTAGGGGTTCTCATCTGGAGATTACCCACCTGAGAATGACAGAAACCCCGAGAAGAACAAGGCAAAGTGCTAGCCAGAGGAGGAGACACGTGTGGACAAAGTCAGCACAACATGAGCTGAAGCGTGGGCCTGGGCTGTGCGAGTGTGAAAGCTGGGCTCAGAGCAAGGCTCCACGCCGGCAGTCAGAACGCACTGGATAAGGAAGAAGGGAGCTTTCTCCTCTGGAATGTGCTGCTCAGGGGCTCCTACACAGGGCCAGGTTATTGCCTTTTCATCCTTTATTGATACCACCCAAAGGCTTTCCTAAATGCCTTCCGACACTGTTCTCATCACAGACCATGTTGCCTGCAAAAGACTTGTCTTGTCCCCTAGTCTGTGAGCTCCAAGGCAGGATTTTCCACATGTATCCCCACACCTAGCACTGTACCTGGAGGTGCCTTGTGCTCAATACGCACTGGCTATGTGATCAAGGGGGTGCATGGAGTAGATGACAGAGTGCAGCTTGGAGTTGTTGGCCTGTAAATCTAAGGCACTTGTCACCACTAAAAATGAGAGCTACCAAGGGAAAAAAATGCTTCTTGCTTTCCTGACCTTGTTAGGGCCTGGAAGAGTCGAACATGAACTGCGGTTGTTGACCCCACTCCTTCTCGGCTCAGATGGCAGCCTTTGGCCAATTTGTGAGGAGAGTTTCCGCTGGGAGGCAGACAGCAGCTCACACACTCCTGCCAGCTGGGCCATTTCTCCACAGGCCTCTAAGAGGCTGGGAGAGATGGGCCATGACAGAGAGCCAGGCCCGCTGCTCTGCTAGCTGGAGGATGCTGGAGGCGCCTCCGATGCCCCGCTGCACACTGTGGGAAGCAGAAGTAGAGAGTTTCAGTCCCCAGAGGGAAAGGGCAAGTGGGTGGGAGAGCGAGCAAGCGAGCAAGCGAGCAAGCGGAGCAGGCATTTGTTTTTGTTTTGTGTTTAGCATCTGCCCCCAAGGATACTGACAGCAGCCGTGCCCCTGTAAGTACACGGAACCCAGTGGATGCAAATGCAGGATGAAGCAACAGTGCCTGGCTCCTTCCTTTTCCTTTCCTTTGTTCCTTATATAAGAACATTTTCCTCCAATGCTTAGACGTGTTAGTAAAAAAATTGTTTTCATGTTAAAAGTGTTTCTGGGAAACTGATCCCTCCCCCCACCCTGAGCAACCAATTGCTAGTGCCAGGTAGGATTTCTACAAGGTTCCTGTTCCTAAGGGGAGAGGCTGATCTGACTGTACGCCACAGAAACCCTATTGGTTCCCATCAAATCATCACATTATCCCATCCTTTCTTTTTAACCTCAGCTATTTTTTTCTTCTTTTAATCATGTAAAAATCATGCTCAAGTATAGATAATATGTTATTATCAAAATAGTGATCATGATGCAAATATTGCACCTAAAAATAAATACCAGTGACTATAACTCAGGCAGGTAGTTGCAAGCATCTTTCCTCTGGTAAGCATTTTGAAAATAATACCCCTTTTTGTGAAACATCACTCTTACTGTCCCTGTGTCGTTTTGAACGCTCTGCTAGACTCTTTTCTTTTTCTTCTTCTTTTCTAAGATTTATTTATTTACTTGAAAGTCAGAGTTACACAGAGAGAGAAGCAGAGGCGGGGGGGGGGGGGGTTTCCATCTGCTGGTTCACTCCCCAATTGGCTGCAATGGCGGAAGCTATGCCGATCTGAAGCCAGGAGCCAGGAGGTTTCTCTGGGTCTCCCACACGGGTGCAGGGGTCCAAGGACTTGGGCCATTTTCTACTGCTTTCCCAGGCCACAGCAGAGAGCTGGATCAGAAGTGGAGCAGCAGGGACTTGAACCAGCGCTCATATGGGATGCTGGCACTGCAGGCGGCGGCTTTACCCACTGTGCCACAGCGCTGGCCTCTCCCTTCTTTTGACTTCCTGTCACGAGGGGAAAGTCCAACCAAAATTTATATACAGCAAATCAAGGTGGAAGAAGGTTCCCGAGGTGTGGATCGCACTACACAGCACTACAGAAAGAGGTGACACTCGTGCAACTGGAGCAAGTGTTGGCTTCTCTGGTTTGCTTCTTGAGGAACGGAACGTGAATAGGATCCCTAGCTTGTTAAGGACCTGGTGTTTCATGCTACTCTCCCAAAAATACACTTCAAAATAAACGGGTCTCCAAGGGGTGCTCACATGTACTCTTTGAATGTTAACAATTTTCTGAACACTGCTATGGTGTTCATATAATGAATTCTGTTTACACAACAGTGAGAATTGCAACAGTGCCCTACCTTTGTTTGATGCCTCTTGGTACTTTCCCACTGCATGGCAGTGATGGCAAAAGATCCTATATATTACTTGATATTTGATGTAATTATTCTCAGTTGCTATAATGCAAACTAAATTGGCTCCAATGGAAAATCCATTAATAGTGAGAACCTGGTATTTACTACTATTTGAGCTCAGAAACAAGAATGCTGCTTCATATGTCTTTGTTAATGCCAAGCTTACAAAGTGGCAGTGGCAATTTTTAAGTTGCGTGTTCCAGAACCATACAGAATTAAGCTAGCTGCAACCTCTAGAATAAATGACCAGTTTAGGTGATAATACTCCCATGCTGTAACTGACCAAGTCAAAGACACCGGGAGCTGTTGCTGTTGCTGATGATTATTTATAACAGGATTCTTTGGCACCAGCATTGTTGCAAAGTGAGTTAAAGTGCCTCCCACAACACTGTCTTCCTATATCAGAGCACTGGTTTGAACCCAGGCTGTTCTGCTTCCTATCCAGCTTCCTGCTAATGCATCTAGAAAAACAACAGATGATGCTCCAACTGCTTAGGTCCTCACCACCCATGTGGAAGACCCGGATGGAGTACCAGGTTCCAGGTTTTGGCCTGGACCCCACTGGCCATTGCTACCATTTGAGGAGTGAAACAGTGGATAGAAGATATCTTTCTCTTTTTGTCTCTGCACTCTCTCTTTCAAATAAAATAAAATATTTCCTTAAATTGTTTTTAAGGAGAAGGATCTTCAAAAAGTTTGTGGAAAATGTATATTATGAAAAAACTATGCACAGATATAAAATTTTTTGTGTAGAAATCAACTTGTCATTTAATTCTATTTTTCCACAAATTTTTACATCTTTATATCACCATTTCCCTCTCTCATAAAAAAAAAATTTCCCCAAATATTTTAGTATGCAAATGTTGGTCAGAATTTACACTTTACAATCTAACAAATAGAAATAGTAAAGTACAAATTTGTTCTGTTGTATCCTTTTTTCTATTTTTAACTTTCCTTGGCATTAATGATGATAATAACAAGTTTTAGGCAATTTTGCATCATAGCATTAACATTAGAATAGTTTTTCTCATGAATTATATCAGCATAATGGACAGGGACACAAAAAAACAAGAGGAAGAGGTTACAAACAGAGATGAGATGAGTTGTGTGTACCTCCCCCTAGTGCTTATTCAGTAACAGCATGTTGAAACAGGCCACCATAAATGTACTTACACCACTGCTATTGGCAAAGGTGCAAATCAGTGGGACCTCTTCCCTTGCCAAAACTGAGTTGTTTACCCTGTACAGCCGTACTACTGGCTGCAATATCAATAAATAAACTCCATTCTAACTCCAAGCTGGGTGGAGATGACTGGCCTAAAAGGTGATTTTTGTCCTAGTTCTAGCTTGCCATGGAATTTTATGTCTTTAGGCATATCTCTACGTGTATCTGCCCAATGTTTATCTGTATTCAAGAGCATGCAATTCTTGAATTATTAAACAATGAATAAAAACATAAAAATTACTATTCTAAAAAATTTGAGAGGTAGAAAGAGAGAAAGGGGCATGGGGCAAGGAGAGGATTCCTATCTACTGGTTCATTCTCTAAATGCTGACAACAAGCTTGGGCTGTGCTAAGCCAAAGCCAAGAGCAAGAAACTCAATCTAGGTGTCCTGCATGGGTGACAGGGACTCAATTACTGAGTCATCACCACCACCTTCTAGGGTCTGCGTTATAGGAAGCCGTAGTCAAGAGTGAGAGGTGGGTGGTGAACCCAGGCACTCTGGTAGGAGATACAGATATTTTAACCAGGTGTCTTAACTGCTGGGCCAAAGGCTTGCACATTTAAAAATGTATTTGAAAGAGAGGGAGAGGGAACAAGAGGGAGAACAAGGAGGAGGAGAAGCAGAAAAAAGGAGAATTATTTAAAGATGCACTATCAGTATATTCTTATTGGAAAAGCAGGGTTTGTGAGCTTTGACCCCTACTCCCCCTCTCCTAGCGTGCCTTAGTAGAACTGGAGGCAGGGCATCCCTCTTCCCCATCTCTTCTTCTCTCATTCCACTTTCCCTACCACCTTTGGCAAGATTCTCCCGGAAACAGATGAAGGCAGGGAACAGTGTGAGGTGATTAATTTTGAAAGTGCTCTCAAGAATCACAGGGAGCAGAAGAGGGTCGGGAAAGAAGCAAAGTAAGGATGCGCTTTCAGGAGAGAGCCCATAGGAGCTGAGAAGACAGGGTATCCAGTATCAATGCTAGGAGATTGGGATTTTGTCTCCCTCTCTACACAGCCACCAGCTATGGGAAGGAGAAATTGGTAAACTTTTGGGGGTGCGGTGGCCTCTCTGTACATGGGAGTTGGCTCCAGTACCAATTCCTGAAATTCACAGGGATTAGTTATTAGCAGTGAAGGCTGGAGAAGCAGTGTGGTGGTGGGGGAAAGGATGCACCAGCAATGTCCACTATATGTCCACAAATTGTGTTTCACCGAGGACCCTGCTGCATCCGGGCTTGCCAAGGATGTGATAGTTTTCCTCAGGAAGCTGAATTTGTATGGGCATAACGAGAGCATATTAAAGAACAAGAGCTCTCTGGAAATCACTACAGATAGGGAACTTAGCCCTATTTCATAGGTGGAGAGAGAGAGAGAGAAGACGCACACAGTGGAAACCACAGCCTGAAATGAATTGGCCACAGAGGAAAAAGAGGAGCACCGGCTGAGGAGACAGGTGCATCCTGTTCCCTCAGTGAACCCAGAACATTCAGATTGTCATGTTTTGACATGAAATGTTAGCTAGCAGTTTCCTTTGCCAGCTCTCCCTCCACCCCAAGTGAGGAAGAAAAGTAAATGGCTAGTTCCTTGAATGAAAGGATGTTTATGCCGCTCCTTAAGTTTGCTCAGTCAAGAGGTCGTAGCGGGTCCCTGGATGGCCATTCAGGCTAAGTATAGTGCAAAACTAATCATTCAATTTCATCAGTCATTCTTGCCACAGGAAATCATGACACACTTTGAAATTTCTATAGTTATGCATTATTTTCATGAAAACTTGATGTGGTAGAGAATTCAAGTGTTTTCTCATCTGTGGAATGTCCACTGTAACGGAAGAATTATTACTCCATTGCATCCACTGGGAAATTGAGGCATTGCTTAAGGGACAGGTCCATGAGAGTTGTGTATCACCTCATGCTTTAAAACATTGCATTGCATGGGAGACTAAGCTTGACTACAAAGGGTTTGTGGTTTTGTTTTGTGCTGCATCCCAAAAGCCATACTGCACCAGGTTTTTGGTTTTCAAGTTGTTAACACCTACATATCATTCAAGTTCATATTTGTTAATATCATTTTCCAATTAGCTCCTTTCTTTTTAAAATATAATCTTAGTAATCTCAGAGAACAGAAAATCCATGTATGAAATAGTTAATAATAGTTCTTAATAATCATTACTCATAGCATCCCAAGTGGTTTTGGTGGGCATCTGGTCGTCATTAAGGGAGTTGAATTGATCAGACAAGTCATTTTGCTTAATTAGGTGGCTAACTGGCAGGGCCTTTCTGAAAGAGCATTACAGTCATCAGCAAAAGCCTTAAGAAGTCCTTGACTGGACCATTTTGTCCCTGTTTCACTGAGTGTCTTTAAATTCTCACTTGAAACCCCTGAGAGTTAATTCCGGCTATGGCACCCTTTACACATTCCCATAACCAGACAGCCAACTTAAACTGAGGGCAACTTTTCTAAAATTAATAGAATGAGCTAATACTGCAGGCACTGTTTTACACAGGAGAACTTTATACTTTGGCATGGTGCTTGCATTAGATATATTCAATCCCTCACATCTGTAAGTCTAAGGTTTAGAACAAGTATAACCTAATAATGTAAGAATTCCCAATTAGTCAGCTGCAAAGTCATCCTGAGGTAGAGAAGGGGGATGCACTGCTTACAACAGATTTGTTAATTGGACAACCACCTACTGTTCTTTCATGCACAGACTAATAAGCAGTGATATGTTCACTTTTTAAACATTATATTTAAAGAAAAAAGATGTAACATTCTGCTTTCCAAATTTTAAAGAAAGGAGTCTTCCAAACTATTTAAAACAAATGAATGAGAAAGACAAATGATTGGTTTAGATGGAAAATGCTAGGGCAAAAATCTGGAGTACAGTGTCTCACTCCACCAATATTAAGGGACCTGATACTTGACTATGAAGTTCAAGCCTTTTTCTTGGGGTAATGTCCTTTTGCCTTATCTCTGAGTGGGAAGCTGAATTCTAGTCTTTAAATTCAGATATTCTCCAGGAATCTTTGTGAAGCTGCCCGCAGCTCATAGGCCTAACAACTCTATTAGGTGGGAAGAAATAGTCATAATTGGCTCCCACGAGCCCCTATGTAAAACCATCAAGGAATGGAAGATAAACTGATTGAGCTGTGTGACCAGGCAACCAGACTTGGGAACACCGTTAAGCAGAAAACAACCAGAGAAACAAGAAGGTGAGTCAACCCCAGGGACTTCTAACGGCACAGAAGTGGCTATGAGTACGTGTGTGCACACACACTATTCTGGATGGAGAAATTCTGGGCAGTTTTTTTTCAGCACACGAATGCTTGCCTGAAGCAAAGAAAGATGCTGTCCCTCTTGCCTTGGACATCTTCTGCATATCTGTGACATACTGAAGTCACAAACACCTGGCCTCTCCTGTCATTCAGCTCTTTCACAGCTATTTTGTATTATGGACAGGCTGATTTTAATAACTTTATATTTCCCTCATATTTTTTCCTTCACATAAGTAAAGTTGACTAGAAACTTTAAGGCATCGTGGTTTTTTTTTTCTGATTTCTATTCTTTACTTTCACTTTATGTGAAAGAGAGAATGAGACAGAGACAGAGAGAGCTATCTGCTGCCCCACTCCCCAGGGCTAGGTCAAGCCAAAGCCAGGAGCCTGGAACTCAATCTGGGCCTCCCACATGGGTGTCAGGCACCCAAGTACTGAAGCCATCACCTTCTGTCCCCTGGGGTCTGCAGTATCAGGAAGCTGGATTGGATGTAAAACTGAGACTCAAACCACACCCTACAACACGGGATGCAGTTATCTCAAGCAGCACCTCAGCTTCTGCACTAAAATGCCAACCCCAGCAGCCATCGAATTTTAAAAAGCTTCCCTAAAGAATTAATCTATGTGCAAGAACTACACAATCCTGGCAAAATGGGAAGTTTTCATGGGATTTACTAAATAATAATAACATATTTTTAAATGGTAAATACATCAGATAACAGGATAGTCTTCAGTGCATGGTAATCTTATCAATAAAAAGAAATCACATAACTCATGGATATTGGTCCAAAATAGCTTGTGTCTTATTAGTTATTTATTAGCAGACCCAAAGAGTTAAGCGCCCTAGTCTCTCATTTAAACTACTACCAACATTTTATGTGTCCAAGCAATTTGGACGTTTTCTAGTGTTCAGGTATTCTGATCTGTGAAATGTGAGAGTTGGAATCTAGGAATTATTTATTATTATTATTATTATTATTATTATTTTCCTACCACATCTACTCTTATTGACCACAATCTGTAAGAAATTAGAAAGTGCCAAAACAAACCAAAAAAAATGCCAAAAAAAAAAAAAAGGAAGTACCCCATAACAACCACAGAAGGATTATGGGATATGATAAAGAGAAATACTGACCATAAACACCATTTGCTGACCATTTCCCATAGGCCATTGTCCTTGGGTTTCCATGGGCTTTAATTTTGCAATGGAGTAATCAACTATTATTTAAAACCCCTGCTGTCTCTGACCACTTCTGCCTCCCATGCCATGCTCAGAAGAATATTCCTTCTTTTGCTTTCCTCTTTCAGAGACTTGTAGAGGAAGGGACATGGGAAGATGGACATTTCTAAGTTTCTTTCAGGGCTGCAAAGGTGAGACTGCTTTAGGAGTATATGAACTGCTAGATAAGTTTCTGAGAAGCCCTCAGTCCAATGGGGAGAAAGATAATAAACTAAGAGTAAGTGTGTTCCCAAAATATTCAAACTTGAGGGGCTCAGAAAAGTGGAATGAGAGGGAGATATAAAGGATCCTCCAGACCTGGAATTTGCCAAGCCACACACATATGTGAAGTCCCCTCATCTTCTGGACCCTTTAATAAAGTTTGCCACACATAAATGTGAGCAGAAGCAGTCACGTTCTACACATCAGAAAGGAGTCAGTATAAAGGACAGACCCTGGACAGGAGAAATTAGTTTACCAAGCAATCACAAGGATCCTAAGATTCTGACCCTCACATAAACAAAAAGTTGTATCATAGCACTTGTTTTTAAATTTAAAAGTACAAAAAGATCTCAAACAACCTCAAAGTACTTTATTCTGAAATCTTATAGAGTGGATTGAAATCACGTTTTTGCAAAAATTGAAGGAGAAAAGGATGGAAGCAGGGGGGTTGAGGGAGGGGATTGAGTACGGCTATCTTCTTAGAATTGTACCTATGAAATACATAAAATTTCTTTAAAAATTTAACGAAGCAATCCTACAAAATCTACATTTTCATCCCCATCTTACATCCTTCTATTTTGCAATGGCTCAAGTAAGAGATTAACACACTGTGGTTTAGGAAGAAAAGCAAGGAGCATTCAGGACTTTTGATTTTTTTTTTCATAATATCAATCAAAATGCCACAACCTTGGGTAAATGGCACGTGGAGTTGTTGTTTGGGAGGCAGGTGATGGAATTGATTTCTCCAGTTTAGGTGTATTAATATAAGCAGGATGTGGTATTCTGTCCTTACCTAAGTGGAAGCTAGGAAGTTGAATCTCATTTCTGTGCTGTTTTTCACTCCTCTGACTTTCTGGCCTGAGCAACACAATCTATTTGTCGACACAGGGTGCACAGTGTTTTTGACTATGCCAGCGTCCCAGCAAACAAGTGGAGAGGAGCATTGTTTTTATAAAACAATACTCAAAAAATAAGAACTTTCCCTCAAATTTCTTTTGGGTTCTTTTTTACATAATAACTTTTATATAAAAGAAAAGAAAAGTAAATATATTCTTTTGGGGAATTCATGACCCCATCAGAGTCTGTACTGTCAGGCTGATGCCTTTAAATTTATGGTATTGCATATACAGGATCAAAGCAACCCTTCAAATGAGTTCCTCGTGATGGTTCTGCAGAGTGTCAGATCTAACCCGGAAATGTTTGTGCTTGTAAAACTCTTTACCACGTGCACGTATAAGATTGCTGGCAGAACGGGAAGAGAGCTGGATGGATTGTTACCTATTCTGAGTTCCCCTCTTCTTTGGTGCAGTGGGTTAAGCCTACACTTGTGACACCAGTATCCCATATTGAGTCCCAGCTTAAATTCTGGCTGCTACACTTCAGATCCAGATCTAATGCACCTGGGAAAGCAGTGGAAGATGGTCCAAGTGCTTGAGCCCCTGCCACCCACATAGAAGACCTGGATGCAGAAACAATATTTTTTTAAAAGTCACATGATAAGCTGTCACAAGGGATACTTTTACATGACTGACTGATTCTTTATTGTGTACATAACCATGCTGTACATTGGTAGTCTACATGGACAATTTAAGCAATTTTAATTATTTTTTTACTAAACAAAACTCAGGAAACATGAGTGATACTTAATAGCATCATCTATAAAATGTGATGTTTCTTTTTTATGTGGTGGTAAAAATTTCTTAAGGTAGTTATATTGTTCTTTCATCCAAAGAATATTGTGAGGAAACCAGCCAGAAATAGCACTGCTCTCAAGGCATGTGCATTGTGTCATTTGACTGTGTCTGCCTGTACTTTGCATGTCACTCTGGTTGGAAAAAGCAAAACAAAAAAAATGTATCTCTTATGTTATAAACAGTAGAGGTGGTTCAGGGGTGAGAAGGTGCTGTTACTGGCCTCTGGCTCAAAACTAATCTATTTATCTATGGCATCTGTATTAGTCTACTTTTTCTCTTTTAACTAAAATACCAGAGAGGAGCTACTTGGGAAAGAAGAGGTTTATTTTGGATCATGAGGCCCCCACAATTCAGCGTCTGGGGGAGGCTACTGGTCATTGTAGATGTGGAGGCACAACCACAAAGGAGGGCAGGAAGCAGGTTAGAAACAACTGAAACTTGGGGCCCGCGCTGTGGTGCAGGTTAATTCTCTGCCTGCAGCGCCGCCATCCCACATGGGCATCGGTTCTAGTCCCCGGTGCTCCACTTCTGCACTCTGCTGTGGCCTGGGAAAGCAGTAGAGGATGGCCCAAGCGCTTGGGCCCCTGTACCTGTGTGGGAGACCTGGAGGAGGCTGCTGGCTCCTGGCTTCTGATCGGCTCATCTCCGACCATAGCAGCCAACTCGGGAGTGAACCAGCGGATGGAAGACCTTTCTCTCTGTCTCTCCCTCTCACTGTCTGTAACTCTACCTCTCAAATAAATAAATAAAATCTTAAAAAAAGAAAGGACAGAAACTCAAAAAATCAAGCCTCTTACAAGAACCACCCTTCAGTGACGTAAATACCTCCCACCATAAGCATTAAGGTATTAGAGTTTAAACAGTTGCATGAGTTTTGTGGAGACAAATCCTACTTAACCCATAGCAGTGTCCATTCTATCTTTTATTATTTTCAGCTGGGTTCTTGAGCAATTATTATAGCTATAGCACAGATATTTGCGTTTCTTTTGGCTTGTTCTTTTATGATTGAAAGATCATTGCAACTTTGATTTCTCTGAAAAGACACTTCAGCCATCTTCCTACTTGGGTAAATATGGGAGTTGGTAGCTTATTTAATTTGTCTTATGTACTACAGAATGCCTTTCAGGTTTTTCCCCCTTCTCATGTTTCTTATGTTTTCTATGCAACTTTCTGGTTGAAGGTTCATTTACCACTCAGTCCCCTCAACCTAGTTTCAGCATCCCATTCTCTTCTTTTCAGGTCCCTTTGACATGGATTTATCCCTTTAATGGATTCACTAGAAAAGAATGTCTTTGCTACTGACTCCACTAGAATTTCAAATTATCTCTGCATCACAGAAGGAGCCCAGACAGTTAGAACTTAGAGGGATGGCAGCTCGAAGGCTGAGGCCAGAACCTCGTCCTAGTGCTGAAATGTTCTGTTAATGTGTATCTCATGCCCCCTATTTCTTATTAATAAAGGACTAAATAAGGGGCAATCCAGTGTTTCCATTGCCAAAAGAAAATGTTCCCCTTTTAATTAATCAATGTAAATGGGCTTTTACTGGAAAATAATAGGGAAGTATTTCTAGAACCCAAGATATAATGTTACATCAGGGAATATCATGCCCTCTTTTTATTTTAAAATGGAAAATTAAAAAAACAAAATGCAGAGACACTCGGTCTGGCCTGGCTGAGATAGAGCTCATTCATAAACTGTTGCAAAACAGGTGCTTGTTTTGTAAACTTGGGTCTTTGATTTCTCAGTACATTTTTGCTACAATTGATTTGCATTTAATCAAGTAGGATCTTTGATCAAGTAAATTATCTGGATGGAATGATTTGTGAAAAAAGTAATAACATAATCAAAATCCATTTCTTTCTTATTTATATTTATCTTTTCTTTATGAACCAGTGCAATTATCATTCAACTGGGCACTAACATAAATATTGATCAAAACAGGGACAGCAAAAGAATACTGCTTGGTTTGGCTTCACTTCAACTTACTTCTCAGTGCCCTTCCTGATGCAAAGGTTATCTCTTCTTTATTTTCCCAGCTGCTTTTGGCATGAGGTTTTCTCTCAAGACAATCTAATTTAAAATTGATCCAATTGGATTGATCCAAAACCACCTAATTTTCCTCTCAATGTCACATAATCTATTGCTTAATGTAGACATTTATATACTATTATATACTGTGTAAACCAAAGCATCCGACTTAATTAAAGAAAATCAGGAGGCACTAGTATTTCAAAATGCCAGCTGAGTACACTCATTTTTGCCTTTTTTTTTCTTCTATACCCAAAACAGCAACTCCTAAGAGTGAAAAAAGATGGGACAGAAATGTCTACAGATAACTGATTGAAGTAATTTTTGGAGTGTGGGATCTCTAGAACTGTGAGTTATATTAGTGTCAAATTTTTCACCAGAATCAGTATATGTTAAAAGGTAATGACTCTCTACTTCTTTTTTTAACTTTTATTTAATAAATATAAATTTCCAAAGTACAACTTTTAGATTATAGCAGCTTTCCCCCACCCCATAACCTCCATCACACCCACAACCATCCCATCTCCCTCTCCCATCCCATTCTTCATCAAGATTCATTTTCAATTATCTTTATATACAGATCAACTTAGTATATACTAAGTAAATGTTTCAACAGTTTGCACTCACACAGATACACAAAGTATAAAGTACTGTTTGAGTACTAGTTTTACCATTAATTCACATAGTACAACACATTAAGGACAGAGATCCTACATGGGGAGTAAGTGCACAGTGACTCCTGTTGTTGACTTAAAAATTGACACTCTTATTTATGACGGTAATCACCTGAGGCTCTTGTCCTGAGCTGCCAAGGCTATGGAAGCCTCTTGAGTTCACAAACTCTGACCTTATTTAGACAAGGTCATAATCGAAGTGGAAGTTCTCTCCTCCCTTCAGAAAAAGGTACCTCCTTCTTTGATGGCCTGTTCTTTACACTGGGATCTCACTCACAGAGATCTTTCATTTAGATCATTTTTTTTTGCTACAGTGACTTGGCTTTCCATGACTGAGAAACTCTCATGGGCTTTTAAGCAGGATATGAATGCCTTAAGGGCTGATTCTGAGGCCAGAGTGCTATTTAGCACATCTGCCATTCTGTGATGACTCTCTACTTCAAACTCTGAGGGTAAAAATGATTTTGAACTTATAATTCTAACCTTATCCAATATTTAAATTTATTGTGAAGGTAAAATAAAGTTCTTTTTAGGGAGGCAACATCTTAAAATTTTACTTTTCTGAAGGTCTTTTTGAATAGGGTAATTAGAGTTGTTGAACTCTGAGAAAATGAATATAATTAAGAAAATGGGATCAAGAAATGGTTGAAGAAGCCCAAGAAACTGGGATTATTCCAGTTGGAAGAGTGGAGGGAAAGTCTTGTTTCCCACAATCAGTGAACCTTGTGCTAATAAGACCATTCCCTGAACTGATCCTCATGACCAGGATGCAATATGCTGATTGATTTAGATCTATTAATTTTTTTTAAGAAAAGAATTTTGCTTGAGTGAGGATGATTATACTCCAGCCATAGGCTGCTGAGCAAAGAAGGAGGGACAGAATGGATTGTTGGAGAGGCAAGCACATTTCCCTGTGACGGGGCTGGCACCTGTGTAGTAGTAGGTTGGGCCTCTGCCATCCCATATGGGCACCAATCCAAGTCTCAGCTGCTCCACTTCAATCCGGGATCCCTGCTAATGGCCTGGGAAAGCAGTGGAAGATGGCCCAAGTGCTTGGTCCCCTGCACCCACATTAGAGACTGGGGGAAAGCTCCTGGCTCCTGGCTCCTGGCTCCTGGCTCCTGGCTCCTGGCTTCAGATCGGCCCTTGAGGACATTTGGGGGAGTGAACCATCAGATAGAGGACCTCTCTCCCTGTCACTGTCTGTAACTCTGCCTCTCAAATAAATAAATAAATCTTTAAAATATAAAAAATGATTTTAAAAATAAAATAAAGTGACTGTATTTTATTATGAAGAGACTTTCCTCTTCCTTCAGTTTATATTTGAGGTTCAGAACTTCCCTACACAATATAACAGACACTAACCAGGTATTTGGTTTATTCACAAGTAAAATCTAATTAATGATGATTAAATATAATTACAGCTTTGGTTTCCTGGTTGTATTAGACATATTTCAGGTGCTCAATAGCCATGTGTGGCTAGTAACTAACATACAGGACAGCAGAGATTATAGAAACGTCTGTCATCACAGACATCTTGAAGAGTGCTGTTAGAACATGAGCAAAATGTTGTTTGTGGAATGTTTTCCATGAAGCATTCTCATGTTTGGATGTGTTTTACCTATGACAACAATGTCTCTTCCTTACAGCTTGCAGTATAAATAGCAGATGTGGAGGTTTCTCATCTTTTGTTGATATTTCTTCTTTTGGAAGTTAACTTTTTTGATAGAAAACTTCCAAGAATGACCAGACAAAGACTGTGAAGTTGAACAAGATTTTAGTGAGTCAGCATTTCTTTGTGGTTATTCCTTTATCCAAAACTTTTCTTACGTGTCCCTCACGCTGGGATGTATTTCATGCTGCAAATACCTCCCACAAGCAGTGTCCACCAAGTAATGGTTTTCAAGGTAGATAATCCGATTACACTGGTCTTGTGTGTGTGTGTGTGTATGTGTGTGTGTGTTTAATGAGGATATGGATACCATAAGCATGGATGTAAAACTTCGTAGTTAGCGAGTAAATGATTCAGTAGATATTGAGTTAGCTAAATTTAGAAACTGATTGCTGGGCCGGCACCTTGGTTCACTTGGTTAATCCTCCGCCTGCGGCACTGGCGTCCCATATGGGCACCAGGTTCTAGTCCTGGTTGCTCCTCTTCCAGTCCAGCTCTCTCCTGTGGCCCAGGAGAGCAGTGGAGGATGGCCCAGGTGCTTGGGCCCCTGCACCCGCATGGAAGACTGGGAGGAAGCACATGGCTCCTGGCTTCGGATCAGTGCAGTGCGCTGGCCGTAGTGGCCATTTGAGGGGTGAACCAACGGAAGGAAGACCTTTCTCTCTTTTTCTCTCTCTCTGTCTATAATGCTACCTGTCAAATAAATTAAAAAAAAAGAAACTGATTGCTAAGATATTTTTTCCCAGAGTAGAAGGAAGCTATCTTGAGGTGCTAAGGGAATCTGTATCTTGAGGTGCTAGGGGAATTTCATATTTCCAGAATACACAAGAGGAAGCTTGTAGAGTGAACTGTGTTCTTCCTTGTGTCTGTTTCTACAGACATAAAGAAAACCTTTTGAAATAGGGAGTAATGGGAGTTCAATGTTAGAGGTTTACTAGTGTTAAAACATCAGCTAAGAATGAATGAAACTATAATATAACTATCATTTTCAGAGCACTTAACATGTGACAGGTACTGCTTCAACTGTTTTTACTTGTAATATTGTTTATTATAACCAGCACATATATGAAATAACTACTAGTATTATTCTTCATCTCACTATAAGGAAATAAAAAGGCTGACAGATGAAATAACTTTTTCTAGGGCCAGCAAGGCTATTAAATGGTCTTATACAGGTGGACCAGAGTTATGGATCAAACCAAAGCAGCCAGCCCCTGTAACTTAATCATGGTGAACTGACTAGAAGATGCCATCAAACATTAGCAGTTGGATCACACGTCACTACAGGTTTTGAATATTTACCTGTTAACCAGGAAGCAAACTTGGGCAGGGCTTTTTGAGGTTTGTTAGTTGACTTTATGAATCCCCTAAAGCTGGAAAAGATTTTGGTTATAAAAAAATCTACTTAAGAGTCAGAAACTGAAAACATAATCAAGTGAAGCAGTAATCTATGAAGCAAAAGTTAGTGAAAAATATATTCAGTATTTTTAAATCTATATTAAATTAAATCTTGCCCTATATTGTCAAGAATTAGAGGTTGCCCTCATTTTTGAAGCGTCATAATTTTATGAGAAAAAATAACAGGTTCATGTACTTGTTCTGTTATCCACAAACATAGAGATTGGTTCTCTACTTTGGCTTCCCAGAAAACATACACAGATGAGCTTAAACATTTCTGTTGTCTTTATCTAGCTATCTATCAATCATCTATTTACCTGTCATCAATATCTGTACCTATCATCTATCCATCTCCATTACCTCTATATTTATTATCTCCACCTCTGCCTTGCCTCCAACTCCATCTCTGTGTTCATACATCTCTATGTTTATCTCTATCTCTCTGCAAAACTCAGAAATCAGTATTTTTAAAGTTCCTCAGTTTATTCCCATGCATAGTGAAGCTAGACTATGGCTCTTATAAAAACCATTCTTCAAGTGGGAGAGTTAAGGGAACAGCAGGCATATTTTCAGAAAGTAGTAATAAAAATCTATAATTAGAGTTTTAACTCTTTTGAAATTGTGGTACACAGTTGAATACTAAATATTTTGGCAGCACACTTGAAGCGAAGTGGAATACAGAGTTATGGTGTCATTCATTTGCTTCTCTCTTCAATACTGCCTCACAGTTTGATTCAAACAGTTTACTGTTCTACAGTCTCATATATATAAAAGACAAAATATTCACACATTTCATTAGACATGTCACATTAAACATATCATTTAAACAACTTGTATCCTGCGCTGTAGCATTTCTTGTAACTGACTCAGTTTAAGATCTAGCTATCCAGGGCTTCCATTCATGTCTTTCTTTGAACATGCTGTGAACTGACTTGAGCCAATTGATCATTCACTGTTGTCAAACACTTTTTGCAAGCACCGGTTCTACCATATTCACCCATTAAATGTAGATGTATGTCTTTCCCAAACTTTGCTACCAGGAAGTCTTATACCCAATTCTGCCAATTATACTAACATTTGTTAACAAAGGCACAGATTTAGCTATATAATCTATATGTGTTGGTTACATAATCTATGTTAGTTATCAATCTATGTATTCTTTTTGGTGTCTGCAAGATATTTTATAAAAAGTTTCACCCCAGTGCAAACTTGAGGTCAGAGCCAGCCCTCTATAGGTTATAACAAGTGACAGAAATGCTACCAGTACATACACAATCAACAGTGACTCTAAATCTTGAGGGCTATTGAGAATTGCAATGGTTGGATTTTTGGATTTTGACACATCACAATCCATTATACTGATTTCCTATGTGCTGATACGCATGTCTTCTGAGTTAGATTTTGATAAAGATATTGAAATGTTTAATGAGACTGTTGTAAGGGCAGTTCCTAAATGGAGTACTTTAATTCCTAACTTCCAGTAAGACAGGTTAAAATTAACTCACGTGTGACCCAGACACAACTGACAGTATGTATATTTGTATAATCATGAGTAAAGGCATTAAATTATACCAATTAGTATAATTCTGGAAGTACAGTTTAAAAAATTTTTATGGAGCCCCATTCTTTTTGTAACATTATGTTTTACTTGTTTTCATCTACTCGAAAGGCAAAGAGACACAGAGAGAGAAAGAGAGAGAGAGAGAGAGTGAGAGAGAGAGAGAGAAAGCTAGAAACAGGAATCTTTCATATGCTGGTTCACTCTCCAAATGCCTGTAACAGCCAGGGCTGGGCCAGGCCAAAGCCAGGATCTTGGAACTCTATCCAGTTTTCCCACATGGATAGCAAGGAGGGATCCAAGCACTTGAGCCATCATCAGATGCCTCCTAGGATGCATTAGTAAAAATGCGGGTCAGAAGCAGAGTAACCTGGACTCCAACTGGTCCTCTGATATGGGACATGGACAGATCAAGCTGCAGCTTAACTTGCTGTGCCCCAGTACTCTTACAAAATACCATTTAGAGGTGATTCTTGTTATTCCAGTTTGGTATGACCTGTTCATTAAGAACATTACTGCTAAAAATTAGTATTTGAGTCAGGAGCCAGGAACTTCTTTAGGGTCTCCCACTTGGGTGCAGGGGCCCAAGGACTTGAGCCATCCTCCGCTGCTGTCCCAGGTGCATCAACAGAAAGCTGGATTGGCGGTGGACCAGCTGGGACTTGAAGTGGTGCCTATATGTGGTGCCGGCACTGCAGGCCAGGGCATTAACCTGCTGTGCCACAGCGCTGTCCCCAGCCACTTTTTCAATGGACCCATTGAGCACTGAATAGCTATTCCACAAGTCTGACTGGTATCATATAACCATATAATCTTATCCATATAGTTATTAGAAACCTTGTTGGGGCCAGTGCCATGGCTCACTTGGTCAATCCTCTGCCTGCAGCGCCGCCATCCCATATTGGCACCGGGTTCTAGTACCGGTTGCTCCTCTTCCAGTTCAGCTCTCTGCTGTGGCCCGAGAGTGCAGTGGAGGATGGCCCAAGTGCTTGGGCCCTGCACCCCCATGGGAGACCAGGAGGAAGCACCTGGCTCCTGGCTTCAGATTGGCACAGTGCACTAAATCAAGGAGACTATGTCCAAGATATGCCTATGCTATGGAAGAGAGTAGCCATAGCACTGTTCAAGAATGTCTGTAAAGGACTTGTAAAAGCTTAAGTGAGAGATGTGCTTTCTAGACTCTCTCATGGAACATAGTTAGGGGTTGGGTATGTACATGTCACACATGACAAATTCATTTCGCCACTGGGATTCTTCCCAAAGCATTTAGATTCTGTTTTCTACAATATGTGAGAGAAGCTCTGAAATCTCATTTTCATTAACTGTAGATCACCAATGAATCCAAGTTTCTGTCAAGCTGCTAGAGCTACCCACAGCTGCACAAGCTAGTACATTGAATCCAAAATCTCTATTAACTGTACCATATGAATAATTCAGCTCAATATCGTATTATACTCTGTCATTTTTGTTCTAAGATCCTTGGAATATGTCCTCACACATTTTCTACAGAATTTTGTAAGATATATTAGAAAATCCTTACAATTCTTGTGCTCTAGATGCTATATACTCATGGGCTGTGGGGAGGGTTTCTGTCCCCTGTAGTCTGATAATATTGGACCCTAGCTAGAGATCTGGTAGTACCAGAAGGTGGCTATGCTGCGTCTTAAGAAGAGCAAGGCATCTTCCCGCAGTGAAGTCACCCAGGTTTTTTATACAGAGGATGACTAGTGAGGCATTGGAGGGTACTCAAATAACACATTTTCCACAATATTTTTATTTGAAAAGAAGAGAGACAGAAAAATATATCCTATCCACTGTTCACTTCCCAAATGCCCACAACAGCGTGGACTTACCATGCTCAAGTCAGGAGCTGGGAACTCAGTCCAGGTCTCCCAAGCGAGTAGAGCCGTTATCTGCTGCCCACCAAGGTGTGCATTAACAGGAACCTGGAATGGAAGCACGGCCAGGACTCTGACCAACGCAAGCACTATGTTTTTGGATGAAGGCATCCCAAGTGGAGTCTTAACGACTGAGTCAAACGCCTTTCCTGCCACTAATTTTCATTAAAAAAATAAACTTATGCATGTATTTCAAACATTTTTGCACCAAACATAAATACCTTTTAATCCATTTTTCACAAACTTTTTAAGTGACCTCAAAATGTGCTTGAAGAAGAAAAATAATCATAATTTTTATTTCTAAGTAATAGCTAAAACCTAGCCCAGAAAAGTTAAAGCCAGAATTTCCTCAAATTTTAAAGCTAAGCTACTTGCAAAAATCTGCTTGTAAAAAATAAACCAATGAAATAGACAAAAAATTAGAATCAATATATTAGAGAGCTATCACATGTATTATGTCCATTAATCCTGGCCACTCAATAGAAAGAGAAATAGTCTCATTTCAGAGACAAGCAAACTGAGGTCCAGGCAGATTAAATGATCTAACCAGGTTAGTAAGCACAGAACTCAGTTGCAAAGCTGACTTTGCTTCCTGTGAGGTTAGTATCCTTTCCACTTTATTGTTTCTTAGTAACAGCTAAATCATGTTGGAGTACTTACTTATCACCTGAATAAAATCTATTCACAGGGAGATTCCATCAATTATTCAGGCTACTGGAACAATTAAGAGCTATGATAGGAGAGAAGTTTATAATTACTTAGGTAATTCATTGATTGTCTATTTTATCTATTTTATCCAACATATTGTAGTAATTATCTGTTCCCTTTTTTCCTTTTATCTGTTTCGTGATGCAGAAAAACTCAATTTCTCCCACAATATTTATGGCCTTTTTCCTTCTGTGTCATTTTCTAATTGTAATAGGGTCAGCTTCAATTTGCCATATGGAAACTTAATTGAAAATAAGTGGATAATCCAGTCCTCTAAAAGGTCAGTTCTGTAAGGAGAGAAAAAATAGGTCAAGTTAATAATTTAGCATCATCTGAGATATACTGCATTTCTTATTTTATACACATTTATGCTAGTAATTCCTGAATGCTGTTGCTGAATTTGAGAATTGCAAAAATCTTGCCTTTAAAGTGTCCTCTAAATTAAAGTGCTGAACAACTCTGGGGCTTTCTGCTTTTCTTATAGAAAGACATTAATTTAATTTTATAGTATAATTGAGAAGATTATTAGTTGAGACAGTGCAGTGTCAAGCATGAGGCCAATGTCAAAAAAAAAAAAAATCAAGAAAGAAGTTCTTTGTGAGTTCCCCCATTTTTGAGTTGTATGATGTTGATTTAAAAAGAATCATACATATTATCAAATTTTGTGATTTACAACTTCTAAAGAAATATTTTTCCAGCAATAGCCACTTTGCAATAGCAAGACCCTGTATCTTGAATGTCTGCTACATTCTCCTTGCCCCCTACACTTTAACCACCCCTAATGAATTTTTTTCTGTATTTTTTAAGATTTATTAATTTATTTGAAAGATAGAGTTACAGAGAGGCAGACACATACAGAGAGATAGAGAAAGAGAGAGAGAGAGGAAGAGAGAGAGAGATTTTCCATCCAATGATTCACTCCCCAGATGGCTGTAATGGCCGGAGCTGGGCCAATCTGAAGCCAGGAGCCAGGAGCTTCTTCTGGGTCTCCCACACAGGTGCAGGGGCCCAAGGACTTGGGCCGTCTTCCACTGCTTTCCCAGGCCATAGCAGAGAGCTGGATCTGAAGTGGAGCAACTGGGACCTGAACTGGTGGCCATATGGGATGCCAGCACTGCAGGCAGCAGCTTTACCCACTATGCCACAGTACTAGCCCCCCAACTAATGAATTTTTGCAAATACACTTCCAAAAAATCCTCGGGCTTCCATAAACAGTTGTAACATTTGGAACTGGTCCAGTCCCCTTTTCTTCCGAGGAGAAAATATGTGCAGGGATGCCAAAGCCTGAAACCCAGTTTTTAAAAGGCAGAAGCAGGAAACAGGGCACAGTTCTAATGTCTGAACTTTCATTCTTCGGCTCACATTACAGCAATTCTGTCATTGAGTTCCTTTTTAAACCCAGACAAGGGTAAAGTTTGGAGTACACACGACTTCAGCATTTGCCAAAATAACTCACTTTGAAAAAAAAGTTGTAGAGTCATCTTCCCTGAAAGATGAATCATGTTGACCAGATGCCCATTCGTTTGGAGCCAGTGAACAGCTTTGAGTTCTTCAGATTTTGCTTCCTCTCATATGACACTACCCTTCACCATCTTAGGTAAACCTCCAGAGTAATTGTTCAATCCTAGTATTGTGATTCGGTATGGATCAAATGAAATTGCAGTTCATTTTTTATTTATTTATTATTATTTTTATTTGACAGGTAGAGTTATAGACAGTAAGAGAGAGAAACAGAGAAAAAGGTCTTCCTTCCGTTGATTCACTCCCAATGGCTGCCATGTCCGGCACTGTGCTGATCCGAAGGCAGGAGCCAGGTGCCTCTTCCTGGTCTCCCATGGGGTGCAGGGGCCCAAGCACTTGGGCCATCCTCCACTGCCCTCCCGGGCCACAGCAGAGAGCTGGACTGGAAGAGGAGCAATCAGGACTAAAACCGGCGCCCATGTGGGATGCCGGCACCACAGGTGGAAGATTAACCAAGTGAGCCACAGTGCAGGCCCCTGCAATTCATTTTTTAAAATCAACTTTATTAAAGAATAATTTGCTGGTAATAAAATGCATGCACTTATAACGTTTGATGAGTTTTGACAGTAACATGCACCAGTGATCATCCTTGTAATGATTTTGTTTTAAGATTTATTTATTTGAAGTGCAGACTTACAGAGAGGCAGAGGGAGAGAGGGAGGGAGAGAAAGAGAGAGAGAAAGAGAGAGAGGAGAGAGATTTTCTATCTGCTGGTTCACTCCCCAGAGAGAGAGAGAGAGGAGGGAGGTTTTCCATCTGCTAGTTCACTCCCCAGATGGCCACAATGGCCAGAACTTTGTGGATCTGAAGCCAGGAGCTTCTTCCAGGTCTCCCAAAGGGGTGCAGAGGCCCAAGGACTTGGGCCATCTACTACTGCTTTCCCAGGCCATAGTAGAGAGCTGGATCAGAAGTGAAGCAGCAGGGACTCGAACCAGCTCCCATATGGGATGCTGGCACTGCAGGTGGCCACTTTACTAGCTGTGCCACAGCACTGGCCCCATCCTTGTAATGATACAGAACATTTCCATCACCTCCAAGATGCTTCAGGGTTCATTTATAATTCATATTTCCTTTTGCTCTCAGACAATGCTCAGTCAGATTGTTCTTTGTCACTATAGGCTCACTGGTTCATTTGCATTTTCTAATAGTCTTAAGGTTTTTTGTGTCAGGTTTTTTTTTTCTACCCATGTTGATAGTTCTGCTTTTATGCATTGAGTAGAATTTTATTATATGGATATACCACATTTGGTTTATCCATTCAATCGTGAATGGCATTTGGCTTATTTATGGCTTTGGGTCATCATTAATGTAGCACCTGCACAAGTATTTATGTGGAGGAATATCTCATTGCACTTCTGTAAATACTTAGCAGGAGAATGGCTGGGTTAGATAACATATGTTCTTTTAAAAAAAACTATCAAATGTGTTCTAAAGAAGTTTGCCATTTTATACTCCCATGAATTGTAAATGAACACTCAACCATCCTTGCCAACACTTAGTATTGTCAGTCTTTTTCATTTTAATAAGTCTAATGAATATGTATTTGTATCTAGTTATGGTTTTAATTATCTTTTCCCCAGTGATTAAAATGGTTGAGCAGGCTTTTAAGCATTTGCTGGCTATGTGTATATCTCTTTTTTTTTTTTTTTTTTTTACAGGTAGAGTGGACAGTGAGAGAGAGAGACAGAGAGAAAGGTCTTCCTTTGTCGTTGGTTCACCCTCCAATGGCCGCCGTGGCCAGCACGCTGCGGCCAGCGCACCGCGCTGATCTGATGGCAGGAGCCAGGTACTTCTCCTGGTCTCCCATGGAGTGCAGGGCCCAAGAACTTGGGCCATCCTCCACTGCACTCCCTGGCCAGAGCAGAGAGCTGGCCTGGAAGAGGGGCAACCGGGACAGAATCCGGCGCCCCGACCAGGACTCGAACCCGGTGTGCCGGCGCCACTAGGCGGAGGATTATCCTAGTGAGCCGTGGCGCCAGCTTATCTCCTTCTTAAAATATTTATATATTTGAAAGGCAGAGTGATAGAGAGACAGAGAGAGACCTTCCATCTACTGGTTCACTCCCCAGGTGACAACCACAGTCAGGGCTGGGTCAAAGCCAGGAGCCTGGAACTCCTTCGGGTCTCCCATGTGGGTTGTAGGGACCCAAACTCTTGGGTCATCTCCTGCTGCTTTCCCGGGTGCATTAGCAATAAACTGGATCCAAAGTGGAGCAGCCAGGACTTGAACTGGCACTCATATGGGATTCTGGCAGTGGGTGCACTGCACCACAATGCCAGAATCGTACATTTCCTATTTTGAAGTACCTGTTCAAATCTATGACTGAGTTGATTGCCACATTATCAAGTTGTAATTTTTCATTAATTTGGGATAAAAGTTCTTGTCTAGGTATAGATTTTGTTACTAGCAGAAGGGTAGTTCTTACCATCTACACCTTGGAACCATTAATGATCCTTATGGTGTATTTTGGGGAGACACTGTGTGGTTGACAAAGTAAAAGACAAATAAAACAAAACAAAACACACAAGAGATTATTCCATAATTAAATTTCAAAAACAAAAAATGCATTATACATTATTTACTTTTGATAGATATTATCTTTTCCTCAGACCAGGTTGTAAGCTATGTATTTCCTAGTCTAAAAACCAGTATTACAGTTAATGCACAGAGGTTTTCTTGACAATCCTGCTATTTTAAGGGCTAGTTGAACACACACATATACACATAAACACAAACACACACAGTGGAATTAAATGACCCCCACCACCATATTTGTTAAGTATTTATCTTCTTATATAAATGGATATTTTTTCCAAATGTAAAAAACCTGCTTAACAATGATCTTGCCATCAGCTCATAAAACAGCCATGACTGTTTGTTCATTAGAAAAACAAGGTAGATTCAGCTCATTCCCTTGCCTGAGATGCTGAGCAATAAGGCTGAAGCCAGAAGAGCTTTTACAACTCATTGATACAGCCCTGAAAAATGAAGAATCCACTGCTAATGCTGAGAGACCCTTGAGTGCAGAACCAGGCGGTGCAGTGATAAACATCTGACATTTTCATTTGCAAGTATTCATGTTTCATTTTAGATAATGTTCCCCTATTTACTTCTTCAGCAGCAATGCATCAAATATCCTACAGTGTAATCCTTCTCTCAGCACTTATCAATGAACTATGAAATAGTATTAAATAGAATTAATTAGAAGTTTTAATGAATCATGTCTGTCCTCATTTATTATACAATGTAATTTTCAAGGAGTGATTAATTATGAGTTACAGATGAGTGAATGGTTAATGTAGTTTGTTAACCTTACTAAGGAGCGACTGTACACAGCAAGCTGCTTCTGCTCTGTTGATGAGCACGTGGTTATGTACCCCCATCCGTTTAAGCGAATGGGAAGGTTTTAGTGACTTTGCAATTAATGTGCTCTGTAAGCTAAACATTTGCTCTCTTATTTTGCTTCCTGTGCATTATATGAACACTGTTGGGATTCAGAGTTAGAATTTAGCCATCCTCATCTTGATGTGTGTCTGCTACCAGCTGCAGATATCATGTCCACCTGAGCTGCATGATGATTTTTAAGTAGAGCCCATTTAATATAAGGTGCCTTGTTTGAAATGAATCTCCCTGCATATTTTCTTGAGGAATGTACCAATTTACCACATCATTACTGTCATTATCTAGAAAGTGGTACCTGACTGTCCTTCGTCTTCAATTTTCCTACATACAACTTTCAGAATCTGATTAATGCCCAAGCTGACAAACTCTAGAGGCTAAATACACAGTAATTTTGCAGACAGGAAGCTATTGAAACTGGCACATGGGAATTCCAAAGCCATCGTTGCCTTCTTAACAGCACACTCACAAAGGACCATGGATGGTATCACTGGGGATGAGTTGCCATCTCAGAATACCTTATTCTCTGTTCCCTCATTGAAGAACCCGCAGTTATGGTGCTGTACAGGAGCAATACCCTCACAGCATACCTCTACTACGTTTCCATTTGCTGACCAAAATATACAGAGTTAGCAGCTCATTTTTGTTGTGCCAAACATGCACTGGATTTTTTTGTTATAAAGCTATGGGAGTAGATAGCCCCAGGTTTAGCTAACCTAAGTAGATAAAGCAACAATATTTGTATCACGTGAGCCTTAACAATTTTCATTATTTTTATATACATTTTCTCATTAATTTTGAATAAAAATTCCTCAAGTGAAGAAAGTGTGATTAAAATATATTATCTGACTTATCCAGAAATCCAAAAGCAGTGAATTGATAGATGAACGTAGTATTAAAGATGCCATAAATATTTATTGATCACTTCTATGGTCTGAATGTTTGTGTCCTCCCCAAATTCATGTGTTAGAAAGTAATTGCCAAAGTGATGGTATCAGAGCTGGGAGCTTTGGGGAGGTGAGTGGGTCGTGAAAGTAGAGGGAGGGATTAGCGCTCTTACAAAAGCCCTTCCAACCATGTGAGGACAAAATGAGAAGATGGCACCTATGAAGCACAGAGCAAACGCTCCCCAGACAATGAATCTGTTGATGCCTTGAGCTTGGATTTCTCACCATCCAGAATTATGAGTAATGCATTTCTGTTGCTTATAAGTTGCCCAGTCTAAGGTTCTTTGTTACAGTTGCTCAAATAGACTAAGACAAGCACCTAATATGAGAAAAGTACCAATTTGTGTGGGATTGGGGAAATAGTTTGGATGAAACAAAGTCCTTCCCATCATGAATCTTAGACACCAATAGGGGAAATAGTATATAAATATAATAATAAGTCATGTAAAGGAAATTTTATGCTACAGAGAAACTTGGGATGAAGGTTATTTTAGATAAGATGAACAGAGAACACATCCTTAAAGAGATGGCATATCAGAGCAAAACTGACTGACAAAAAGTAATTGGTTACATGAAGAGAACATTCCAGGTAGAACAGAAAATCATGACCCTTTGGAATGTCTGAGGAAGTACAAGAAACCGATGTAGCTGGAGAGAAATGTAGCAAGAGAGAAATGAAGTTGGACAGAGAGAGATAAGATCATGTGATTCCTTTGGAGACCTGGGACAAAAACACTTTTAATTTACACTCAAGAGATAATGGGTACTGACAGGGTGTTTCCAATCCAGTTCTGTCCAGAATTTTTAGGACATGAGAAGTAGAAGATAATGTGCCAGAACATCAGGTAGCATTTTAGTTCCCATTTCTCATTATAAAGAAGAAAAGCAAATGAAAAAGAATTTCCCCTAGAGCCTAGAATTTGAAGCTATTAAGGTAAGAGTGTGGTGGTAATGTCCTATCTTCATTTGGGCACTCAACTTTCAGACAAGCAATGCTCCTTGAAGTCAGGGGCTGTGTCTTACGTACTTTCTGTTCTGTACTGCACACAAATTAATGTCTCACTTTTCTGATCAGTTCTCTCTAAAATGAACTGGACGGCCTGATATCTATTTCTCTGCCCAGTCTAAGTCTATAGACTCCTGATAGGAGATGTCACAGTATTTGAAACTGTTGTAATAGCACAAAAGTGTGCAGAAAGAAGCCCTCACATAGCACTAGGCTTCACAAAGTATGTGCCATTGGTCCAGGCATCCAATTTGCGTGTAGTGAGGTATTGTTAATCCTTGAAGCAAGTATATAATAATGCACTTTTTGCAGTGTTTTTCTTTTCTTAACTCTCACCTACTTCCTCAAATAAAGCTGTAAATAATCATTGATGTTAATCCTGCAAAGAAAGCTAAAGAAAACCCATTCCTACTTCTACTATTCCAGATTCTGACAAACTCAGGTGGGGCTGCAACACCACTTTTTATTACAGGAGTAAGGTATTACCCAGGATTGTCAACAGCATAAGCTCCTAGGAACCAAAATTTTCCATCAAGAAGCTTTTCAAATAATTCATTTGTGATCACAAAAGCAAAGTTGGTCTAGAATGCTACATGAAATTACATGGTGTAATCTGAAATACTAATGAATTTTTGTTGATTTCAACACGGCCTAATTTGACAGGAGGGTGGGAACTCCAGGAAATGAGTAGCTGCAAATATAGGAGCATAAGAGATGATGATAATTTATTGTTCATATTATTAGAAAGTTTTAAAAAGTCTATAAACCTCTATTATGTATATCATAGACAAGGAGTTAGAAAAGAGAATGTTCCTAGGTTATTGAATCTGAGATAGCTTTTTTTGTTTTGTTTTTGCTTTTCAGTCATTAACATTTTTCAGTCTATATTGCCCCATATGGTAGCCACTAGCTATATGTAGCTAGCACACACTGAATTGTGCTTTGTGTGATGGAGAAATTTAACTTCAATTAACCTAAGTCTAGAATATTATACTCAATTCTGTTATTGGAAATATTTGGACATGTTTTTAGCAATGTGTTAATGCAAACCTACCTTTCCACCCCTCCATTCAACATTTATTGAGATCTATTTTGTATCTGACTACTAAATCTTCAAGTGAGAAAATGGATTTGTTGGAATTGCTCAGAACCTGGGAAGATAAACTGATAGAGAAATAAGAAATTACACACAAATTAAGCACAATTTATGAAGATAGGCTGTGAAACGAGAGTCTGATCTTGAGAAGTTTACAAAGTAGTTGACAAAACTGAAAGGGAGATAACAATTTTCAGCATTATAATATATGGAAATTTAAACCATGTGTTGCATTGTATAAACATCCATCAAAATAATCAGGTGAAAGTTTAAGGAAAATTAGAGTAGAAGTTTAGGGAAAAACTGGTAAGCTCCTAATTTCATTTTTAATAGACCTCATTTTTAAGTCAGCTTTAGGTTCAAAGAAAAATTGAATGGAAAATGCTGTGTTTACTCTCTGTCCTCACACGCGCACAGTCTCGCCCACTATTGAGATTCCCCTCAAGAGAGTACTTACATTTCTTACAATCGATGAACCTACACTGACATCCATCACTCAAATCCACAGTTTACATCAGGGTCCACCTTTACCATTGTACATTCTGTGGTTTGCTTTCTAATTTCTAAAATGTTT
The DNA here is from genome assembly GCF_051225735.1 of Oryctolagus cuniculus. Classification (NCBI taxonomy): domain Eukaryota; kingdom Metazoa; phylum Chordata; class Mammalia; order Lagomorpha; family Leporidae; genus Oryctolagus; species Oryctolagus cuniculus. The sequence goes on along the minus strand of NC_142867.1, from coordinate 147,369,284 downwards.
TATTTTTTTGAAAGGCAGAAATATAGAGACAGAGAGAGTTCTTCCTTCCATTGGTTCACCTATGTTAATGCCCACAACAGCCGGGACCAGGTCAAGCCAAAGTCAAGAGCTGGGAACCCAATCTGGGTCTCCAACATGGTGGCAGGATACAACCACCTGAAATATGGCTGTTTCCCCCCAGAGTGTGTGTTAGTAGGAAGCTGGAATCAGAAGTGGAGCAAGAACTGGCACCCAGGCATTTTTTTCTTTGTTTCTTTTAAGATTTGTTTATTAATTTGAAAAGCAGAGTGACTGAGGGTGGGGCATGGGGGTTAGCAAAAAGAGAGAAAGAGAAAATCCTCCATCTGCTGGCTCACTCCCTAAATGGCCACATCATCCAAGTCTGGGCCTGGCTGAAGCCAGGAGCCAGGAACTTCATCCTGGTCTTCCACATGGGTGACAGAGGTCCACATACGTGAGCCATCATCCGCAGCCTTCCCAAGCCCATCAGCAGGAAGCTGGGTCAGAAGTGGAGTAGCTCATACTCTACATGGCATTCCAGTAAGGGATACTGGCATCACAAGTGGCATGTTAACTGCTATACCAAACACGTGTCCCTCGATGGATTTTGACAAATGCGTAATGACTCGTCCTCACCAATATAGTGTTAAAGAAAAACAAATTAATTACAGTATTAAAGAAAAACAATTTAACAAAGTTTATTTGAACAGGAAAAGTTTTCTAGAACTGAGAAACATTCTAGCAGGAGAGGTGGTTCAGAATGCTCCACCCCACCATGTGAGCAGATTACATTTGTAGCAAGACAAAAGGAACTGACTTACTGAAACAACCTGACTGCTGCAGTTGGTGTTTGCCTTATACATTCCTATTTTGTCAGCTTTCACTCTCTGGTTGGCTGAAGGTTCAGCTGCTATAATTGGCCAAGACTAAGTTGCTTGGTTACAAGTGTGTACTCTTAGGTTGTGTTACTAATTACTTTCATAACAAGTGAGGGTACAATTAACTATATATGGAGGCTAATTGGGGCCAAATTTTATCATCCTAGTAGGGAGTCAGGTTTAAGCCAAACAACTCAGTTTAACAATAGTATCATTTTATAGTTTGATATACAGAATAGTTTCATTGCTCTAAAGGTCCTCTGTGCTGTGCATATTTATTCTTCTCTCCACCAACCCCTGATATGCTTATTTTCTCCATTTAGACATATTTTTTAACTTTAAAGTTTATGTGCATCTAAAAACATCAAATACTTCTGATGGAAATGAAGCATACATTTTGACATGTGTTAAGTTTTACATATCAGATTTTAAAATCTGTATGACAAATGTAAAATGTCTCAAAAATTTTTCATTTGATTGTATGTTGAAGAAGTAACAGTTTAACTATAGTGAATGAGAGTTTGTTCTTAAAATTAATTCCATTTATTTCATTTTGTTTTTTCAATGTAGTTACCAAAACTTTAAATAATGTATAGCTTGCATTATGCTGTGTTCTCTAGAGTTGTGATAACTCCAGGAATAATGTTAACTGGGAGATCAAGCATTTCTCAGACATTATATATAAGCTGTCTTTCAGTCTAATACATTAAGTTATTATAAGTTAAAAATTTAAGAAATTTTTCCAAGAAAATGTAATTAAGTATTGATTAAGATGAAATATTCATAGATCAATGTATGGAGTCAGAATACAGGAAAATGCAACATTTGAACCATAAATGTACAACGTGAGTCCGCTGTTTTGTCTGATTATCCGTGGGTCCTATGACCCCTCTTTGCCCGTAACATCACCCCTCCTAGTGTCCTTGGGTCTTTGGTGCTTATTCTCCTCCATATGGGCCCTTAATTTAATAACAAATGCCAGAATTTCCCCAAGAAATGAAATTAGACAGATATGAACTAGTTTATTTTTATCCCGAGCTGGACATGTTTTCTTTCTGCCCTGTCATCCATTAAATGTGATGTCCAAAGGAAGGAGGAAGAAAAGACACTGCAAAAGGTTTTTAGAGTGAGAATAAGTGGAAGATTATACACCTGCACTCTATCTCTTCTTTAGGTCTTAGATTCACTGATGCTGAAAGGGCGAAATAGTACTTAAAAGTGCTCTATTGGCAGGTGCTCACATTCAATCCATAATTCTCTCATATCTGTCCTTTAACAGTGCTGGGGTGTGGAGGGAGAGGCAGGAATGGAGTACTTAGAAGGGTTCTTTTCATGCCTGTGAAGCTCTCTCCCAGTTCTTGGATCCTGCACAGGATGTGCAGAAGGACAAGAGGAAGTGTTGACTGAATTCTGAATGGCACATTATTGCTGTGTTCCAGCACACATTCTCAGACCAGCTTTGTTTTGGTCTCTAAATCAGATGATTTTCATTAGATATCTGAATTAATCAACAATAAAATTATAAACTTATTTGTAAGGAGTACAGAAATTCAGCTTCTTATAAATAGAAAGATAGGACATGATATTTCTAAGAGCTGAGAGGGATGTCTGACAAATGTCATTTAGTATCTATCACCCTCTTTCCTGTCTCAGTGGAAAGATGGTGTGGATTTCTTTAACTTTCAGTGTCTAGTTTTAAGAAATTAAATAACTGAAGAATTGTGAAGAACATTTGAAGAGTGAAGTAATTGTCACTCTTATTTTAAAGTCCATTAAGTTGAAGAATCACTCCCTGTTCATCCAATGCCCCATGCTAATTCTCACTTGGTGACAGTTCCTTCTGTCTGGAGTAGTCTTACCACCCAGCACTGACAACTCCTCATCTAACTCCTTTTCATCCTTCAAGTTTAAGTTTAAGTGCCATGTTCTCAGGGAAGCTGCATATAGTATAGTATAATATGAGGGGTCTTCAAAAGGCTCACTTAAGATGCATATGATAAAAAATGCAGGAATTTAAAAAATTTTGCACCAAAATAAACATCTTTTAATTCTATTTTCCCATGAACCTTTCAAAATACTCTCCTGTAAAGTCAGAATTGGTAATTAGGATTCTCATTTCCTCTTTTTAAGATTATTTATTTGAGGCCAGTGCCACAGCACAATAGGCTAATCCTCCGCCTGCGGCGCCGGCACACCGGGTTCTACTCCCGGTCGGGGCACCGGATTCTTTCCCAGTTGCCCCTCTTCCAGGCCAGGTCTCTGCTATGGCTCGGGAGGGCAGTGGAGGATGGCCCAAGTCCTTGGGCCCTGCATCCCATGGGAGACCAAGAGAAGCACCTGGCTCCTGGCTTCAGATCAGCGCGATGCGCAGGCCACAGCGGCCATTGGAGGGTGAACCAACAGCAAAGGAAGACCTTTCTCTCTATCCCCCTCTCTCTCACTGTCCACTCTGCCTGTCAAAAAAAAAAAGATTATTTATTTGAAAGGCAGTGTGTGTGTGTGTGTGTGAGAGAGAGAGAGAGAGAGAGAGAGAGTGAGAGAGAGAGAGAGAGCGTGAGCCAGAGCCAGAGAGAGGTGGGAGGGGAGAGAGAAAGAGAGAAAGAGATGAGATCCTTCATCCACTGGTTCATTCTCAAATTGCCAGCAGCCAGGAACTCCATCCTGGTCTCCTGAATGGGCTGTAGGGACTCAAGTATGTAAGCCATCACCCTCTGCTTCCCAGGCACATTAGCAGGGAGATGAATCAGAAGCAGAGCTGCCAGGGCTTGAAGCAGCACTCCAGTATGGGATGCAGACATCCCAAGTACAGCTTAACCCAGTGTGCCAGAACACCGTCCTTGGAATTTTCATTTTTAAAACTAGTGAAGGCAGGACAGTAAGGTGCTGGGAGAAAGTGCTAGTGGTTGAATCATCTATATATACACCATCTTTTGGTGTAACCGGAAGGTGTCTCTAAACTGCATTTACATGTTGTGCTACATATCTGCATAGCACAGGATACATGTATAATTATCTGCTCAATACTGTTCTCAGGAGCAAGATTATAGTGAAAAGCAAAAAGGTTGTCAGTTCAGAACAAAATTAAGCTACATGAGAGAAAATATTAGCCTCAAGTTAATTCCTAATGCCTAGCAAAGTTCCTGGAATATATTAAGCACTGAATAGATAATTATTGAGTGAATAAATAAATGCAAGAATGAAGAGGTTATATGTCATGTTCATCAGCAATACTTTACTAGAAAGGATATTTTGGGGAAATAGACCATAGCCTATTTATACGGAAAGACAGAACCAAAAAAAAAAAAAAAAAAAAAAAGCCCTGGCCTGCAGTGCTAGCATCCCATACAGGCACTGGTTTGAGACCCAGCTGCTCCTCTTCCTATCCAGCTCTCTGCTGTGGCCTGGGATAGCAGTAGAAGATGGCCCAAGTCCTTGAGCCCCTGCAGCTCTGGCCATTGTGGCCAACTAGAGAGTGAACCAGCGGATGGAAGACCTCTCTCTGTCTCTACCTCTCTCTGTAACTCTGTCTTTCAAATAAATAAAATAAATCTTAAAAAAGAGTTCCCTTATACTGGGGCAAAATTATTTATAGTTTAATGGGGTAGTATGACCATGAGGCTACACAGAATGAACCCAATTCTCATTTCCTGATGGAAAGTCCCAGGCATTTGAAGAGCTTTTGTGCTTCTAAATCTTCTCCTTTCTCTTTACTCAACAGAATTGTGATAATCTTCCCAGTACTGGAACCTGCACATAGAAGTAATGTCCACCTATCCATATTCCCATAATTACTAGGACATTTCTGTCTTCATGAATCTCTGTTACTTTGGGTTAAGTTTCAGAAAAGTAGAGAGCTAGAAAATCACATATGGTGATCTTTGAAATGGAAGGGAGCTTAGAAAAAAGAAATCTAAATATTTGTTCTTGGAAGTCCTCACATGAGGTGACTTTGTTAAAAATTCAAGAGTTTGTTAAAAAAAGGAAAATTTACTTTTCTTCAATCTATACCAGTGTTTGGGAAGGAAATTCATTTTTACATGCTACCTCATAGTGGCTCTGACTCACCCATCAGAGCTATGAATACAGGACTTACAGTAGCAGAAGACAGAACAGATGGACTATGTGCATACTTTTTAAAAAATTAATAGATTAATCTTTGTTTCCCTGATTGCATGACTTGGTTCTGAGATACTACTGAGTCTTGCTCATTTTTATTCTGTGGATGCATTGCCCTCCTTCAATGTCTATTCTTGCAGGCTTTGAATGGTGATGACCCTGTCAACAATATCACCTTGGCTACCTAACTGACACCTTTGCCAACACACTGGGTCAGAGGTCTTATTAATAAGTTCTCCTATTATTTCATTAATAGCTTGCTCTCATTAAACAACTCCCATCATTTCAAGGTATAGGGGTTTCTCATGGAAATAAGAACAATATTTTCAGTGCTCATAGAAAACTTATCCAAGTTGAACAATTTCATACAAGTTACTTTTTTTTTCTTTTTAACTGAGCTTAAATCATCATTCTTACCCTCGAGGTAATTATCAGTGTGAAAGCTGTCAAAATCTTTGCTTTTCCAACTTTTAGCTTTCAGAAACTGTGGTCTTCCACTGAGGATATTTTTGAACAATCAATTCAAATGTAGAGCCTTACAGCTGTTAAGAGTGCAGAGGATTGGGTGGAAATGGGACTTATTCCTCAGACTTCTACTTCCTAGTTCGCTGAACGCATCTGAGATGCTCTCTCAAGACTGACAGCAACAGGGGTTGTTACAGTGAGTGAGGAAGAGCACATGAACACTCAGAGACCTTGAGCTAAACCCAAAGCGGGTCTCAGATTGAGAAATGACATTGATGTCTTTCTTGCTATGACTAAATGAAGCTCTAAAATTTTATTATTTCCAATTCATTATCTATTTTCATGTCCATTTTATTACAGCCATATTCTAGGTAATTGTCAAATTCCAATTTGGTTTCATTTTTAAGCTGGGAGCAGGGGAGATCTATATGAAACTTCAGCCTAACAAAAGGTACTTGGAAAAAGCAAAGCCTGACTTTTTCTGAATGGTATGGTCTATGGATAAGGGAGAAAGTATGGATAATTACAAAAATTTCCAAACGAGTTCTCTGATGGATCATGCGACAGTGGACAGTCATGACATTATCAATAAAGATATCACAGTCTTAGATGTGCTTCTCAGAATGTGACCCGAAGGGCTTGCACCTGTCTCACTGTGGGAGTTTGTTAGACAGATTTCTAGATCCACATCAGATAGATCTGAGAAAGGATTCATTAAACATATCCCTGAAAATTATACATCGTGCAAACATTTTTAAATCTATTTTGAAAGGCAGAGTTACAGAGAGAGGGGGACACACACACACACACACACACACACACAAAGGCACATGCACACATACAGAGAGAGGGAGAGAAAGAGAGAGAGAGACAGAGAAATCTTTCATCCACTGGTTCACTCCCCAAATGGCCACAATGGCTAAAGATGTACCAGGCTGCAGTCCAGGAGCCCAGAACTTCTTCGGGGTCTCCCATGTGTTTGCAGGGACCCAAGCACTTGGACCATCTTCCACTGCTTTCCCAGGTGCATTAGCAGGGAGCTGGATTGGAAGTGAAGCAGCTGAGTCTCCAACTGGCATCCATATGGGATGCCAGAGTCCCAGGTGGCTGCTTAACCCACTACACCACAATGCTGACCTCCATGCAAACTTTGTAAATGAAATTTATAACACCCTTTATAGCTGATCATCTACTAAATCTTTCCTTCTTCATATTTTATTTCCTATTATTTCAGGGAATGCTGAAAGTCCCCACAAGGCTGTTATGCAGAAATAATGCAGATGTCAGTGGCTTCCCTTGAGCCAGCTTGAGACACAATTGACAAAAGACATGCACCTGGGATTTAGTGAGGATGTTTCATTTTGGACTGATGAAATCATAGAGTGTAATTCCTGACCCAGATCAGCAGCACAACATCTAGGATCTATTCTTCCTACTCCCATCTTCTTCAAGTTCAAGTGTTTTCCACTTACTTTGCAGTCCACCCCATTTCCATTGCATCTTATTGTTGTTTATGCCTTTCTGTTTCTTGAAAAATGAAAAGAACAATTGCTGACTGAAGTAGTAAAGCTCCCATAAAATGGAGACTTTATTGATTTTTCACCCTCAGCACCATAACTCTGCCTTGTGATTCAGCACTGTTGTCTAAGAGTCACATCTGTTTCTATATTAGCATATTTCAGCATTTGAGTTCCTAGCAATTTATAAGTCACCCAGAAGAACTTAACGTCTAAACTTGTCCTCTTGCAAACTGATTTAAAAAGAGCTAAACCCAACCACTTGCCTAAGACTGAGTCATCCTACTCTGCAACACAAAATCTGCCTTTGTGTAAGCAATGAAGTCAGAATTTGAGATCTATCCATTTGTTCAAAAAAATATATGCCCAAAGTCCACCATCAACTTTTAGAGGTATTCCTCAGAATTACAATATCATCATACTTTATTAAGTCTCTGTGATTCTGCAGATAAATAGAGGAAATGCCACAGAAGGCTTCTCATGCATCAGGTTTACCTTTTGCTGCCTTGGGATATACAGGAAATGAGGCAGAGGACTGGTCAATTTCAACATGGCTGCAAGGCACAGAACACTAGTTTATAAACTCTTTGAAGAAGTGAACACTTGTCTTCATAATTCCCAACATATCTGGCATATCATTGGTGTTCAGTAAGCATTTGTTGGACAATACTTAATCTAGAGAGCGCCAAGAAGGAAGCTGAAATTATTTCAGGTGCTTGCCTAAGGCCAACACACTTCCTACCTTGTTTTTTCTTGTTAGAACTCAGTTGCTTTTGACCAAATCTTATTGCTCGTTTACAAGTTGGTTTATTGTCCTGATGTTCCTTCTTCTGTGTCCTATGTGTTTAAGTTAAGATTTCCTGAGTTTGTTTCCCCCCTACAATCATATCCTGGAGATAAGGGAAAAAGAGCAGATACCAGTCTATGTGTATTGTGGCAGTGGTGGTAGGGAGAGAGAGTTCTCAAAATACCATTTATGATCAACTTACCTTGTAAAAAGAATTAGAAATAAATCATAGTATGCTGAGATTTAAATATTGTGTATGTTTTGATTTAGCATGCATAGGAATAGAGACAGTAATAATTTTGTTCAAATCAGCATATACAAGTATGGAATTTTTTAACATTCCAGTATTATTCATATTTGCCTAATTAAGTTAAAGAAAACAGTCCATTTATTAGAAGCTAATTTTAATTAAAAAGAGAGAGAGAGATGCACCCACTCCAAGCTGCTGATTCTTTCATCAAACCCAAAATGGATAGAGCAACTCTGTGGCCAAAGCCAGGATCCAGAAATGCAATCCAAGTCTCCCATATGGGTAGTGGAGACTCAATTACTTGATTCATCATCTCTGCTTACTCGGGTTACATGAGCAGAAAGCTGGAATCTGAAGCTAGAATCAGGAATCCAACCCAGGTACTCTGATTAGGGTTGCAGGCATCCTAACCACTAGTATAAGTATCTTCTCCATAGTTGCTAGGATTTTAAAGGAGCTCTAAGAGTAAATAAACCAATAAAAATGATGCCCCACTTCCAAAGAAACAATGATGAGTTGACTGATTAGGAGCAATTGGAATGTGTGCTAAACTGTACACATTCCAAAGACATATCCCCTGAGGATAAAGCTAAAAACTTGCCATGGGACTCCAAATTCCATTAAGTTGGGTAGTATTATGCCATCTTACGTGTTAAAGTGATCATATTAAGTGTGTAGTTGATCATATTAATAGGATTAAGTGTCAAAGAGATCACATAAATAAGACCAAATGTCTGGTAATAACAACAGATAGAATTAAAAAGGAGAAAGTGTTCCAACATGGGAAGCAGTCCACACAGCAGACTCATAGAACGACAAACACCCACGACAAACGCCCTAATCAGCACTCTGACCTCAGAATCAGCCCTTAAGGCATTTGGATCTGGTTAAAAAGCCCATGAGAGCATTTCAGGCATGGAAAGCCAAGATACTGTGGCAAAAAATCATCTACATGAAGGATCTATGTGAGTGAGATCCCAGTGGAAAGACAGGGCCATCAAAGAAGGATGTACTTTCTTCTGAAGAGAGGGGAGAACTTTCACTTTGCTTATGGCCCTGTCTAAATATTGGTGGAGTTTGTGGACTCAAAAAGCTTCTATAGCCTTGGCAGCTCATGTCAACAGCCTTGGGTGATCACTGGTGTCATAAATCAGTGTGTCAATTGTTAAATCAACAACAGGAGTCACTGTGCACTTACTCGACATATAGGAACTCTGTCCTTAATGAGTTGTACTATGAGAATTAACTGTAAACTTGTTTTCAAACAGTACTTTATACTTTGTGTGTCTATGTGCATGCAAACTGTGGAAATCTTTACTTACTATAGAGTTGGTCTTCTGTATATAAAATTAATTAACAATGAATCTTAATGAAGAATGGGATGGGAGAGGCAGTAGAATGTGGGATGGGAGTGGGGATGGGACAGTGGGTATGGGGGGAAGAATCACTATATTTCTAAAGCTGTACCTATGAAATTTGTATTCATTAAATAAAAGATTTCTTTTTTTATTTTATTTTTTTTTATTTCACAGGTAGAGTTATATGCAGTGAGAGAGAAAGAGAGGTCTTCCTTCCGTTGGTTCACCCCCTAAAATGGCCAAAACGGCCGGCGCTGCGCCGATCCGAAGCCAGGAGCCAGGTGCTTCTCTCTGGTGCAGGGAGCCCAAGCACTTGGGCCATCCTCCACTGCCCTTGTGTGCCACAGCAGAGAGCTGGACTGGAAGAGGAGCAACCAGGACTAACCAAGTGAGCTACGGCACTGGCCCCTAATTTGGGGGGTGAACCAATGGAAGGAAGACCTTTCTCTCTGTCTCTCTCTCTCTCACTGTCTATGACTTCCCTGTCAAATAAAAAATAAAAGGGGGGGGGACAAAGGGAAGTGGTCACAGAAGGGGAAGAAGAGAAGGGCATTGGGTAGCATCATCTCAGTATGACTCCCTGCTGGGAAGGAAATGAAGGAAATTGCTGCAGACAGCACCACCCTCACAGAGAATGCACTGAGACCCCAATAACCCTTTTGTCTTTGAAAGGGCAGCAGAGTATGATCGGATCAATTGAGTCAAAAATGGCCAAAAGGACAGTCCTCACCCCTAAGTCATCCTGCTGTTATCTTCATTTTTGTCTGTGGGAGAAAATGAATGCCAAGAACCTGCAATTATCCTGGTCTAGTTTAGACTGGCAGAGAGTGTAAATTAGGTCTATTTCTACCATGTCCTTCTTTGTGAACAACAACAGCAAGAACACTCAGTAAATTATTTTACCAACTAGTTATTTTGTTGTAGACATTGTGGTAATCATTTACATGGATAATCTCATTTTCTCCCCTACATATTGAGAAGGAGGTGTTATTTTTACCCCATCCAGAGGAGGAAGCTGAGGCCTAGAGGGAGGTTAAGTAACTTGCACAAGGCCATACAACTTAACTGCTGACATCAATATTCTATTTTAGGTACTGCTGAGTTCTGAGGGTAAACACTTAACTCTTTCCCAGCACTGCCTTCCAATAGATCCTCCCTCCTTCATTTATTAAATCTCAAGTTTTGTGTGCATTATTTGAAAAAGGGAGCATGGAGAACTGGAATGGACCATATGTTTCCAGAAGTTGCTTTAGGAGCCATCTGAAGTCAATCTGCCCTGCAGGAGGGTATCTCAGTCTGTAGATCCTAGAGGAGAGGGGCTAACCCATGCACAATCTTAGACATGCCAGATTTTGAAAATAGGTGTAGGGTATAGCCACCCCTGATCTTATCAGTGCACTTTAGTTTCCACATGGAGAAAGAAATCTTCACAACCACTCCAATTTAAGTGGAGACACAGGTGGAGATCAAAGAATGAAACAGTATGCTCATTGTATTATCCTTCTCAGATTTCCCTGACTCAGATAGTTTTTGATTCATGCTAGAGTGGGATCAATGGGAAATTGAGTTCTTTAATGACTTATAAACTTCAGGGTGCTTTGTATTAACATTCAACCTGTAGGATCCTTGCTGAGGAACAGCAGGTAATAATTTTGTTTTTATTCTGAGAATTCTTGCTCTTATAACAGTGTGGGGAGCAACTCGGACTAGATTAAGTTACTGGAATTAAGACTTATTCTATGCATCTGCTCTCCCACAATATGGTGCTGGGAGAGGAGTAAACAGCTTCTACACAGCTGCCTCTCGCCAACTTGACAAGCTGCAGGAGCTGCTCCTGATTGGAGGAGAACAGCGTGCTCGGCGTGTGGGTAGCAGAGTTGGGATTGGTGGAAGAAGACTATAAAGGAGGAGAGAGACAACATGCACCAGGAACATCTGAGGAACATCTGAGCAGCCCCTGAGAGAGCCGGCCGGCGGTGTGCCGCTCCCCCGCGGAAGTGGAGGGACGGCAGCCAACCCGGGAAGAACCAGCAGCAAACCCGGGGAGGGCCGAGCAGACAAAAGAACAGTGCAGGGTCCTGTGTCATTCCTCCGCGAAGAGGGGGAGTGACATGACAGGACCCTGCATATAAGATGGTTCTAGAGTCTTGCCTACTTGAAAACCTTCCATACCTTCAAAAATTCCTTGCCAAGAAAAAACTAAGACAAAATTTTTATTTAAAAGTTCTTGGCAAGAAAAAATTGTCTTGCCAACACAGAACTCTCTTTTCACCAATCCTTCATAAACTCCACACTTGGTTCTATGCAGAGTTTTTTCCAAGTCCCCAAATGTGACCTACTCTCTTACCCTCTGGACCTGGATGCATACTAGACCTTCTGTCCCAGAAACGATTCCCACTTCTTTACATGGCCAATTCCACTGAACTCCATCTAAAACATCAACTTGTATGTGTTCCCTTCTGGGTCAGTTCTCTAAGTCATCTTCCTCAGACTGCATGAAAAGTATGAACTATAGCTTTCACTTATGCCTGCAGCCCAACAGGTGACCTAGAGCTCAGGGCTGTAATCTAACCACCCTTCTTGCACTTGCTGAGTCAACTTCAAGGAAGTTATTGGTTTCTCTGTACCACAATGGGACATGTAAGATAGGATATGAGTACTAACGTATTCAAAGATTAGGATAAAGGTTTAATAACAATGTAAGTAAAGGACTTAGCCTATAGCCCTTGACTCCTTCTAAATTCTCCATAAATGTTAAGTAATAATCAGAGATAAGCAACACTGTATTGTTTTGGCATATTGAATGTCACATTTCTCACTAAACTGAACAGTTTGAGCTCAGGAATTGATCTTTTGTCTTTATTTTCCCTTGTGTGCAGTGCATAGTAGGTTTGTTATTAATACTTAGTTAAATGAGTTTGAAAATCCAAGATCATGAAGATGATAGAAAATGAACAAGATGTTCATGCCTAAATCAGTAGAGCAATCACTTGCTCATTGTGTTAAATACGCCAAGGGTATAAAATTCTCCAAGACTTTATACCTACTTGAAGTTTGACTCGCACTAACTCTAGGCCACATCTAAAATTTTAAGAGTAAAAGTGGCCTCTTTATTAAAACCTTATAAATCCCTACGGTGTGGAAGCCAAAGCTTCAAGATCAGTCTCCAGTTGGAAACAGATCACCACTCCTGCTCCCTGTGAGATTGTTTGTGCTCCCACCAACCTGCAGAAAGTAGCTAAGGGCCCAGGGTAGGTAAGCCACCTCATAAATTTGTGGTAGACAACAGTTCATTATAAATAACAAAGGCAACTCCTATCAGGGAAATTCCAAGGGTTTTTGAAGCTCTGTGCCAGGAACTAGGGATGAAGACCAGATATATTTTTATCATATCACCATCTGAGACATGTGTGCCAAATTGAGTTGAGTTGGCTACCTCCAGGTTCCCATTAGTCACTTTATAAAAATTAAATGAAATGATCTGCAATTCTAGGATCAAAGTGCTCCCACTGGAAGTAATGTTCTTTAAGGTCTTCCCTGAATATTCATTTAAAATACAGCTTAAATACCCCCCAGTTGAAAGCTAGTATTTAAGGCTTTTTTTAATTACAGGAGAAAGGAAATGAATTCCATCACCCCAGATGAGCATTTAAGGTTTAAGTGTATTTACTACTAACATTTTTATTTCACCTTTGAAGTTGCTATTGTAGGGATACCAGGAATTCTGATGATCCAGTCTCTGAGTGAATAGACTGCCCTTCCAGCCAGAATAAATGCTGCATATTTTGAGTTTTATCAAGATGAGAACACAGGAGCATAAAGCATTTCTTTGTACAACTCACCTGTGTCATTTGTAACTTTGAAAAGTGAATAAGACAATAGAGGTGTACAGTTACTAAGCTTCAGTAAGTAGATTACTTTGTTTAGAAAAGGAAATTCTGCAAGGAAAAGGTTTGTCACTGTATGGAAGAAACATTTTAATTGGATAATTACACACAAACTCACACACACATATGCAAGCAAGGCTTCAGGAAGTTCATGTAAAATGTACATTAGCTTTTAACTCAACTTTTCCATGAATTTTTGTTTTTAATGTATATTTATTTATTTATGACAGAGAGAGAGAGAGAGAGAATTCCCATCCCTTATCCACTTCCTCAAATGCTTGCAACTGCCTCCTGGCCAGGACCAGAAGCCGGGACCTCACCCTTCCATGTAAGTGGCAGGAAAACAGTCACATGAGCTATCCCCCTTGTCCCCAGGGTGTGTCTTAGAGGGAAGCTGGAATCAGGGCCCAGGGATGAGCATTCCAATGTGAGATGTGGGTTTCCTAATCAGTAGCGTAACCACTAAGCCAAATGTCCCTCCCTCCATGAAGTTTTTGGAGCCCTCTCATATAAATATAAGCATAGGAGGTTACTTAAAAAACTTCAAGGAGAATGGAATTAAAAGATAAGTTATTTTGGCAGAAAAATAGTTTGAAATTCATGCATCCATGGGAAACACATTTAATGAAAAACCATGCATAGGTTTTTAAAGCATTTCTTACCTAAATGTATTTATTTAAAAATTCTGTGCTTACACAAACTTTTCAGAGTATCATCACATGTGTGCATATATATTAATGTATGTAGCTTAATTTACAAGTAGTCAGAGAGCTTTATCTATAAAGGAACAAATGGTAAGTATTTTAGGCCTGTGACAGTGACTCAACTCTGCCATTGCAAGGCAGTAGCATCCATAAACTCTACATAAAGAAATGAGCATGGCTGTGTCCTAACGAAACTCTTTGTGGACCCTGAAATGTGAATTGTAAATAATCACTTTCATGCATCACAAAATAATATTCTTCTTTTGATTTTTTTCAACTATTTAAAGCTATGAAGAAGATTCTTCTCTCAATTCATACAAAAAGAGGCAATGACCATAGTCTGCTGACCTTTGCCATAGCCCAGTAAGATCAACCTAGTGAACCCTGCTTAGGTAGTATCATATAAGGAAACCCATGCTAGCTGAGGACTCGCATACGTGAGTTTTCTGAATCCCGTTGGATGTTAAAAGACATCCTCATAAATTCTATCTTCCCTTCACCTCTCCAGCCTCCCCCGCCCTTCTCCTCTCTCTCCTTCCTGTGTCTCTATCTCATTCCTGAAAGACAAGACAGGTTTAATGGAAAATGTGTCCCAGTTACTTCCAACATTGACTGCTCATGCTATTAATATCAAGGTAACATAGCTGGTGACAGTTCCCTTCATTGATTCATAATTCATGTCCCTGTTAAAGGTATCTGATCCAATGAGTTACACATATTTCACTGTGAATATGCTAATGTTGTCAGTTTAAATCAAAATAAAACCACAACTTATTTCTTCCCTGATTGGGGAATTAAGAGAGAAAATGCCTCTGTTAGGGTTGGGGGGTGGGAAATTCGACAGGCCTGGAAAATACCTCCAATCCTGTAAAAAACAACAAACTGCCTCTTTGAGATTCTGCCCAAGTCAATGGTTAGGTATCCTACAGCAACCTGGCAGCATTTCTTATGTACAAGCTGTGTGGAGTTTCTAGATATAGCTTTCTTAGCAAATCCATTTCAGGAAGTGGTTCTATTTTTTTTTTTTTTAATTTTTTTAAACTCTGTTTAAGTGAATAGGTTCATCAATCAGAAGGCCCAAAGGCAGGTAGGAAAAAAAGGGACGGCAATTTTTTCATTGTTATTAAAGAAGGAGAAATAATATCTGAGGCCTGAAGCTCAATTTGTGAAGAGCCTGATCCACGGGACTCTTGTTACAGGTAGGCTTCTGCTGCGACACTTCAAAAGATCATCTTTATTGCAGAACAATTGCCTGACCCAGTTTCCTGGTCAGCAACACGCTTTTGTGGAAACTTCAGGAGCTGATGAAAAAGCTCTGCCAAGTTAGCATGTGGACTTTCATCCTTGGCTCTCGGGAGGGGAAGTATGAAAGGGTTTCTAGGTCCCTTGGATTTAGCACTGCCAGGTCTCCTGGCACAGACGCAAAGAATGAAACAAAAGATATGAACATGTCTTAAAAGGCAGTATCTAGCTTCTTGCCAAATGCACTTGCTATTAGGGTGTGTAAACCACGGGAGTCTTTCTATATTCAGAGTCTCTTGCCTATCAAAATATTTTGATATTGTAATAAAAACGTACTTGTAAAACAAATTTTGCCAGTTGAGTAAGGACTTTCTGCCTCAGTATAAAAAAGATACTCTTCCATCCAGCTTTAAGTCTCCTTGAGAAACCACAATTCTTGGTGCATAAGCATCTAAACAATATTTAATTTAGAATTCCGACATGCATCATAAAACTAGCATAAAGAGCAACAATATATGTTTTAATGATTTTGAAGGGGAAAACACATTTCCACAAATGGCTCTAAGTTAAGTTCCACTCATTGCTTGCTGGAAAACACTACATCTTTAGGCAAAAAGCACTTTAGCTTTTTATTTTAAACATCTGTATACTTATATTTATCAGAAAGAAGAATCTTTCAAAACCGCTATTCAATTTTAGAATTTCTTCTTCTAGTTTGATCTTTTTCCCTTAGGTTCACTTTGGAGAATGCCATCTTAATTCATCTTTAGCCTTACTTGTTTCCTGGGGATGCTGTAATAAGTGCCCAAAACTGGATGGCCTAAAACAACAGAAATCTACACTCTTTCTCCCTGGAGGCTGAAAGTCCAAAATGAAGACATTGACAGGGCAATGCTTTTTCTGACAGCTGTAGGGGAGCATATTCTTGCCATTCCCACCCTTCAGCAATTTCTGGAAACCCTTCGTGTTTCTTGACTTGCAGATGGATCACTACAGCCACATGGCTGTCTTCTCCCTGGGCATCTTTGTGTTGCCTTCTATATACACACACACACACACACACACACACACACACACATATATATATGTCTCTGCGTCAAATTTCCCCTTTCTATAAATATGCCAGTCATAGGGGGCACTCAAGTACCTAATTTTAACTTCGTTATTTTTATAAAGGCTCTATTTCCAAATAAGATCATATTCGGAGGTTATTGGGGATCAGGACTGTAACATTATTTTTAGAGGGACACATTCCAGCCCACAGCAATTGATTGCTATGCATTTAATGTGAATGATAGTAATTATAGAGTGCAGTTGAAAAAATTCAGTAGCACCAAAGAAGTTGGGTAATTTCTAATTCATTTCTGCTCACCTTAGGCCTTCACAGTTTGGAATGTCTGCCCGCAAATGCAGCCTTGTTCCGCCCATCCTAGGTTAACTACAGCA
This sequence comes from Oryctolagus cuniculus, assembly GCF_051225735.1. Taxonomy (NCBI): domain Eukaryota; kingdom Metazoa; phylum Chordata; class Mammalia; order Lagomorpha; family Leporidae; genus Oryctolagus; species Oryctolagus cuniculus. The sequence goes on along the minus strand of NC_142867.1, from coordinate 147,352,634 downwards.
AGGGGCAAGTCTGAATTTCCCTATGATAGGATGAAAGTTCCTAACGAACTGGACACTCATTTGGACTCTGTTAGAATTCACTGCAAGAGTCTCCTGATCCCACCAATCACAGTGACTCTACAAATAAGGTAGCACCAATGCAACAGAAAAGTCCAAATTGCACTTGCAACTCCTGTAAGGTAGCATCACTCCTGGCTGCTACTGTGGCATCAGTAGACACCATGGCTCACAGACCCATTAAGCCCTTGACATTTGGATGCTGGGAAGATGTGTTTCACACAGAGATAGATGTTAGAGCCTAGAGCAATGATTCTCAACCTGAATCACCCCCAGAGATCTAGAAAGTCCTGGCTCCTGGTGCTAACCCCCAAGGTCATGACTGAATTTATTGCCCTGCAGTCAGCATGCTCAACATGTATTACTAATGCACAGCCAAAGGTGAGAACAGTAGATCTTTTTCAGGGTTCCTCAAACATTAATGCAGGTAGGAATCATTTGGAGATGCTGAAAAAATGCAGATTCAGACTCTGCAGGTCTGGGGTGGGGCCTGAGATTCTGCATTTCCAACAAGCACCTAGAAAGGCCCCAGTGTGGTCCACCCATGGATGATTATTTCAGGTAGCCAGAGAACTAGTTCTCAAACTTGACTGCACAGTGAAATAATCAGAAGAGCTATTGAGTTACTGTCACTGCCAAAGATTCTGATTTTGTTGGTCAGGAGTGCTATATAAGCATCTGAACTTCTGAAAACTTTCCACATGACTCTGAAATACAGGTCAGGCTGAGAGCCACAGTTATTGAAAAAAGGCAGAAGTGATCTTCATTTGTTTCTGGCACCCCAATGATATGAGAAGTGTCATTATCAATAAGATATATCTCTACTCCTGCTAGAGACCTACACTCAGCAAGGATGGGTCACACCAGTTACTTGTTGTCCCATCGACAGTCAACTCTCTTTATCTGGAGGGTGTTGGTTCCAGGACCCCTTAAAGCAAATATTTGTGAGAATAGCCATTTCACTTAGTAGTTAATATACTCATACTTATGGGATACACCTGCATCCCATATTGGAGTACTTGGTTTTTAATCTTGTTCTCCAGTTCCAGTTTCTTGCTAATGCATGCCCTAGGAGGCAGTAGTTTATAGCACAAGTGGTTATGTCCCTACCATTCATATGAAAGACCCAGACTGTGTTCCTAGGTCCTATCTTCAGCCTTACCCAGCCCTGGCTGTTTTGGGCATTTGGGAAGTGAATCTGTGGATAGGAGGTCTCTCTGTGTCAGCTTTTAAGTCTTGATCTCTCTCCTTTTCAAATAAAATAAACAAATACAGTTTTTTAAAAAAAATTTTTATTTGAAAGGCAGAGTTACAAAGAGAGGGGGAGAGAGAGGAAGAGAGAGGGAGAGAGAGATTCCCCCATCTGCTGTTTCACTCCCCAAATGGCAGCAATGGCAGGAGCTGGGTCAGGCTAGGCCAGGAGCCAAGAGCTTCCTCTGAGTTTCCCACATGGGTACAGGGGCGCAAGGACTTGAGCCATCTTCCACTGCTTTCCCAGGTGCATTTACAAGGAGCTGCATTAGAAGTGGAGCTGCTAGGCCAGCGCCGCGGCTCACTAGGCTAATCCTCCGCCTAGCGGCGCCGGCACACCGGGTTCTAGTCCCGGTTGGGGCGCCGCATTCTGTCCCGGTTGCCCCTCTTCCAGGCCAGCTCTCTGCTGTGGCCAGGGAGTGCAGTGGAGGATGGCCCAGGTGCTTGGGCCCTGCACCCCATGGGAGACCAGGAGAAGCACCTGGCTCCTGCCATCGGATCAGCGCAGTGCGCCAGCCGTGGCGGCCATTGGAGGGTGAACCAACGGCAAAGGAAGACCTTTCTCTCTGTCTCTCTCTCTCACTGTCCACTCTGCCTGTCAAAAAAAAAAAAAAAAAAAAAAGAAGAAGTGGAGCTGCTAGAACATTGAACTGGCAACCATGTAGGATGCCAGCACTTCAGATGGTGGCTTTACCTGCTATGCTACAATGCCAGCCCCAAAAATACAACTGTTTCAAAGTTTGTGTTGACTATATTAGCAATTACAACACAGTGGCCACTTGGATTACATAGTGTTTTTGTTTGTTTGTTTGTTTGTTTAATCAGTTCCAAATACTCCAAAGGATTTCACATGGAGATTAATTTCCTTTGATAAACTAGCAAAACTGAGCTGCAAAGTGATGATCATCAGCAACGTGTTTCCATCTTCCCTTACCAATGTTTGCCCTCTCCTGATGTGGCATACTTGGGTTATGTGCTCACCCCTTACTTGTATTTGAACTTGGATCTCCAATCTCAATTTTCAAGTTGTAATATCCCAATAGTCTAAATTGAGACAAGATATACTCCTAATACAAGCTCATTCCCAACCAACCTTTAAACCATCTCTGTGTTTTGCAATGTTTAACTTTTGTTTAAGTTTCTAACTACAACTCTTTTTTTTTTTTTTTTTTTTTTTTTTTTTTTTTTTTTGACAGGCAGAGTGGACAGTGAGAGAGAGAGACAGAGAGAGAAAGGTCTTCCTTTGCCGCTGGTTCACCCTCCAATGGCCGCCGCTGCAGCCGGCACACCGCGCTGATCCTGGCAGGAGCCAGGAGCCAGGTGCTTTTCCTGGTCTCCCATGGGGTGCAGGGCCCAAGCACCTGGGCCATCCTCCACTGCACTCCCTGGCCATAGCAGAGAGCTGGCCTGGAAGAGGGGCAACCGGGACAGAATGCGGCGCCCCAACCGGGACTAGAACCCGGTGTGCCGGCGCCGCAAGGTGGAGGATTAGCCTATTGAGCCACGGCGCCGGCTCACTACAACTCTTTTTTTTCATATTAAGATCAATGCAGCTTCTATCAAAAGTTTATTGAAAAATGGAGTTAAAAGGTAAGTTGGGGTGGATGTTGTAGCAAAGCAGGTTAAATCGTCTCTTGGGATGCCAACATCACATATGGGAATGCTGGTTTGAGTCCCAGCTGTTCCATTTCCCGTCCCTGCTACTGCACCCGTGAAGGCAGCAGCAGATGGCCCCAGTACTTAGGTCCCTGCCACCCATGTGGGAGACCTGAATGGAGTCCCAGCTCATGGCTTCAGCCTGGTCCAGACTTGGCTATTCCTATTTGGGGAGTGAGCCAACAGATGGACAATTTCTCTCTCTCTCTCTCTGCCTTTCAAATAGATAAATATTTGAAAGGAATTTCATCTAACCAGCTGCCCTAACATTGAAATAGTTGGTGATAGGGACCATCTACAAACATGAGGCACTCAAGCATACTCTGCTACCTTGCTACGGTGAGCAAGTTTGTGAGGTATGATCCTCACTGAGGAGAATCAAAGAGTAAAGATCTTGGAACTTGGAAATAACATAGTAGACTGGAACAAAAGCAATTGAAAGACAGATGGTCTTTATTGGTATTGCTGTTTATTGGTTTGGCTGGACAGTTGCTTTATAAAAAAGAAGAGGTGGTCCCAGGAGCAGTACATGAGAGGAACCATGAGAACTAGAGAAAATCAGAGAGCCCCAGAGACCGTGAAAAATAAGCCAAAAAAGAGACTGTCTTTGTTTCCTTCTTTGATCCATGCGAGCACTGACTAGTCTTATGTGAGAGCCTCCCTCTTGAAGCTAAAAATAACATTTGCAAGATATTATTTTTGACTAGACTCAGAGGCAGAAGCTCCCGACCCTCTTTAGAGATACTGAGAATTTGCAGGTTCTGCCAGCTCTTTCAGGCCCCCAGTAGGAAGGCACAGGCCTAAGTCTAGGAGTAGCCTTCTCCCCACACCCACCTTTTTTTTTTTTCACAAGTTGAGAATACCTTGCTAGGTAACTGTGATGCAACCTGAAATCGATTTATACTTCCTGCCCCCAGTTCTCCTTGATCTATCATAGCAATGTCTTTGTTCCCTAGCAGGCAAACTCAGACATGAGTCGAGACAGACTGCTTGGTGAGGAAGCCCTGTTGGTCATTCCTATCAGTGACTCAAACTACGTAAGTCCTTTACTGTTCACCCACAGTATCAGCCACAACGTCTGTGGCCGTGCACTTCTCACAAAGGTATGGTGTTTGTGGTCATCATCCACTTCCAAGATTTTTTGGCTGCTAGGGACTGCAAGAGACATTCTAGCAGCAAAGAACTCACCTCATCAGCATTTACCACCGTGCTCTGTGCATCATTATCCTTGTGTTAGATATGAAGAAACCGAAACAGAAAGTGAGGGCTTTTTAAAAAAAAAAAAATTGTTCATGCTTTAAAAGGCCAGATTTGAATCTATGTCTCTTAGTCCCCAGAGCATCCTCATTTCCCTACAAGAAGCTGCTATCTTTAAATAGGCAGGGTCAGAACTCACACTCTAAACACAGCTATGAAGCAACAGAGCTAGGATTTGTGCCCAATCTTTCTGACTCCAGCACTTAAAACCTTAAGCACATCAATACCTAGGGTTTCTGACTCTTCCCAAGCAGTGGTTATCAATCTGGAGTCCAGTTCTATCCTGAGGAGAGTGTTGTATAAACTCATAACTGCTGAGAGAAAACAGGAAAAATTATTGGTCCTTTCTGATTAAAATGAATTTTCCTGGCATACAGGTGTCCTGGAGTGCAGAACACAGGTGATGGAAGGAGTCAGAAGCCTTTGTGGTGGCTGCATCCCAGAGCTCAGGTGCTCTGATGGGAACTGGGATGGTGCAACTTAGGGGATACACAGGGTCTAATAGACAGGGCATCCCAGTGTAGCAAAGTGGAAGAGCTGGGGTCCACTAAGATCAGAAACCAAGAATTGATTGAAAGAATCGGGTTAAAGCAGAACTGATGACAATAACTGAAGTTGAAGACAACATTCGATATATTGTGAAATTAGCATCCTGGCCTGTAGTTTATGAACAAAGACACTAGAATTGAGAGAGTTTAGATGCCTTGTCCAGTGCCATAGAATCAGGATGTAACAGAACAAGAGTCACACCCTTAGAGCCTACAACAGCAAGATGAGGGCAAGAAACTTCTTTGAGTGAGAAGGTTCAGAGAAATCTAGGCTATCAGGAAATTTACCAGGGATCAGTGACAGCAGAGGGGCTAATTGCCTTTAGTGTGGCTGACAGAGGAAATGCTCAAAATTCAGGGCCCCTAGTCACACTGTGAAAGAGGAGAGAACACTTGATTTTAAATGAAGCCATTTCACTTTCATAGTATGAAGAGAAGGAAAACAAAACAGTAGATTGAACACTTTATCTTCAGGGAAATGCAAAAATTGTTGCAGGCGAAGGGTAGAAGGAAGACAGATGGGAAGAGAAAGGGGGAGGATGAAAGGAAGGAAGAAATGGGCAGTAAAGAAAGAAAAGGATGGAAGGAGAGAGAAAATAAGGGAAGGAGGCAGAATGGAATGAAACAAAAGAGAAACATGAAGGGCATGAGATCCATCACAAATTAGAGCCCTCAGCAGCGAAGTCATAGACAGCTGTCACTGAAGATTATTTTCAGATAATGAAATTAAATATACCCAATCTTCTGTACCCCTGTAGATCATGAGTTCTGGGAGATCATGGTCTACAATGTAATTTTGATAATTCTCCAAGGACATAGAACAATACTGTGCATACAGTGGGTATTGCATAAATAAAAGGTTGACACTGATTGATAGTCTCTTCCCTAAAGGAAATTGATCTCCAATTCAAATCTCTAACATAACACTGAGCAAGGTTAATCTTCATATCCCCACAGATAGAGACTAATGGGATGGGTCTAAGTAGGCAGAAGTGCATCAGGAAACCAAATTGGAAAATGATAGCTATTGTCACCTGGGGAATTACCAAAAGTGCATGCCACTCTTGGCTCCCAACTTCAATGTCTGAACATTTTTCCCCCAGAGGTATCAATAGATTGGTGAAATAACATGAATAAAAATGAAACATGCATGTAAGACTTTAATAAATTATTGGAAACAGTTATTAGCAAGTTTAGTCACGAACAACTCAGTTGTTTGCTTTTGGAAAATGATAGCTGCTGAAATTCTTAAAGTAACGGAAAGACAGTTACTACTCTATACTCTCAGGCCAGGCCCAAGACGATATGCTACCATATATATATACCAACATGTATTAAACAAACTTGCCTTAGCAAAATGGCTCAGGTACTTAGTAAACAAACATCTATTAGCAAGGTGACCCAAGAAGTTCATTCATATAACCTGTTCTATAAATTTGAAGTCCTAACTCTCTGACCTTTCAAGTGCTTCTGAATATTTTAGCCAGTGCACATACCCTAAATGCTATTAATTTTACCACTGAGAATCTAAATCTTATACCCATTATGCTCACTACAAGTTACCAGGGCTCCGATAGAAATATTTTTTGTGACATTCATTATACTGATTTACTAGAGTGCTAGCGTGAATAAGAACTAACTATGAATAAAAAGCATGCCTTTGATACTTATTATCTCTCAAGTGTGGTCTTTCTTATTCAATACGAGATGACCACCCCTGAAGTGTAAATTCCTATTTATAACAATTGGCTGCCTCTTAGCAGTAAGACTAGCTCAAACATTTCTGTTATACTACCTATGTGCTGATTATTCAAAGTTTATGAAAACCATGGTAACATAAATGATGAACCGTATTTGCTTATTTTTAAAAAGATATACATTTTTATTTATTTGAAAGGCAGAATGAGAGAGAAGGAGAGATAGGGGAAAAAAAGATATCTTCCATCTACTGCTTCACTCCCCAGATGGCCTCAAAGGCTGGGGCTGAGCCAGGTTGAAGCCAGGAGACTGGTACCAGCCAGATCCCACATGAGTGACAGGGGCCCAATTACTTGGGCCATCCTCTGCTGCCTTTCCAGGCACATAGCAGGGAACTGGATCAGAAGCAGAGCAGCAAGTACTTGAACTGGAGCTCTGACGTGGGCTGCCAATGTGGTAGGCAGTGGCTTAACCTGCTGTGTCATGAAACCAACCCTGAGACTGATCTGAATGGGATATGCCTCTTGTTAGGAAGATTATGATAGTGTAAAATGGAATTACTGAAACTACCAATGTTCACAAAAAAGAACCCAGTACTCATGGGATGATTAAATTGGCTGAGGCCAGCTGCCTTACATTGCTAAGCAACTTTGAACTTTATCCAGAAGGCAAATAGAGGCAATAAAACAATTTAAGCAAGTGATTATATTTTTTCATTGCTTTTTAATAAAGAAGTTAGGTAGGAGAAAAATAGATGAATTTCATGCTTACGTCTCATTTTCTAAAAATTTTATTTTTAGCCAATACATACAAATAATATGTATTTATGTGGTACTATGTGATATTTCAGTATACACACATATATATATATACATATTACAATGTTCAAAAGAGAGCACACATATCCATTTCCTCAAACATGTATCATTTCTCTGTGCTGAAAGTATTCAAAATTCTTTCTTCTAGCTTTTATTTATAGAAAAATATACAATAGATTGTATCTTCAACCTACTGTGTGATAGATACCAGAACTTTCTTCTCGTATCTAACTATAACTTAGTACCCACCATAGTAGCCATCAGTAAGAAGATGGGTTGGAAACTGGAGTTTATTGAATCCATCTGAAGATGACAGGGTTCTGAGGTAGAGAAAGTAGTAGATGTGAGAAAGTTCTAATGGACACTACTTGGACATTAATTATATCTGAAGTGTTGACTATAGTGATGAAAGACTTGATACCTAGCAATGCTTGTGACAAAGAATTCAGGAGGGACTAAGAATGAAGGTAATTAGTTCAATATTGATTATGGTGAGATTAGGATGTGTACCACCTACGTAAGTGAAAATATTTATCAAAAACTAGAAATAGTGGTTGGTCTTCTGTAGAGAAATCGGGGCTAGAGATGGGGCTGGAGTTTCTTGCATGTAGATCATGATGAAAGCTAGTACTGAATCTATCTGGAGACTGTGTTAGGTGCGAAGCAAGAAACAAAAGGTATTGTGGATAGAATTCTGGTGAATTTCAACAATGTAAACTAAGAAAGTGGGTGGGGGTGGTGATGGATAATTTGTAAAAGTAGGAAGGGAACCAAAAACAAACAATAATCTCTTTTATATAAACTTCATGTTACAATTTATTCTGCTGTAGTAGAATCCTTGCCATCCCAACTACAAACTGATCTACTTAAAATATTTAATGTTGCACAGAAAAAGTATTGACCTTGACTTTGTACTTTTCTGTAAGAATCCGTCAAAATAGCCTTTTCTATAGTTAAAGCATTACCTATAATATTAATCAAATTACATGACTACATCAGAGGTTAAATTAATGAGGAAAGCCTTCAGAAATGATAATAATTTTCATGATGCAGTGAGGCAACCTATTTTACTTTAATTAAAAACAGATAATGACAGAGGAGTGTAAAAGAAAAATCTCAGCTACAATCATGTGTTCAGTAGTACAAAGAATGAAGGAAATTTTGCTTGGCATATACAGATGGTTAAAGTGACAAGGTTAGACTGAGAGGGATTCGGTATATTGCTTCTTTAATTCAGGGTCCTATTTGCATGCATTGGTTTAGGTTGGAAAGTACCAGCATCTCATGATGAGCTTGGGAATTTCTAGTGATCTCCCTGCAATTTCCTAACAGTGTCCATACAATGAGATGCCTGCCATGTGGATAAAAGTGAATAGCAAGGCATGCTGGGACAGAAATACTTGGATTCACTCTGTCAGCCCAGCTGTCCTCAATCTGTGAAGAGTCTGTTGCCCTCTGGGCTCTTGAACACAACAACCAAAGGCCATCAGTTCATGGATCCCATGTTCATTTCATCCAGTAAAGGAGTTGCTTCATCCACAGGGCAGCAAAACAATATGAAATTAGAGGAGGGAATCAAATCAATAGTCAGTCCAGCAGGAGACAGTGTGTGTTCTCCTTTGAGCTGTTAGCAGGTGCACTGAGTGAATACAGATAAGTTGATAAATGGCTGATTCGATAGACTGGTAGCAAACACATGCTTTGCCAGAGATGACTTTTTAAGTCACCATACATCAAACAGACAGTGTCAGCCTTTGAGGATAAACCTGTGAAGCCTTGTTGTGCTCTTTGAACTACCTCTGAGACCCAGAGACTGAAAAGGGGCCCGAGTGTTCCTCTGAATCCATTGGGAGGATTGAAAGCTTCAAAGAGGAGTGCCATCATATCCAAGGGGAAATACATTGATTGAAGGAACCAGTGTGAAATCGTCTTTAATAATTACCAGAAAGCTGGAATCGACTGGTGTTTTGCTGAGCTATATTTTATCTTTATTGGATTAACTGTGACACAGTAGGTTATGTCAAAGGGAATCTGCATGAATATTAAAAGTAAATGTGGTGTGAATAATAGATAACTTACATTAGATGCACCACCATGCAGTAATTTTTATTCACCTACATAATTAGATTAAAACAAATCTGCTGAATAAAATACATTGTCTTACTATAATCTGGTTTGAAAACACCCAAAAGTTATGGCCATAAGGATGTTTGCTGGTGCTTTATGTATAAATACATAATTCAACCTAAGAAATATTCTGCAAAATATTTTGGTAGTTACAGGAGTGTATGATTATGAATACTAAAAGGCTAGACTCAATAAGAAATATCCTTAAGGTCAAATAATACCCTACAATACCGACACCAAAGTAAAGCCATCAACACGCAACTTTTATGTTTATCTCTGGGAAATTATGAGAAAAGGTAAATTACTGAGGAAAATTAACCTCTGGGAAGCCCTTATCCATAACTTGAAAGCCCACTGTGATTATTTTCATGTGTCTGTTTTCATTTATCTATTTCAAGCTGCAAGATAAACTCATTTTTGAGGTAAGCCATATTATTACTCTTGTAGGCTGGGGAAGGTCTGCATTAATATTTTCCTGGTAAATCTCAAAGCCTGCCTGCCTTTAAGCTGGTGTCTCCCCACCTCCCAACTTGTCTCATCAGCTACTGCTGAAGAAATTCAGCTAACATTTGTTGTAACAAGAGATGGGTTCCAACATGGTCTAATTCCATCCAAGTGTGGATGCTGGAGACTCCATTATCCATATGTCTCTCTGCTCTTAGTCCCAGGAGACTTCTGAATATACTTAGTCATTGACAAAGACAGTGTCCAGGTAGGGAACTTTTAATACGGCTCAGAAAAGTCTCTGGAAGGAATGGCCATCACTTCTGCTGGTGACACAAAGGCGATATGCTGGCAGATACGAGTGGAGGGCTCCCCCCAGAGGACCACATGGCTCATCAAGCAGATGACAGGTGGGTCTTACTCTAGGGTTGATGGATGTGCTGTGGCTCCTCTCTGGTCCCCCATAGCTCACTGGTACTGGCAAAAGATGGTGTTGGACATCTATTTTCTCTCCCCTGTGCAGTTCCTTTCACAGCCCAATACTCCTTGGTTGGGTAGCCTCATTCCCTGATCTGCCCAGTCAGTTCTGGTCTACTCATTTGATTCCAGCCCATGATTAATAATGCCCTCTTTCACTGTGGAGAAGGACCCATTTGGACCCTAACTTATATGGCTTATTCCTGTCCAGGCATAATAGAGTGGACATTTTCCACCTCTCCAGCTTTCTTCTGCAATCTGCTATTATAGTACAAACTTGACTTCTTGCTTCTGATAGAGCCTTATGCTTAGATTCTTAAGAATTTTTTTTCTCCACAAAATCAGCTTTTGCAAATGAAAAAAATTTGGCCATCAAAGTCTGTCTGTCAGTTTCTGAGGCTGGTACCCCAAATTTGGAAACCCAAGACAGGACATTAACTGCTTTGTTTTCTCTTAAAGGTCCTGCCACTCTAATTTTCCTTGAGGTGATGTGCATGATTGACTATGGAAAGTACCCTACATGGGAAAGTCCAGAAAAGAAAGCCCAAGGGTTTTTAATATAGCTACTTCCTCACCATCCTCCCATTCTCTTCACCCTGCCTGCCTAGTATAAATTGTGTGGAAAACCCAATGAGAGCCATTTATTATTATTCACTAGCATTGAATAGTTACAAACACAGGTTATCTTGTGTACTTGCCATAATCCCTTAGGGTAGGTATTGTTATCATTCATTAACAGATGTGGTGAGGGATATATACAGAAGTTAAGGCAACCATACAAATTCATAAAACTTTTAAGTGCTTGAGCCAAAATTTTATTTCATAGCTCATGCACTTAAAAGGAGCTCTGAAAGACACAAGACTTGCAAATGTGTGACTTCCCAGCTTAATCAAAACACTGTCTAATGTTCTATTCCTGAGACAGAGGAGGGTACACTGGTAAATCTCATCAAAAACCCTTTGCCAAGAGCAGCTTCCAAGGGAGCCCATGGCCCTTTGGCCCTCTCCTCTGATAGAATGAGCCAGAGCACTGCCAAAGAAACACCCCCACCCCCCTGCCACTAATTATTCACTTCCATGTGATTTTCAGCTCCCAGGCAAGAGTAGAATGAAGGCAAGGGGACTGTTTGGCTAAAAGCAGCTGCACTTCTCTGCACAAGGCAGGGTGTAATCACAGCACCTGAGCTCCACCTACCGTGCTTCCCTCAGCTTGCCTTAAATCAAGGAGCCCAGCCGACCCAGGGCCCAGAGGGGTCTGCTCCCCACGTGCCAGCAGGCAGCTCTGAGGACCCCAGCTCCATGAACGGGCCATCAAAGAGACTGTCAAGATCTGACAGGCTGTGCTCTCTCACAGTTTTTCACAAGATGTGAAGGAGTTGAAGGGAATAACAACAGAGGTAAACCTGCAAATGTAATTTGGAGGTATGTCTGTAATGTGATGGACAAAAAACAATACAATCGGTTCTAGAAATCTAATTCAACGTGTTTGTTCGTCAGAGTAGAGAGCATTTCTTTTACTGGTCTCCCATAGGGGGGTTGACAAGCATGCGTACAAAGAATAACCAGCCGTTATAAGTGTAAAGTGCTTTAGGACAAAGCAATCACACCAAAATTATCCCAGTGATCTCTAATCTCCATCGTACAGTCAGTGTATGTGTGGACTTATACTGATATAATGGAATTGATATGTCAAAAGCAAGGATTTTTTTTTTCCTGATGGACTTAGGTGTTCCGCAGTGATGAATGAGGTCAGGTCTGGACAGGCAGCATTTATCAGAATTAACACAGATGTTTCCACATGTGGTGTTTGGGTTGCAGTTCTCACGGGTGGCTTTTATTGTTCCCTCCTCAGCATTTCACTGTCACGGCAGATGTTTCCTAAGTGTGTGCCCCTCGTATACCTTTACATTCCCTTGCAGAATGACAGTGGGCTGGGGTCTCCCGTGGGGTTACAGCCAGTGAATTTTGTATAAAAATTTTTGTCTTGATCAATGTAATGTATGCATGTAGCAGAAAATCAAATAGAATAGACTGCCTTACAAAATAAAGTGAGAGTCTGTCAGCTCACCACTTTCAGCTCCACTCTCCAAGGACAGTCATGGTTAACTATTTATGTGTCTAGCGCTTTTGAGCATTAGACATGGATCTGAAGAATATTTTTAGCACTAATTCTTGGCATACAAACTTGAGTTATGCTTAGTTTCACTTCCTGGTACCCTTAAAAATGATGCTCTTTACTGTCACCCCCACACCCATTTCCCCTTCTCTCAACTTCTGATAGTTGTATCATCATTTGAGTGCCTGGAATAGTTGCTTTGGCAACTACAAATGAAATCCAGAGTCCCTCATTTTGTGTTTCCTACACATTTGGAAATACTTCTTGAATCCCACATTTGTAAAAGGAGAGTTTTAAGTGCCCTTCTCCTTCCCTTTCCCTCCCAATCTATTTCAAGCATTTAGTTTTAACTTTTGCTTTCACCACAGGTTGTTTATACAAGTTACAAGCACTAGATATCTCAACAAGATTATAACCCTAGAAATAGAGTTCCTTGTGAACTCAAGGTTCCTGCTGCAATTCCTTTTCTTTGTTTGCAGTGTCTATGTCACACCCCTGCTGTTGTTTGTGTCACAGTGTTCCTATAATCAAATCCTGTAATCAAAATCAAAGTCACTGGTGAAATTTCTCCTTTATTGACCTGTACATAAATTCAAGTAATTTTATATTTTGGTCTGTTTTGACTCACAGAATTTTTCCGGATTTCTTATTGACTTAAAAAAAATAAATTATATCCCTTTACGGTGATAAAACACCCAGTGTTTTCCCAGCTCTTTGAATGCTCTTTTATTTGGTGTGCATGCTCATCTTTGAAGACATTTTACTTGGACCCCACTAACCTCATGTTCTGATTTGGAATCATTGTTTTGCAAACCTATCACTCTGTATTCTCTTATGATTTCCTCTTATTGGATTCATAAGGAGTCCCCCCTTTTGGGTACTGGAGTATATGTCCTAGACTGGTTTTGCTTTGTCAGAATTAGTGTGTGTGTGTGTGTGTGTGTGTGTGTGATTTAATGTGTCTTGATTAGTGTTTACTGATTCGTATAACAAAGATTTCTAGCTCGGCCGGCACCGTGGCTCAATAGGCTAATCCTCTGCCTTGCAGCGCCAGCATACGGGGTTCTAGTCCCAGTTGGGGCTCTGTCCCGGTTGCCACTCTTCCAGGCCAGCTCTCTGCTGTAGCCAGGGAGTGCAGTGGAGGATGGCCCAAGTGCTTGGGCCCTGTACTCCATGGGAGACCAGGAGAAGCACCTGGCTGCTGCCTTCAGATCAGCACGATGCAACAGCTGCAGCGCACTGGCCGCGGCGGCCATTGGAGGGTGTTTATAATTTCCAGGAATTATTCATGTCCTCTCTTTTTGCTCATAGCAAGATCATGACACACCATTTTGACTTTCTAAGAATACCAATTGTATTTTGTTCAAAAAGTATTTTTTTAAGATTTATTGATTTATTTGAAAGATAGAATTACAGAGAGAGGGAAAGAGAAGTCTTCCATCTGCTGGTTCAATCCCCAAATGGACACAACTGCCAGGGCTGGGCTAGGCTGAAGCCAAGAGCTTCTTTCGAGTCTCCCTGTGGGTATAGGGCCCCAGCACTTGGGCCATCTTCCATCGCTTTCCCAAGTATTTAGCAGGAAGTGGAGCAGGCAGAACTCAAACTAGCACACTTATGGGATGATGGCTTGCAGGCAGTGGCTTAACCCTTTGAGCCACAATGGTGGCTCCAAAAAGTTGTTTCTTAATTGAAATGTTTACAGATAATTATAGTTCATATGCAATGCTAAGAAATAACACAAAGAAACTCTAAGCATATTTTTCTAGTTCCACCCACCACAGCCATTTGTGAAACTATAGTAAAGGCTGGCACCGCGGCTCACTAGGCTAATCCTCCGCCTTGCAGCACTGGCACACTGGGTTCTAGTCCCGGTCAGGGCGCCGGATTCTGTCCCGGTTGCCCCTCTTCCAGGCCAGCCCTCTGCTGTGGCCAGGGAGTGCAGTGGAGGATGGCCCAAGTGCTTGGGCCCTGTACCCCATGGGAGACCAGGAGAAGTACCTGGCTCCTGCCATCAGATCAGCGTGGTGTGCCGGCTGCAGCATGCTGGCCGCAGCGGCCATTGGAGGGTGAACCAACGGCAAAGGAAGACCTTTCTCTCTCTCTCTCTCACTGTCCACTCTGCCTGTCAAAAAATTAAAAAAAAAAAAAAGAAACTAGTAAAATACCACCACCAGGATATTGAAAATTGAGTTACCTTATTCAAATTTCCCTAGTTTTATACAGAGTGGTGTGTGTGTTTGTATGTGTGTGTGTGTGTGTGTCTTTAGTTCTATACAATTTCATTGCATGTGTAGGTTTGTGTATCCATAACCATCATCAAGATATTAAACAGTTATATCATCACAAGTATATCCCTCATGGTGCATTTGAACAAACTTCTCACCTTCCTTCCCAAACAAAAGTACCTGAGCCATCACCAGAGTGCAGGAAGCTGGAATTCCAAGTGGAGCCAGGACATAAACCTAGGCACTCTGATAGGGATGCAGGTGTGCCAAGTGGCATCCTAACCACTGAGCCATATGCCTGCCTCCGTTGCTGAGTTTTGAGGATTCTTTACATTTTTCATATATTAAGCTCTTCTTGGGTATGTGGTTTACAAACATTTTATCCCAATCTATAATTTGCTTTTTAAAAAAAAAAAAAGATTTATTTATTTATTTATTTGAAAGGCAGAGTTACAAAGAAGCCGAGGCAGAGAGAGAAAGGTCTTTCATCCACTGGTTCAACTCCCCAGGTGGCCGCAATGGCCGGAGCTGGGCTGATCTGAAGCCAGGAGCCAGGAGTTTCTTCCGGATCTCGCACGCAGATGTAGGGGTCCAAGGACTTGGGCCATCTTCTACTACTTTCCCAGGCCATAGCAGAGAGCTGGATCAGAAGTGGAACAGCCAGGACTCGAACTGACACCCATATGGGATGCTGGCACCACAGGCAGTAGCTTGATCTGTTACACCATGGCCCCGGCCCCTATAATTTGCTTTTTTATATAAGCTTTTGGAGGGAAAAAGTTTTAAATATTAATAATGCCCAGTTTGAAAGGGGAGGGTTGTGGTTGGGAGGGACGTTATGGGGGAGAAGCCATTGTAATCCATAAGTTGTACTTTGGAAATTTATATTCATTAAATAAAAGTTAAAAATAAAAAAAATAATGCCCAGTTTATCAATTATTCATTTTTCCCCTTCTCCATGTTTTTTTCATCTTACAAATCTTTATGTATTCCTAGATCTCCCAATTTTATACTATGTTATATTTTCTGAACATTTTATAGATTTTTATTTTACAGTTAAATCCATTTTGAGTTAATTTTTGTTTAACGCATGAAATTTCATTAAAGGTTCTTTCACAGGGGCTAGGAGCTATGGATTGTCCAGTGGCTCTAGTGCCATTTGACAGGGAAGCCATCTTTTAGCAAATGACTTTGAATCCTTACCAAAACCAGTTAGGAAAATTTGTGTGGATCTATTTCAAGGTGTACTATTCTGTCTCTTATATCCATGGGTCTCTCCCTCTGTCAGCGTAATACTGTTTTGATTGCTATAGCTGTAGAGTAGGCTTAATATGTGATAAGCAACTTCCCTAACTTTATTATTCATTGTAAAGGCTATTTTTGCTAGTTTAGGGCTTGTGCCTTCCTATATGAATTTTAGTATACTCTTGTTTATGTCCATAGAAACATTTTTTGGAGGATTTTGATAGGAATTGCATCAAACTGATAGGTCAGTTTGGGAAAAATTGACATCTTTACTAGTTTAAGTCTTCCAATTCATAAACACTGCATATCTCTCCACTTAGCTGCTTTAATTTCTTTCATCAGCATTTTATAATTGCCAACATATATAATCTATCTATCTATATACATATAGTTAAGTATATGACCATTTTATTTTCTTTGAAGTAATTGTAAATGGTACTGTGCTTTTTATTTCTTGTTCATTTTTAACTATAAAAATCATCACTTGTTTTTGTGATGTTATTGTGATATGGATGAACTTTTTAGTTCTTGGTGTTCTTTTATAGATTCCGTGGGAATTTTGTGTGTAGACAATTATTATGTCATATGCAAGTGAAACAACTTTATCTCTTCTATTCCAATATATGTCTTTTACTGCATTTAATTTACTTATTCCAATAGCTAGGACTTCCAACACTATTCTGAATAAGAGTGGTAGGAATGGACACCCTTGACTTATATTTAATTGTAGGGAGAAAGTATTCAGTCACTATTAAGTATAATATGAGTCTTAGGGTTTTTTTTGGTACATGCTGCTTATCAAGGCAAGGTAATTACCCCCATTCTTAATTTGTTGATTTTTTTGTCATTAATATATGTTCAATTTTGTAGATTTTTTGTCTTAATTGATGTGATCAAATGCATTTTCTTGATTAGCTTGTTGATATAGTCTATTATGCTGATTAAGTTTTGAATGATGAGCAAGTCTTGCTTTCCTGGAGTAAATCCAATTGGCCATGGTATACAATTATTTTCTATATTGTTTGACGCAGTTTACTAATATTTTGGTGAGGATTTTTGTACCTAAGTTCAGAAGAGATTATTATGGTTTGTGGTATCTATATTGTCCTGTCTTGGGGTTGGTATTAGAGTAAGGCAGGACAGGCAAACAGAGATCTGCCATCCATTGGGTCACATCCCAAATCCTTGCAACAACCAGAGTTGAGATAGGCCAAAACAGAGCCAGGAATTCAATCTAGGTCTCCCATGAGGGTGGTATGGGCCCAAATGCTTGAGCTACTCCTACAGCCTCCCAGGGAGGGCAATAGTAGCAAGCTGGAATCAGGTGTAGAACTGGGACTCAAACCTAGGCACTCTTTTTTTTTTTTTTTTTTGGACAGGCAGAGTGGACAGTGAGAGAGAGACAGAGAGAAAGGTCTTCCTTTGCCACTGGTTCACCCTCCAATGGCTGCCGCGGCTGGCACACTGTGGCCGGCGCACCGCGCTGATCCGATGGCAGGAGCCAGGTACTTGTCCTGGTCTCCCATGGGGTGCAGGGCCCAAGCACTTGGGCCATCCTCCTCTGCACTCCCAGGCCACAGTGGAGAGCTGGCCTGGAAGAGGGGCAACTGGGACAGAATCCGGTGCCCCGACCGGGACTAGAACCCAGTGTGCCGGCGCCGCAAGGCAGAGGATTAGCCTATTGAGCCGAAGCACCGGCCCAAAACTAGGCACTCTAATGCGGGATGTAGGAACCACAATCAGCACCTTAACCATTGCACCAAGCACTTGCTCTTGTATTCCTATATGTCTTAACAATCACAGAGTAATCTATAGTCTCTATTTCCAATTACTGTCTATAACCAACTATGATCTGAAGGCCACATTTAATATGCAGCATTATTCTGGAAAGCTATGTTGTCTAAAGTTTCATGTTGCAGAGCTATAGTTAGCCAAGAAATAAGACTTCTCAAATTGACCTTGAATATCACAGATTATAAAATATTACATGAATGAAATCCTTGTAAACCTCCTTAGACCATCTTGTCTTTTTAGAAAGTGGGGAAGAGATTTGTTTTCAGTGCAAAACTATGTGCATCTCAGTGAAGAATCTACCTTATATAATTGAGTGTATTATATCAGATTTTCCTGAAGCATATCCTGCTACAAAATGCAGGCAATACATTAAGAGAGTGTTCTTGATGCCATGTCCTTTAAAGGAGGGAGTGAAACTGGATAAAGAAGGGGTAAGAACTGAACAAGGATGTTGTCTGTCATTCATAAGGACTCTGGAGCCAAAATTGTACCACAGAGTTGTATTTCCCTGAGGCAAGGGCTGACCTTTTGTACCCTCCTGTCATTCAGCCATTGGCTATGGCCCTCTTTGGGACAGAGCATGATACTTAGAACCTTGTCAGACAAAATCAGTTCCTGCAGAGTAGAAAGCTATCTGGAGTTGTTACAACCCACCTTGTCAGCAGCCTGTTGAAGGGCACTGGGTGTGGCATCAAAACAATGTCCAACACCATCTGAACACAGACTCATTTGTTTCTCAAATTCCCTAGTCTCCATCCAGGCTCCAGGGGCAGTTACTCCAGAATTCTATGGTCAAAATCCCAGGCAAATTTTCACTAGGAGGATTTGTGTGTCAAACTGCAGGACTTGCTGTCACACTTGGATCCTACACCATAATAGATGTCATTTCCATCCTCTATCACCTATTCCTAACTGGTCTCATTCATCTGCTGTTCTGAGTGATCTTTCAGTGGAGTGGCTCAGATCTCACCACTAATGGGTCACAAGCCTTTGGAAGGCCATGGTTTTTGTACTTGCCGACTTACAGTTAAAAGTGAGCAAGTTAAAAGAGTACCAAGAGATGCCCTCATATTACCAGACATATTTCCTCTTCTCCATGATTTTGGTGCATTTCTACTATTTATGATGATCAGAGACAGTTCACTCCTTTTTATGATTACTTTCTTCTTAATACAAGGAGCTCAGAGTCATCAGGCAGGTGCCTTAACAATAAATCAAGCAAGACTTTGTGTTCTCTAATGATAAAGTGTCTCCCCATCTGAGAATGGGAACCATCAGGCTTAACAGTCTGAAGCTGTGGGATGAGAAGCATAAATTCCCCCAAGAAGGTGAGCGTAATGAAGAGCAGGACTGCCTCTAGTGTCTACCTGTTGATTTCCAGAACCATGGATTCTACCTACTTTGGAATCAGTCTCACATAATAGACCCCTCCATTTGTGCCTTGACACTGTGAGATCCAGAGAAGTTCAGATGCAGTACTGGGGATATTAGGAGCATGAGTGTCTTAGATTAGAAACCCATAAAAAGATTCTGAGGGGCCAGCATTGCAGTGTAGCAGGTAAAGACACCACCTGCAATACCAGCATCCCATATGGGGTTCAACTGCTTGGATCCCTGAACCCACATGGCGGTCCTGGATGAAGCTCTTGGCTCCTGGCTTTGGCCTGGCCTGGCCCAGCACTAGCCATTGCAGCCATCTGGGGAGTGAACGAGCTGATGGAAGATCTCTCTCTCTCTTTCTCTCTCTCTCTCTCTTTCTCTCTCTGTGTTTCTCTTTCTTTATCTCTCCCTCTCTCTCTGTAGCTCTGCCCTTCAAATAAACAAATAAATCTTTAAAAAACATTCTGAGACAAGGTTTGACTATAAGAAGCTTGTTTGTGCGGTGATTGCAGGACTCTCTCATAGAGGAGTGGGGAAATAAAACAGGGAAAAGGAGAAAAACAATACATATGTATTAATGAACAGGTTGCTACTTTGGCAACCCTGACCCAATCCCAAGACAGACTTATGGAAAGACTGTGGAAGACATCTCAGGATTTCCCACCGGGAGAGGACAGGGAGCCGTAGTGTTGTTCTCCAACTCCCATGCATACTTCATTGAGGGACATTCTGTAATTCCATTTTGCTCTGTGAGTGGGAGAGAAAGGCCCTCAGGGGAAGAGTTGCAGAAGTCCCAGCAAGACACTATTGGCACAGGAATGATGAATGCCAAGGGCGGGAGCATGGAGAGCACCTGCTAAAGTAGGTACCCTAAATACAATGAACTTGAGTGTCTTCCCTTCTGTAGCAAAGGGGTTTGTAAGAGAGATTTAGTTTGGGTTAGTTACAGAGAAGAAAGTGTTAAAAGACAAACTGAGACCAGTTAAAACTGACAAAGTTTACTTTGACAAGAAAAAGGTTTTAGAACAGAAAATTGTTCTTAGTGCCCTATCCCACAAGTGCAGGTTATATTTATAGCTAGAGAAAAGGAAGTGATATACAGAGACATCCTGATTGGCTAAAGTTTGCTTTTGCTGTATATGGTCATGTTTTGGCAACTTTCACCCTCTGGTTGGCTGGTAATTCTGCTGTCATGATTGGCTGAGACTCAATTGCTGGGTTACAAGTGTAAATCCCTAGGTTAGGTTACAATTTGTTTACGCATCCAGTTAGGATACAGTTCCCTAAGTAGGGAGGCTACTTTGAACCAAATTTTATCACTCAAGTATGAAATTTGGTTTAGGTCAAACATCAATTTAAAATGTCGTATTTCTTGTACATGGGATTGTGCGGACATTTGTATACCATTGCATTCATAGTTCACTTTGCTATGGGAAAATCAATTCAGACTGTCGCTACATTCACACAGAGCCATGAGGAGAATAAGTGGTCTGGAGAAGCTATAATATGGCTCCCAGTTGGCTTCATTTTTTCCCCATGTAAGAAGGCAAATACCTAATTTGAAAGAGTTTAGTTTCTTCTAATGCTAATGTAAAATGCATTAAAGTTCTGGGGTAAGAGGAACTATAAAATGACACCGTAAAATTTGACAGATCTCAATTTACTGGTAAAGGAGTACAAATGGCAAGCATCAGAACTGCATTAGCCAAAACTCTGTAATTACAGATATTTAATAAAATTAATTTAGTGGCCAATAACGTGAAATTTTAAAAGCACATGTAAGGATCAAATAAAATGGAATAGAATCAGAGTGCATTTTAGACTTTTAAGGAAATAATAGACTAATGATTTCTGCAGCAACTTTATGACAAAACAACTCCAGACCTCATAGATGCTCTGAACTGAGTCTGGAATGCTAAGGCAAGCACACACCCAAAATGTGCTTTGTTTGAGGGAATGAAGGTAATTGTAACTTTCTTATTTGAGATGGGTAATCACAAAGAGTTTCACCAAAAGAGAATAATATGGTGCAGTGTAATGAATATAAGACTTGGCCAGAGGAATCCAATTTTTGGATATATTTTCAGCATTTACATAAGTAGGAAAAATTGAGGAATTTCCTAAACCACAGAATATATTCCTGAGAGAAGCAAGGATATATTTCTGTAAACATTGTTGCAGGATTATACTGATAATATGCTCTTACATAAAAGTACTATGTAAATCACATATATTCAGCATGATGAAGGCCTTAGTGTATGTTTCAGTGATAAAAGTGAAGAGTTAAGACAATTAACCAGATACAACATATAAATTCACACTACACAATTAGAAAGCTGAGATGGATAGTAATGGTGATTTTGTGTGGATTATTGATAACAGGAAATTTTTTTAACATTGGTGATAGATAGAGACTTCTAGTGCTTACTTATTATTTATCAGGTTCCCTGATCTGGATCTATGGGAGAATTTTCCATGTAGCCTCGGAAATGGAAAGAGCTATGTGACAAATTCTAGGCCAATGGGCTGTCAGTGACGTGTGGCATTCCAGGGCTGAAGCTTGACTTGCCAGTGGACATCCTGCAGAATTCTCCCCTGCCCAGGCGACAGGAGGACCCAGTTGAGATGGTGGAGACAAAGGTCCATGCAGCCTGTGTCACTGAGTTCCTAAATGGAGGAGCATTACCCTGGCGAGTCACCTGGCCCCACAATGGAGTCTACACAAACGGATAATAAACTACGATGCGTTGAGTTTGTTTAATTGATTTTACTGCCACACCATAACTCAGCCAACCCTGAGTCCTGTAATCACTGAGATTATTGTCAAGGTCTACTGTACTCCTACTTATGACTCAGCCACAGAGTTCTGCATATGTTTACCTTTGAGCATCTGTATCTCATGAATGCTGCTTGTCAATGAAACCATTTTACTACTGCTCAGATGCTTTGGTTCACTAACTTGTCTTTAGGCTGTATCTCCACACTGCTAGAAAAGTTGTTTTCAGTAAATTCAGTAAATGGAAAAAAAGGTACTGTCCTTCACTCACAGATGTGTTTCCACAGACACTCTCAGGGTCACTACCAAATTTTCTATATTCCAAAGTTTATTTTATATTGCATATTAAGTAAGTATATAATACATTTGAATTGCAATGTAGTTTCTAATATATGAAGATGGACATGACTTTGTTATTACATATGTATTATCTCACATTTATTTAAAAGAATTTGGTATACAAATGATGAATTATTGGGGCCTGCACTGTGGTATAGTAGGCTAAGCCTCTACCTGCAGCACTGACATCCCTTATGGGTACCAGTTCATGTCCCAGCTGTTCCACTTCTGATCCAGCTCTCTGTAATGGACTGGGAAAGTAGTAGAGGATGGCCCAAGTGCTTGGGCCCCTGCACCTGTGTGGGAGACCCATAAGAAGCTCCTAGCACCTAGCTGTGGATCAGCCCAGCTCTGGCCATTGCAGCCACTGGGGGAGTTAACCAGTGGATGGAAGACCTTTCTGTCTATCTGCCTGTCTGTTTGTCTCTCTCTGTAACTCTCCATCTCAAATAAATAAATAAAATCTTTCAAAAAGAGAAATTATTCTCTGTGGGGAGCAGCTCGGACTAGACTAAGTTACTGGAGTTGAGACTTGTTCTATGCATCTGCTCTCCCACAGTGGGGCGCTGGGAGAGGAGAAAACAGCTTCTGCCCAGCTGCCTCCAGTTCAGCCAATAAACAGCAGGACCTGCTCCTGATTGGGGAGAGCAGCGTGCTCGGCATGTGGGCGGCCGAGTTGGGATTGGTGGAAGAGGACTATGGGGGAGGAGAGAGACGGCATGCACCAGGAACATCTAAGGGGAGCATCTGGGGGAGCGCCTGTGCAGCCCCCGAGAGAGCCGGCCGGCGGAGTGCCGCTCCCCTGCGGAAGTGGGGAGTGTGGCCAGGGGGAGCTGCCCTTCCACGGAGGTGGAGGGGACGGTGGCCGGCCCGGGGAGAGCCAGCGGCGAACCCGGGGAGGGCCGAGCGGACGAGGGAACAGCGCAGGGTCCTGTGTTGCTCCTCCACGAAGAGGGGGAGCAACAATTCTCCAATTTCCTTAACTGGCCTTATTCCACAGCAAAAGACATTGCTGTGAAATAATCCCAAATGGATTGGTATCAAACACAATGGTATTGAACCTATTCTTTTTTAAATACCATAAAATATGCATTATAGGTTAGTAAAATAAGCAACCAGAAAGATATACACAAAATCTCCATAGCTTTGGGTTCACTTTTTATGTTCTATTACCATGTCTATATGATGATAAGTGGGGAATTGTTGGCCATTCCAAACACACTATATCAGGAGAGACAGGTAACACTGGAGAAGGAAGCTTGTAAAGGGATGATGAGAACATTGCAAATGGCTTTCAGTTAATTAGAAAACAGAAAATAGAGGCTTCAAAAGTAAAACCATAAAGAATATATCATTTTAAACTACAACGGATTATTAAGCATACATTTGATGTTTGATTTATCTTTTTAATTTTTGTGGATTTATTTATCAATATAAAGAGAACAGACTTCATAGGTATAATTCTGAGAATATACTGATACTTCCCTCCTCCTTCCCCCCATCCTCCTCCTCCTTCCTTTCTTTTTTTTTTCTTTTCATTTCTTTGCAAAAACATACTTTCAATTTACTTTACAATCACAGGCTTAATGCATCTCCAAATAAAAAGTTCTACAAGTAAAAAGTAGAAAGACCACTGTCCTGCAGGAATATAGACAAGGGTTATAAATAAGAATCAAATCACAAGATGTCGATTTTGCTTATATACATCAAGTTTTCTTTTTGTACCCTGTATGTTAGCTACTACAAATCAGAGAAAACATATGACATGCGTTTTTTTGGGGTCTGGTTTATTTCACTAAGCAAAAACATCTCCTGTTGCATCCATTTTGTTGCAAAAGACAGAATTTCATTATTGTTTATGGCCGAGTAGTATCCTTTTAGAGAAGTGACTGGAACAGAATAGCCGATATCTATAGTGGAGAGGGGCCACAAGGAAAGTTTCTGAAAGGGACACTATTTACTGCATGACTTTGGAACTGCTATTTAAAGAAAAGGCCAAGATTATTGGTTTGGTGGTTTGGAGTTTTGTTTTTGTCCCTACTTACGATAAAGGTTAACAGAGGGGTGGTCAGAACCTGGTACCTGGACCAGCAGTGGTGCATCATCTGAGAACATTTTACAGTAGCAGCTCAGCCCTATTCCAACCTGCTCAACCAGCAACTAGGATTGGGACACAACAATCTGACAAGCCTTGTCTGATGTCCTAAAGTTTGAGAAACACCGGATGAAGGGTTTTTCCTTAGAAATATGCAAACACACACACTCTAATCCGTTAAATGTAAACATAATATTCAAGGATCAGACAGAAATACAGCACCTGTAAGACCTATATGTTTTACTTTCTCAGGTCAAGATCTGACACCCTAAATTTTAAAATGGAGCCAGTTTTTATGTTTAAGTGATAAACTCTTGAAAATACGAGATTTATATTGGAAGTGCTGACATAATCTTAAGGCTAGCACTGCAAATGGTGGTGCTATAATTAAGCTTCGATCTCCTTTGGAAAAAAAAAGAGATGAAAATGTGAAGAAGGAGGTTACTGTTCAATGAACTGCTCTGTCATTTGCCGCAGTGATTCTTAATTGTGTCTCATTACGGCAAGATGATCATTACTCTACTTGTCTGTCTGATTTAGAGACCACTAAAAGTGTCTTGTAACACGCAGCGTCTCCCTTGCAACAGTCCTTTGGCTCTCACCCTCATTACTCAGAATCTGTCCAATTATTTGTCATTAAAGTAATAAAAAGGACTGCAGCAGAAAATGTGGGAGGTAACTGTTGGAGGTCTGCCCGGGGAGGAAGGAAAAAATGCAAACTGTTTTCAAGGCACTGGGAAGGTGACATCGTTAATTAAGTGTTAGGGAATATGCAAATAAGTCCCACTCTCAAGAGACGGTAATAAAACTGAGAAAACATTATTATCACTGCAAGTAAGGGAAGGCCCACGTTACCCCATCTGGAAGACTGTGTCATTTTCTGCTGGGAACTCACACAAGATGGGGAGGGAACTGGGAAAGAGTTGAAGGTGGAATTGTTCGGGGCCAATGAGCATACTCAGGCTGTTAAGAGTTCAGAATTAAGGTGTCAACATGGAGGGACAGTGGATTACAACTTTTAATGAGGGATGTTTGTCTAATCTCAGGATTTGCACACCCAATTTCCTCTGCAAAATGAGAGAACTCATCAGTGGGCAGTGTATTTGTAGGATAAAGGAAGGGGAGAGGAAAAGAGGGGGGTCTGGCAGCTGGCATAGTAGGCATCTTGGGTGTTGTTTTAAAGGTGGTAATGAAGCAAAGCACTTAGGGGAACATGGACATTTGCTTATTTTTTAGAAATATACCAAGCAGAAGCCTCTAGGCTCTTGCTCAAGCTGAAGCCTCTGCCTGGAATGCCTTTTCTCCAGTTCTCTCTCTCTCTCACTCTCTTTCCTATCTTCTTTAAAGATTTATTCATTTATTTGAAAGACAGAGTTACATAGAGGCAGAGAGAGAGAAAGAAAAAGAGAAAGTCTTCCACCTGCTGGTTCACTCCCCAAATGGCAGCAGTGGCCAGAGCTGGGCCAACCTGAAGCCAGCAGCCAGGAGCTTTTTCCAGGTCTTCCATGCGGGTGCAGGGGCCCAAGGACTTGGGCCATCTTCTACTGCCTTCTCAGGCTGTAGCAGAGAGCTGGATCAGAAGTGGGGCAGCTGGGACTTGAACCAGCACCCATATGGGATGCCAGCACAGCAGGCAGAAGTTCTACCCACTATGCCTCAGCACCGGCCCCCCTTCTCCCTCTCTTAACCCAACCAACTCATTCCTTAACTTTCAAAGTTCAAAGTGTCACTGCTCAGGAAACCTGTTCCTGGTTCCCATCCCAGACAAGTAAAATAAAACAAAAATAGTGAGCTTGCTTGACAAGCACAGCCCCAAGGCAAATTCTCTTGCTTTTGTAGTTCATTTAAGTTACAGATTTTTATGAGACCTTCCTAAATGGGAATATTGGATCCATACCTAACCATAGGCTTTCCCAGATACTTTCATTTGATCACATCGGAAATTAATGCCTTCCTCAATAACATGCAGAAACTGTCATCTTGCAAATTGCATTAGTTAGAAACTGCTGTGGGGCCGGCGCTGTGGCACAGTGGTTAACGCCCTGCCCTGAAGCACCAGCATCCCATACGGGCACTGGTTTGAAACCCGGCTGCTCCACTTCCTATCCAGCTCTCTGCTATAGCCTGGGAAAGCAGTAGAAGATGGCCCAAGTCCTTGGGCCCCTGCACCCATGTGGGAGACCCAGAGGAAGCTCCTGGCTCCTAGCTTCAGATCGATGCAACTCCGGCCGTTGCAGCCAATTGGAGAGTGAATCATTGGATGGATGATCTCTCTCTCTCTCTCTCTCTCTCTCTCTCTGCTTCCCCTCTCTCTGTGTAAACTCTGACTTTCGAATACATAAATAAATCTTAAAAAAAAAGAAACTGCTGCTTAGCAAACCATCCCAAAACTTAGGACTGTAAAATAATAAGGGTTTATTATTTATTCCAGAGTTTGTGTCTTGGTTGTATTCACCCATGAACTTTGATTGCCTGGAAGATTTACTAGGTAACTCTGCTGTTGGACTTCCTCAGGTGTTTGAGTGTCTGCTGGCTTGAAACGGCCAGAGAAACACCTTGGCATGGACAAATGAGCTTTCTTCCTTCGTGGGCTCTCTGATCCTCCAGTAGGATAGCATAGGCTTATTCACAGGCTAGTGACAGGGTTCTTAGAGAGAGTGGAAGCAGAGAAATCCTCTTGAGGCATATTTTGCAATCCAGATATGCTGAGAATTGCCTAAATCATCAAGTGCTGGTTCATGCCTCAATTTATCTCTTTCCTTTTGTATTTTATTAAAAGTAGCAAAAAAGGCATCAGACCATGCCTTAAATGGTTTGCTTGGAAAGCTCTTCAGTTAAGGATTCCAGGTTGTCGCTGCAAAGTCCTGTGTTCCACACACTGCAGGATGGACTTCAGCTAAGTGTGCTGTTTGTATGTAACCAGGATTGTGCTTTCTCCGTGTGCTGATACGCTCTCACTCCCCCTCTGAGTCCTCACTGGCCACGGTCTACTCAAGGCAAACTAGGCCTGTTTTCCCATGCACCTTAAACTTCTTACAGCCTCCACCCACTACCCAAATTCAAAGCCACTTCTGAATTTTTAGTTACTTGAGTTACAACAACCTACTCCCAGTTCTGAAATCTGTATTACTTTCCTGAGGTTATTGTAACAAATTATCACAAACCTGGTGGCTTAAAGCGATAGAAATGTATTCTCTCACAGTTATGGATGATAGCAATTTAATCTCTGGAATGTATTCTATTATTCTAAGGGAATAAATTTCTCTGGAGGCTAGAAGTTAAAAAATCTAGTTATGTCATGTTCCCTCGAGGATTTGGGGGGGGGGGGCATCTTTGTTTCTCTTAGCTTGTGGTGGCTCTGGACGTGTCTTCATTTGTGGCCACATCACTCTGACCCTCCTCCATGGTTACATCATCTCCTTGTCTTCCGTCTCTTACAAGGATACTTTTCATTGAATTCAGTGCACACCCAGACAAATCCAGAATGATTTCTCTTCTCACCTCAAGATCTTAATTAGATTGGCAAGCCATTGTTTTTCCAAATAAAGTGACATTCAGAAATTCTGTGGACTAGGATGCGAATACATCTTTCTCAGGGCTGCCCGTCATCCCAGAACACCTGCCGTCACCTCATTGCCATGATGACTCAGCTCTGATGCTGGTAATAGCTTTTATCTTCCCTTGATGCAGATGGAAAGCAGAGGCCTGGCAAAATGATAAACAACAGGATGCAAACCGGGACTGCAAAGCATAGCAATTTTGTTTCCCATTCCATGTCCTTTCCTATTCTTGGCCTATTTCACTCAGTGGCTTGAACTGGGAAATTACATGAGGAAGCACGTTTTAGAGCACTTTAGTGACGGATTCTGAGAACTAAAAACAAGGGCAGTGAATGACTCTGGAATCATCAAATTTTGTTGCCCATGCCCCAGCCCTCACCAATCCACATGACTTTCTTTTTAGTAGTCTTGGCTATCTTTTGTTGCATAACAAACCAAGCCAAACTTAATGTCTTAAACAAAAATGTATTGAATATTACTATCTTAGGGTTGGCTATACATTGTATTTGACTTACTATCTATCAGATGGCAGTTAATACTGGCTGCTGTCTGAGAGCTCAACCAGGCTGTGGCTGGGGAGCCATGTCTCTTCACAGCATGGGCATGTCTTGCAGTGCTTTGGGATCTCATGCAGCATGGTGACTTGATTCAAAGAAGGAGCTTCTCAAGAGAAGGAAGCAAAAAGCTAACTTTTCTAATGACAGAAATGTTTACATGATCAGTTCAGCAGTACTGTTTGGGTCAAAAAAGTCAGAAGACCAATTCAGACTTAAAGGGAAGGAGAAATGAATTCCAGTTTCTAATGGAAGAGTGTCATGAACCTAAAAAGATTGGAGAAATTGTGATAGCTTCTTTGGAGACTGGTTACCTCAATCTTTCTATCTCCATTGCGCCAGAAGGGCTACCATGATGGTTGCAAAAGTATATTTGACTGAATGGGATTTGGTCATTGAAATACAACCCCTTTGTTGATTACCAAGACATTTGCTTGGCTGTAGCGAGTCTAGGTCTATTCAGCAAAGTGGCTGCTTTTTCCACATTTGCTCTTTCTCTGTTAGAATTTCCTCATCTGCAGAAGAAAGATAATATATCTTGCCTTTTATTATTCTTGCAGTGTTATGGGGGTCAAATGAAATATGTGTGAGGCTACTATGGAAAATATAGAGTACTGTGTAAATGTAGTTTTTCCTAGAAAGTGTGCTCACTTCCACCTACTTTGACTCCAATCCTTATCTTCATTTGGGAATCTGACAGACCTATGGCCATGAAACCCAAGCTCAAAGAAGTCGCGCTCCCAGGAACTATTCTAAATAGAGGAAATAGTGATAAAAGCCACATTTTTTGTGTGATGAGAAGAGCTTAATGTTGTAATACAGGTCATCAGATATTATCACTTCTGTATCACATTTGCTGGACCCTCTCAACTATCAAACATGAGGTGCTAAGAATCAGTCCTAGGTACTGCACTACTCTATATTCGTTTTCCCAAACCCTCCAGGAGGGAGGAAGAAGAGTACCTGATCACTGTAAGTGGGTGAAATGAATGGTCAAAAAATAAGGTACAAGGTAAATAATAGACAAATTATCAAGTGTATACTGACATTATATAAAACACTGGCATTTTTCTTTGCTGCAATCTGTTGAACCATATCATCCTGATAACCAAATAATGAATCACAATCCATTTATGAAATTTCCGTGTATTTAATACTAACCTTTTCTTACATCTCCTCAGTACCTTGATCATGACAACATGTGCACACAAAAGGTGGGGTTAAATGCATCCAGTTTCCCATTTTTAATAGCTAATGCATACGCTTTATAGACTGGTGCCTGCAAGAATAGTTTTTATAATGATTTTGCCACACAAAAAGGATTCATCTGCAGAGTGGCCTTGTCATGCATTTTGTGGTAGAATGAACATAGGTGCTAACAGATAGCTACATTTACCCTTGGGGAGTAGGGAAAGAATTCATCCATTGTTCAGCATAATATTAATACAACATGATAGGAAAGGGCCTGATATATTGTAGTAGTGTACTTACTTCTATTACTACTAAGAAGCTATTCTTACTATTTGCTGCAGCTTGTGATGAATGCCCTCTCTATCTATATAATCCTCATGCTACATAGTCCTTCAAGGTAGATATCTGTGTCCCATGCCAGAGCCAGGAGCCAGGAGATTCTTCCAGATCTCCCACATGGGTAGCAGGGGCCCAGATGCTTGTGCTTTCCCAGGCACATTAGCAGGATGCTAGATGAGAATTGGAGCAGCCAGGCCTAGAACTGACACCCTTATGGGGTGCTGGAGCTGCAGGCAGTGGCTTAATTTGTTGCACCACAGTGCTGGCCCCATAACAAGTTTTATGTGTTTAGAATAAAGTGGAAAACCCAAGTAATCCTAATTTCTAACACTTTGAGGTATACTAGCTACTGACAAAAGAGCCAAGTTCTGTTTCCCTTCTTAAGACTTTGAAATAAAATTTGAAACTGACTAAGGTAGTGTAGCAGAAAATGTGATGCACTTCTCAACCAGTTTTCTTTTCCTTATGGTGTACCACTCTCTGCCTCCCACATGGTTGAAATCTGCCCTTTGGTCTTCTGGGCACCAGTGATATCTGTCAAGTTCAGGTCTAATCTGTCGATGCCTCCCATGCATTCCTCAGCAGGTTCACACAGAGGATTTATAGGGTGGAAGAACTGTAAGATGGAGAGAACCATATTCCAAATATGTTAGCTTGGGATGCCCTGAAATGAATAGCCTCATAAAGAGACTTCAGTGCAAGCAGTTTGTGTGGACAGGGGTCACAGCCAGAGAAGGAGGAAGCAGAGATTGAACAAGGAAACTATGACATGGGGGAGGCTTTCAGGATGCTGCTGTGGACAAAGGGAGTACAGTGCCCAAGATCTCTTGAGAGGCCTGGGGGATATTCCCATGAGCGTCTGTCTGAAGGTTGGAAGATGGGAAATTTTGTGCTTCAGCTCTCATCTCTCAAGGCAAAGGGCTACCTTCAGCGGTGTGAATCCCCCTGCCTATCCAAGCTAGGGTGGAATGAACTCCTCCCATGGAGCCTAAGACACCCCTTGGAGAAGACAAGGAAGAGGAACACATGGAGCTAAAAGTGAGATGCTGCCAGCAAGAATTGTTCCACTTGTCATAGTTGGAAACCAGAGACCAGTCCAGAGGGGATGTGGGTTGGAGCCCACGATATGCTTCCTGAAAGAGGGTGGAACAGAGCACACTGCCGATCCTCCCCTCATCAGCCCAATCCACACTGGCCTCTAACCTCATCAGTAACGGTGCCTATAGGTTGCTAAATCCCTTAATCTGATTTGTAGAGGCTACTTTGTCTTTTTGAAGCTGATGACTCTCCTTAAAAACTCCCATACTAAAACAGGCTAAGACTCATTTTATCTTCCTCAATATGTCTTCCCTATTTAATTTTCTTTACCAAAGCTTTCAAAAGATATTATTTGGGCCATTTCAACTTTTTATTTGTAAAATATCACAAAAGCAAAAGTATTGTATATGTTTCAATTACTCTACACTGAAATTTTCATTTTTTTCAAATAACCAAGATTTTTTTAGTAATTCAAAGAAGACTTACAAAATAGTTTTATATAATATATATTATGGGAAATATAAAGTGGTGGACTTTTCTATAATTAATTTGAAAATACATACCCAAAACATTCTAAAAGTTCTTGTTTAGATTCTTAGATTCTGAAGATATTTAATTAATGTATTTATTTGGATATTGCCTTTTCCAGGAAAGTATTTAGAATTATTCCTTTGAGCCTTCCAGTAAGCATTTCCTAAGGAAATAGCCATAAATCCAGACAAAGATTAAGGCACAAGGAAATAATGTAGCATTATTTATAATAGCATAGAACTGGAAATGAACTGAATGTCCCACAATTGGAGATTCATTAAATTATAGCACATCCATATAATGGATTATTATGTGCTTATCATAATTCATGACTTCAAAAATATTTAATGTCCTTGGGAAGTGTTCATGCATAATATTAAGTGATAAACTTAGATATTTGAATATGTCATACAACATGAAACACAAAATATAAATGCACAAATTAACAGTTGAAAAAATATGTGAAAATATGAAAACATTACAACTACATCAATATTTTACTAACAATAGAATTAAGGCTAATTTAATTCTATCGCTTTGCTTAGTTTCCTAAATTTGCAATCATGAGACTATATTTCCTTTACTATTATAAAATTATTAAACTACCTTAAATTGCATTTTCCAAGCGTATTTTATGTATAATGATGGGTTTACTCTGGGTTGCACTACAGGTGTGTTGGAATAGTTGCCCTGAGACACCTGGGATTTTTCGCTAGCAAACCTTGCAACTAGTGAGGAAGGTTGTTTAGGTTGTGTCACCTGTGGCATTGAATGAGGGAAAAAGTGCTTAAATAGGAATTTGA
Organism: Oryctolagus cuniculus; assembly: GCF_051225735.1. Taxonomy (NCBI): domain Eukaryota; kingdom Metazoa; phylum Chordata; class Mammalia; order Lagomorpha; family Leporidae; genus Oryctolagus; species Oryctolagus cuniculus. Next base: position 147,320,315 of record NC_142867.1, on the reverse strand, counting down.
TTGTATCATACCACAGTTCCCCTACTGCCTCCAGACCAGAGCTCTAGAACCCTAGGATGGCACCCATGGCCTTTTCTTTTACAGCCCTATGTCCCTCTACGTCTTATGCTCACAGCATTCCCACCACAGTGATTTCCTGTGTTTTTGTGAGTGCATGGGTGCCATCCCAATGCCTGTCTGGAGAGAGAGCCATTTTTTTTTCTGTGTAGAAGCATGAGAGAGGGAGGCAAGAAAAGCCAAGATGCAGATGGCACAACCTGAGAAGACAACAGGCCTCCCAGATTTCTCTACCTAAAAGGCAAGGGTGAAGAGCTCTGACCCATCACTTTCAAGTTTCTGTTGGTGAAGGTTTGCCTCTGGGGCAGTAACTTCCTTGCATGTCTGAAATGCACACATACACCAAATCTCCTTGACTAATTCCTGTTTGCCTTTCAGGATCCATTTCATGGTTTCTTTGGCAATCCTCACACCAAACTCTGAAGGCTCTCTTAGGCACCCCCTATTTCAAGCACCTGTAGCACAATGTTCTCCTATAACAAAAATAATATTGGTCAATCATCCTTTACCTATTGGATTCTAAGCCTTTTCTCCACCTGGCACTACAGGGACAGGGAACAGGTGTGTTTTGCTTTGTTTTATTTTGTTTTTTCCCTTTTTTGTATTCCTGACTGTGGTCTTTATCCACACAGGATCTGGCAATAATAAACACCTAATAGATAGATGTCAACTGAATGAATTTTGCAGCTAGTCATATTATTTTAACTAAGTGTAAACATTATGGCAATTTCCATTCTATTATCTTCCGGTGCATGATTGAGCTGCTGCTCCCCCCTTGAGTCACTTCTCTGAAACCTCTGCTTCCATTTCAAATCTCATTGAAGAAATGAGAAAGAAGACTTATGTGCAAGCCTGGACCATCTGTTCTTTGTGTACCAAATAGACAAAACCCTAAACCCTACAGAGACCTTAAACAGTAATAGTAGCGGTGCTGGCTGTTCCAATCTGCCCTCCTTCATAGCTTTACTTGCACACATATCTTTCTTCCTACCTGACTAAATTTGCTTTCTCTATTAGACTTGGCCTCTAACTTCCTCAGTAATGGCACCTGTAGGTATCTAAATCCCTTAATTTTATTTGTAGTAGCTACTTTTGTCTTTTTGAAATTTAAAAACTCCCATTCTAAAACAGGCTAAGATTCGTTTTATCTGCCTTACACATTTAATTTTATTTACTAAGATTTTCAAAAGATATTTTTGTGCCATTTCAACTTTTTATTTGTAAAATGTCATAATAGCAAAAGTATCATGTACCTGATACTAGTTTTTAACCAACAGTTATTCAGTCACATTGTTAGCAAAATGTAGGTATCTTTCTGGAGATTTTTAACAAAGTCATCTTGTTCCCCTTCTCCACCACACAGCATTTAATCTCTTGAACTATCTGGAAAATATAGTTAAAATATTAATATGAAAAGACAACAAATTAATAGCTTTTCCAGAATATCCATGGGTGTTGTTCTGAGTCTACCCTCTGTACTATATTTTAGATATGTTTTTGGTTAGTTCATGCTTCCTCTGTGCAGACAGAGGCAGGACTGGTGCAGCTATCACTGTAACCTCAGATAACTGAGAGGCAGTCCTTTCTGACTTTTAAATGGATAGCTGGGAGCATCAGACAGTCTCGGGGTCTTTGAGCAGATCATACCCACACTGGAACCATTGAACAGTAGCAATTTTCTTAAGTTATTACACATTCTTTGCTCATAAACAAATTGATACAAAAGACATTCGGTAGCAAAGGGGCCAGCAAAGTGTTTCTGTAAGGGAACAGATAGTGTATGTTTTAGAAGCTATGGGCCACATGGTCAGTTGCATCTACCAACTCTGTGGTTGTAGTGCAAAAGCAGCCAGAATTGTGTAAATAAATGGGAGGATCTGTGTTCCAATAAAACTTTATCTATAAGAACAGATGCTAGGCAGTACTTTGCCAGTCTCTGGTCTATACAAGTAAGCAGTGTTCTCCAAAAAAAAAAAAAAAAAAAAAAAAAAAAACAAAAAAAACAAAAAAAACAAAAAAAAAAAAAACTAAGAAGTTCTAAGCAACACTACTCCTTCCAGTAATTAAACTCTTATTTACCAGGCTGATATTAGCATGACTGTTTTTATCAAAATCAACATATAAAATTAACTTGACCCCCTGATCCAGGATAAAGTAGTCACCAAAATGCAGCACCAGGGCCACTAGATTTAGGTTTTGATTTAATTTTTCTAGCAATACCCAGCAACCCACAGCAAAGTGTATGCTAAGTAAGGAAATCTAATTATGTTCAAATAATCAGAATCTGTATATTTTGATTAAAAGTAACAGGAAAAAGCTAATTTGATTTCCTGATGTGATACACAAAGACAAACTTCCTGCGGTAGAGACTCCCTGGTAATCCTGCTTAAAGACGGCACCACTCCAATGTGACATCTGCGTCAGGATGAAATAATCCTCTCAGAAAACAAACCAGCAGAGTGTATACGCACCCACTTCCATCTTCTCTTGTCCAGGTTATATCTTGCTGAAACTGTATTTGTACTGATGAAGGGTTCACAAGTTTATAGGTTATTTTCAGAGAAATCAGGATAGTGGTTACTATGCAACCTCACAAGGAAAATAGCTGTTTTTGATTCAGGGTTTAGTTTCACTTGAAGCAAAGAAAATTAAACTATGGATAAGAAGAACTTGAGTGTATGAAAAAAAATACATCAAAGCCTGGTAGACCCGCAATAACGGAGTGTTTGTAAACTTAGTTATTCAGAAGCAAACCCCAACCATGCCAGGTGCTCCCACTGGTTGAAAGTCGTTGGAATCAGTCCTATTTGTGATTTTTTTCCAAAACAACAATAAGGAAGAATTGATCTTTTATATCACCCCGTATTGATAACCAGTTTGGGGGGTAGCTTACTTTAAATAGAAATAGTGCATTGGACTTCATTGGTGAGATTAAATTCTGGATTTGTATTCTAAGTTAAGGGTTTTTAAACTTTTGTGCTAGAGATATTTTTGACAGTCTGATGATAACTATGGATGGTGTATTAGAATAAGGTTTTAAAAATTATAAAGTCAAGGTCATAAGAGATACATGTGAATAGAAGGAAAACCAAATTTACTGAAATACATACGATAGAAGCTTTTAGCATCTTTTTTCACCTGCTGTCTACATTTGTTCAGCTCTCCCTTTTCACTTTCTATTCATTTATTTTCTTTGTTCTCTGAATAAACAGAGATTTGACAACCAAAACACAAACTTCTAAAGGCACAAAATCCTCTGCCTTTCTACAATTCCAAGATGCTCTGAAGCAAAACACCAGGAATAGAAGAGTGCTGAGGAATTCAGCAAGCTGAAAAAAACACCAGACTTCTTCCACCTAATCCGTGTCTAAGCGAAACGTGGACCGAGCTCAGGTTCTTGGCAAAGAATGTATCTATCTGCTGGAGACAGTAGGCTTCGTTTTCTGACTGTAGCATTACTCTTCTATCCACCATTCGTACCTCAGCTTAGATAACCCACCACTTCTGGGAACCCTCATTGACTCCCAGGATTCTGGGCAAGCTTGCCATCGTCTATATGCCAACTTCACATCAAACATCAGAGAACTCATCAGGCCATTTAATACTTTTCTTGTTTATCTGTCAACATATTTCTCCTTTACCTTGGTTTCTTCCCAGTGCTTGAACTCCTATGACAACACCTGACTCCAGCTTCCACTAATGCAGACCTTAGAAGGGAGCAGTGAAGGCTCAAGTGATTCGGTTCTGGCTGTCCTTTTGTGTGTCTGAAACATGGATTGAGTTTCCAGCTATTACACTGGGCCCAGCCCAGCTTTGGCCATTGTGATCCTTCATTTGAGGAAAGAAGTGGCAGTTGGGAACTCTATCTCTGTCTATCTCTCTCTCTCCCTCTTAAATAAATAAACAAATGAATAACTTTTTTGCATTAGAGAGTAAATCTGGGATTATTCATGCGGCCCCAGTGCGATCACAAGACTCTTAAAAGAAAATGAAGGAAGCAGAAGATTGATGAGCATGATGTACTGTGTGGTGAGAAGGATCTCACTGGCTATTGCTGCCTTTGGAGATGGAAGAGGAGGTCACAGGTCAAGGAATGCAGCAGCCTGTGTAAACTGAGCAGTCCAGGAAACAACCCTACCCAGAGCCTATAGAAAGGACCACAAAGCTGCTGACCCTTGATTTAGCTCAGTGAGACCCATAGTAGTCTTCTGACCTGCAGAACTGTGAGGGCGCAAAATGATGTTGTTAAAGCCACTAAGTATGGAGTAATCAGTTTCAACAACCATAAAGAATGAATACACTGGGAAACATCAATTTGCAAATCCCTGTTAAATCAGAAATGGGTGGGACAAAAGGGAGATGGAGAGAGAGAGTGAGTGAGAGAGAGAGAAAGAGACTTCAGACTACAGGCAACATAGAAGGATTACAGAACAAAAGTCATAGCCCCTAACTAGGTAGAATAAATGTGCACCTGGGCTCATATCCCCCACTGGGGCTGAGCTCTCCTATGTCCCACCTATGATCAGTGACAGAGATCCCAGAAAAGAACAGAGGTAATGGCTAATGTGTCCCCAGATGACCCAAACCCTGGCAGGTGGCCAGCTTAACAAGGTGTTAATGAGTAGACAGATAAATCTGGACAGCTATAAAAAAGAAATAGTGGCAGCGAGAAAGGGAAATGAATGGGAAAGTTGGGAAAGTTCTCAGACTCACACCTTACATTTCATTGAGCTATGTTCTTCAATTTTGTTCAAAATTTCAAAGCACAAATGTCTGATACGATGTTTAAGAAATAGCCAGATTGGGCCACAATTACAAAAGTCAAAGAGAAAGGAAAACCGAGGCTCAGTTCTTGGAGCGTAATTGTATTTAAAATGTTTAAGGTAGATCTTTTACTTTTTATTTACAAAAGCAGAGACAAGTATAAAAGGAGCCTAAAACTATGATAAGAAAAGGTGCTAAAAACCAGTCATGAAAATCATTGTTTCCACAATTGTTTGAGCATTCAAACAATGTTCCCGAAATTCTAAGACTTAAAAAACATCAGTTCTCCATCTTTTTTCTTCCTCTTGAAAAAAGAAATAATTCAAGTTACCCAGTAAAATGGAACCCCTTTTATTCTCTCTCACACATCTCAAAGAGCAAATCTGTGAGTGCCTGTATGGGATGGCCTCCTCCTTCATTTTACCTTCAGAGATTTTTACATAGAATCCTGGATAACACGTTTGCTCTGAAGAGCAATCTTCCTATTTCTCCCTGCTTCCAATAGAACATTCTTCTTCGTATTAGGAAAGTGTTCCTCTGGTTAAAAGCATAACTTTCTGCGCCGGGAGAGTAATGGTTATTCTTAGTGCTACCTTTCAGTGATTCCACGAGAGAGCTATGCTGTGCCATCCTGAGACTCCTGGTACTGATCAGAGCAAAGCCCTGGAACCATAAGCTTTCCATCAGGGTCAAATCCTGAAAATAAAAGAAAAAAGAGCCGCCCTGCTACTTTCTGAAGTGCGCTAGAGCCTTTTCCTGGTTAGTCTTGCAGATATAAATTGCCTCCCTCCGAGCACTCTTTAATTTCCTATCCTCATATTCAACAGGAAGAGGGACGGGAGAAGGTTAACTGAAGAAGGTTAACCCACACCCAATATGCATTACCCATTGCCCTTTTCTGATTTCAAATTAAGTATATAATTAGTAAAAAAGGAAATCCATGCCTGCTGGTGATGAAAAATTAGGAAATCAATAGGTGGTTGCCTCAGCAGAGACTCATGGGAATTTTGGGTCGTCATGTGGGGCTGCCAGTTATAATATCTGAAACAGCAACCCAGGCATCTTCTTCAGGCCTCAAAGCACTGAGCAGATGCCCCACTTCTGGGCTGCCTGACTCTGAAGATTTGCAAAGGAGAAATGAAAAGATGAAACTGATCTGCTAAAATGTTGGTAGCAACCTAGAAGCAATAGCATTACCTTTAGTACTCTCTGAAAGCTTGCAAAAGAAAAGACTTGGGAACGTTTTGAAAATATCCAAAGAAAATATTTAAAAGAAAAAACGTTCTGATTCCCCCCTCCCCAACCATGACAAATTATCCATTTCTCCCATTGTCTACCGCTTTGTACACTAAAAAAAAGCAGTTTAAGAAGCTGTTACATGGCTGCCCTCTTAGGTGCTGGAGGATATATAGCACTTTTTACCCTTAATTGTGTGTTGCCTTGATTTTATGGTCTGCCTGCACAACCCAGCATCATTTTAGTGCTGTTTGGGGGATGCATACATTTATTGATGTGCACAGCTTTCTGTGTTCATAAACTCCTACACATGGGGACTTGAATCAACCTTTTTGTGTAAATTTCTTCAGTGACACTACCCTCTTCTAAACATTGGTAACCTACAGCCAACTAAAGAAATAAACAGCTGGGTTTGTATATTTGTATTCCTCCTGTTCCCCATGTTGGAAGATGCTGTGCAGTGCACAGTGTCAGCACTACATAAATAAACCATTGTTGGATCCATTCACTTAGGTTTATGAACAGCAGAATGCCAGAATTGTTTTGTTCCAATTCAAGCCTCGATTATTGCTTTTAGGGAAGTACACTATTTAATTAGCGCCATTGGATCCCCCTGCCCCAGATGGATGTAATGTCTCATGTAGCAATTAGTATTTTGGAATTGTGCTGTAATTTGTGCTGTACAAAATTAACCTAGCTTGAGATCACAGGTGTTCTTTTGAGATATTTTTAACCCGGTTTCTTTAAAGTTAAACATAACTGCGGTTTCTTTCAAAAAGCCTAGCAAGAAAGACTCTTCCTTCAGATCTCTCTGAGTGCTTCACGCGGAGGTTTCAGAGGGAGCTGGATTTGGATTCTGATCTCGGTTCACTCTGCATGACTCTCTGAGCCCCAATTCCAGCACTGACAAAAGAGGATTATTCATGCCTACATTTTAGGGTTGTTGTGAGGATTGAATGTGATAACAAGGACATTTTTAAAGTTTGTGGAAAATGGAGTAAAACAAGGTACAATTTTTTTTTTTAACTAAAATACCCTAGAGGAGCTTCTTGTAAAGGAAAAGGTTTATTTGGGTTTACAATTTGGAGGCTCGCAGTTCAGGATCAGGCAGCCCCATTAGTCCAGCCTCTGCTGGAGCCTGACCGTGGTGGAGCAGCACGCAAAGGAACCATGCCATGGTGAGCCAGGAAGCACACAGAGAAGCTAGAGCAAGCCCAGCTCAAACAGCCGCCTTCTGAGGGCACACCCCCGGCGACCTGCAGACCTCCCACCAGACACACTTCTCAGACACCATAGTTAGACCATGTCTCCACCCTCAGCCCATCAGACTTTGACATTAAGGCTTCAGGATTTAGATATCTGCAGCAGTTTGGGGGAGCTGTTTTCTCTTCAATATATAAAATGAATTTCAATTTTCTGTCACTGAAATAGTCTTTTAGTTGCATTTTCACAAACTTTAAAAAAATTATTTTCACTTTTATTTGAAAGCAGAGATACAAAGAGGGATCTACATCTGCTGATTCATTCCCCAAATGGTCGCAACAGCCAGGAATGGGCCAGGCTGAAACCAGGAGCCTAGAATTCAATCCAAGTCTCCCGCATGGGTAGCAGGTGCCCCAAAACCTGAGTAATCACCTGCTGCTTCCCAAAGTGCACATTAGTAGGAAGCTGGATTGGAAGGAGAGCAGCCAGAACTTAAGTAGGTGCTCTGATACAGGATGCAGGCCTCCAAAGCAGGCTGCACCTTACACCCGTCCCTCCACGAACTTTTTGAAGTACTCATATACCTTGTCACTGAACTGACTCATGCTATACCTTGTTAGCATGGTTCATGATACAGCATTCTTGCTTTCCTTATACTTCAATTTCTCTTGAATTTAGGGGACTGTTTTAAAATCTTTATTTGAGAAGCAGACAGACAGAGAGGGAGAGGGGCAGAGAAATCTCCCATCGGCTGGTTGACTTCCCAAATGCTTGCAATGGCTTGATTTGTGCCAGGCTGAAGCCTGATGGCAGAAACTCAATTCAAGTCTCCCACATCGGTGGCAAGCACCCAGCCCTTGACCCATCATCTCTGTCTCCCAGGATCTCCAATTGGCAGGAAGCCAGAATCAGGCACTGGAACAGGGGATGGAACTCAGACACTCTGACATCGAATGCAGGCACCGTTACATATATCTTAACCACTAGTCTTAATGCTCACCCCTTGGATTTTTAGCTTCAAGAGTGAAAAATCTTTCCTCTGTTATTTGGACCATGGCCAGACCTCAGGCAATTATCATCTCCTGTGACCTCCCTTCAATCTCATGGCAACAAATGTATCAGGAAAAAAGAGGTGGTAACACAGCTATGAGATAAACTTCCACCTAACTCTTGTAAAATGTACTACTACTGCTTCTACTTTATGCAGCAAAAGGGAACACCTTAGGCTAAAAAAAAAAAAGTTACCAGTATCACCAGCAAGAATTGGTTAATGCATTTCCTTCAAAAACCCAACCTATCTATTAGCTGTTGACTTGAGGACCATTATAAAGCTTTAAACTGCTTGGTATTTGAGGTACTCAGCATAATAGTATTGTTAATGATAGAAATTTGGATTATTAAGAGGGATTTCTCTTCCTCTTGCTGCAAAGGTTTTATAGACTAATAGATGGGTAGCTGGACAGATAGTGCAATAAATCCATATAAAGGGCCTTGAGACTATGGTCCTGGTGGTCCTGTTTAGTTGATAAAGGAAATGGCAGGAATTGAAGAAAATAGAAGAAATGAAAGGAAAAACAGAGTAAAGGAAGAAGAGAGAGAAAAAACCTAAACTTTAGGAGAAATTAGCATTTTAAAAACGACTGGGGTAAGCCAAAAGAGAAAGCAGAAAATCTGTTGATGAAATCATGAAACAAATGAGTAGTGAGATGAAGGAAATGAGATTCATCCCTACACGTGAGCTATGTTGGATGTGTCAGTTTGTTATCAAATAGGTCAGACAAGCAATGAACAGAAATAAAACTGTAACTGAAGGACAGAACTCAATGACAAAGCAAAAAAGGAGAGGGGAAGATGAGTGTTCTAATAATTCAAAATCACAACCCATTGAGGACAGTAGTTAGGAAAGCAGCAAAGAGCTTCGCGTGTGCTGAGGACTTGCTCAGTTTGTGCTTTACCAGCATATGTCTGTCTCCGTGCCTTTGCTTTCTGTTGCCATAACAAAACAGTGGATTGTGGGTAATGTAAAAAGAAAAGGGGTGTATTTAGCTCATGGTAACGTCGTGCCTCTGGTGACGGCTTCTGGCTGAATCACACATGGGAAACGGCAGTATGGTAAAAGCACTTGCAAGAGCACACACAAAGGCGGACAGGACCGGGAAGGGACCGGCTGCTCTTCTTACAACTCATTCTCTCAGGAGCTATTTCATTCCTCTAAGACTCAACTCACTTCCAGAGTCCAGCGTTAAGCCATTCAAAAGGGTGGAGCGTCAAATGATCTAATTATCTTCCTTTAGGCTCCACCTCTTAAAGGTACCACCACCCCATGGGAGACAAAGCTTCCAGCACACGAAGCTTTGAGGGACACACACAACTATATCTGAACCAAAGCAAGCAGGTCATGGCTACCACTTCTCCCTGAACCCCACCGCACAAGACCCAGCCCAGGGTTCTGGACTTGTAGAAATACATGTTCATTACCTCTGCTAAAGACATGGTCTTTGCCTTTGTACTTGGTGTTCTGAAACTCACTGTTTCCTAACAAGCCCAAATTCTAGTTCAGGTAAAGCGACAACTGAAAAATTTAAACAAAACAAAAGAGCAGACTAAAATGAGGACCACATAACTTTATGCTGCTGTTATTGTTTCCTACTTTCTCCAACTTTTTTAGATGCACGAGTAGTTTTAGAAACATAAACCACCAGCATGTATCAGAAATATTCAAACTCATGAGGTTCACCAGAAGAGTAAGCAGGAAAACCCGCGATGTCATGAGTTAAACACGTTCCCCTTGAGGCACTGCAAGGAGAAAAGCTGTTCAGCCATAAAACAAAGCTATGTGATCCTTATGCCTGACTACTCCCGAATAGACCTGAGTATCTCTCAGAATCATTTGAAGAAGTTTTTAAAAGTCAGAAGAAAAGGTCTTAGAAAACTCAGTTGCAATGAATTAGAAAATATATGAGGCTGGCAGAGAATTGAGGAAGGCTTTGATGCCATATAAAGAGGTGGTTGGGAATAATATACTGAGCAGAACAACTGGTCTCAGACCCTCAGT